>NC_056736.1:90386201-90693701 GCF_019279795.1 Protopterus annectens | reverse complement strand
AAATTCGACTAGGGGTGATGGGCGATCTGTGTGGCATTTCTTTTAAGATGTGAAATTTTGATAGTGATGGGGATTTTTTTTAAGATGTGAAATGCTGTTAGTGATGTAATTTCTCACTTTGGGATTTTGCTGTGATATCTGAGGTTGGTTTTAAGCCTGGAATCCAAGTTCTGCCTTTTTGATTAACGGCATTTAAACCAGCTTTCAAACCCAAATGTTTTTCTAATTATTGCTTTGGAAAAATCTAGGCCAGAAATGCCTTCCTGTGGAGTGGGTTATTAACCAGTACAGCTGGAAACTGAAGACTGGGATCCTCATTTGTTATGGTTTGTATTTCGCACAGCTGTACTATCTCCAGAGTAAGTGTAAGGCCCTTTCCCATCTCATTCATTTTGGAGACAAAATCCAGCCAGGTACTGAAGACAGTCTGGCATGTATCAGATTAGACTCCACCCTCCTGTCTGCCTCCTATGAAATATATTAAGACTACTTCTATTTTTGTACCTCAAACTGCAAAGTCTTCATTATCCCCCTGTCTGCAGCTCTTTTAAGTTCAACTTTGCCTGAAAATGTTTGTTTATGCTTTGGTGCTGCTTAATTCATTGTTGTGTACCACATGCATTTTTGTTGGAACTTTTTTCCTGCTTTCTGGAGGTCATTGGAATGTGTTTATGTATCTGCACCTTTGCTTCAGAGTGTTTTTACCTGTAGAACTGGATTTAATAGTGCTCCAAAAAATCTCAGTAGGTCTACATTTTAACTTGCAGCTAAGCAAATGCTTACAACAATATCTCTATTGCATCTTTTATGTGCATGTCATCTCGCATTAGTCTGGAATATTTTCTTAATATTTTATAGACCTGTACTTCTGACGTTGCTAGTAAAGAACTAAAGAATAGAGGGAAGAATGGTAGGTATTGATGGTTATAAATGTAGAAGACAAATGTTGCAGTCATTTTTGGTTGACCCAACATAATGCGCCCTATCCTATTATCTGGTAAGGAAGGATATATATTAATAGCTTGCTGACTTTGTGTGCTGGAATGTTTCATGTTAAAAATAGTTTTATGTTTCTTAGAGCCAGAAGTCTGGATGCCTTCGTGTGGTTGATCATCGTCACCAGAACATAGACATGTTTGGCAAATGAGGGTAGATTGGCAAGTTTTCCCTATATTTCCATGAGTTTCAACTAGTTGAAGGTCCAGCCAGACAAAATAGATCAAAGTTTCATCTTTTTGAAATCAATTAGAAAAGTATTTTTGTGCAGACAAGAAGTCCCCTACGTATGCCCTAACTTAATTATACTTATTCCATGGTTGTGAAGCAAAGAGAAAAGTCCACGCACAGCAAATCTGTCCTCTCACACAGGTGAAAGTGCACCAGCAGTAATTTCCTGTGTGATACAGTGATTCATTAGTTCAACACTTGTAAACTGAAATTGACAAGTTAAAACCTTTTCCAGTTTAGATCCGACAAAATGTAGGATAGTGGATTGATGAAACTATTTTGTGTCCTTAATTATTGAGCAGATACTGCTTAACCTAATGACATATTTTTCACTTAACAACTCCTTATGATTTGCTTTAGTTGTCTTCAGGCTGTCATATGGATTTTTAAATTATTCATGAAGGTTGTTCATCTAGCACCATTTGTAAAAATATATCTGTCGTCTATGACCTTCCTTGTAAGATTGTTTATTGGGGTTAAACATTTCTACCAGTAAGGATGTGGTATGCACTTCTGTTAAACCTTACATTCAGGGACATCCATGCACCTTTAGACATGCCATGACTTTATGCTGCAGCTACATAAGCATATACATGCCCCAAGGAGCCCCCAGTTATTAGTTATTTGCATAGCTTGGAATTTGATACTTCCTGTCATCATTGAATGCCTGCATTCACATGCCTAAATAGCAGCAGCAGAAGTGTCAGGCTGTCAGATTAACAACCAAGGCTTGGTTGGACCTTTCTTTGCCTGAGCTCTTTCAGGGGAAAGAAGCATGATATTGATGTCTGTCACGCAAATGTTTCAGAGTTTCCTCCTTTTTATTTGAAAGATGGGGTGGGAGTTAGTCCTACTAGTGATCAGAAGAATGGCAAAAGTAGACAGCTCTTTGTTAGGAGGGGATTTGTAATTTGGAACAACTGTAGAGCAAGTCTAGGCTTGAGTCTCTGTGAGGAACGTCAGATGTCTAGCTGGCTTTCCATACCCGCAGATGGTGAGGGCAGCAGTAGTCAGTGAAGGCTGGAGGTTGAAGATGTTCTTTGTTTCACTGTTACAGTGCTGACTTGTGGGATTTCCTGCTGTGGAAGCCCTTGGCCGGCCTAACTACCAGAGTAAAAATCTCCCTCCTCCTAAGGCTGGCAGACGTTCTACCCTGACGTCAGTATGCTTGAGTGTAAAGGGAGCCATCCAACACCATGACACAAGTCTTTTCTTGCTGTCGGAGCTAAAGCAGTGTTTCAGTGCATTGGTCTTTCCACATGAGAGAGAAGTCTTCTAAAGCTAAGTAGCCCGTTTCAACTAGACCTGCTCTACAGTTGTTCCAAATTACAAATCCCCTCCTAACAAAGAGCTGTCTACTTTTGCCATTCTTCTGATCACTAGTAGGACTAACTCCCACCCCATCTTTCAAATAAAAAGGAGGAAACTCTGAAACATTTGCGTGACAGACATCAATATCATGCTTCTTTCCCCTCTTTCTTGCTTTACCTCATGTCAGATAAGGTTAACAATTGTTCAGCTGTGGTAAGGAAATCCCACACCAAGACTTTCATACGTTGTGTGTCATCTGTCTAGGCCTGGATCACAACATCCCTAGTTGCTGTTTCTGCACCCGTTTCAATTCTGAGACTATCAGGCATAGGGAAATCCTAATGAGGTATCTTAGTCTACCATCTTCTTTGCAGCATTCAGTGGCATCCACCAGTCGTGCCGATGTTGAGCTCTCTAAATATAAGGAGGACAAGGAAAAAAGACCCAAGCTTAGGGCCGCTGACGACAACTGTTCACCTTCTGCCAGCCCCCAGGGATCATTATCACTGAAGAAGGTGAAGCTCTTTCGCAGCCTCTTCCTGTGACTGAGGTGTTGGCGCAGGCCTGTGTTGAGGCCTCTATGGAGTCCGACATGCTGTCTTGTCCCTCAACTTCTGCATGGGCCTTGACTTTAGTTAGTCAGGTCCAGAGTCACTCGGCAGACCTCTGCTTCCTACGAGCGATCATGTACTTGCGATGTTCCTTCAAATCGTCAGCTGGCATTGGTTCTAACTTACAAAGAGACCGGATTGTGGACGTACCTAGGCCATTTCTGCTTCTAAGAAGGGTTCTACCTCGGGGCCTATACTTAGGCCTACCAGCTCCCATACCCTAGGTTATCAACAAGACCTGATCAGGTTAGCTGAGGATCTTATCTCCTTGGTCAGAGCTAGGCAATCCCCTTTGGAGTCTTCCCCAGGGAAAAGGAAGGGGGATCCTACCCCTGAAGTTTTTTTCTGAACCTCCTGATTCAGATAAGGATTCTGACCAGGAGGAATCTGTCTTTGAGGAGGCACCCTTCCTTACTTCTTTTGAAGATTCAGAGTCTGAGGAGAATGCGCCTTTACCTTAACCTACTGAAGACATCAGTTCTGGGGAAACGCTCCATGCTATGAGAGAACATTTCCAGTGGCGGGCACAAGAATACCCACAATCTAAAAAGAGGATTAAGGAGTTCCTCAACCTCCCAGAACACAAACTTTTGGCTATTCCTCCTGTATTGGAAGTGGTGGAGGATGTTTTTATGGACTCTTCCCTGACTCCAGGTTCTCTACCTCCAACCCCTCGAAAACCAGACAGGATCTGATGTTATCCTAGTCACCATTCGTCATGTATGGTTCTAGGATCTGACATCGAATCCAAGCCGGAACACTAGACTACAGCTTAGCTCAAGCTCCTCCCCTCCCATAATGCACTGCTGCCCTCTAACCCCTCAGATCTTGTTTGCTGCTTTAGTCGATCAGACGCAGATAGCTCAGCTCCTCATAATTTCTGTAAGTAACTCTTCTAATTTGGGTTTTTCTTGTCAGTTTTTTTCCTGTTAAGTTTTAGATGTTTTTCGTGTTTCACTGTTGCAGTCATTACATTTGGGTAATCTGCTGGCAGGTTGCCCTCAGTCGGCCTGAATTCCAAAGTCTTGGGTCCTGCATCGGTTGCAGTCTCCTCTTCCATGACGTCAGGTCGTCAGGAGTATAAAACATGCAGCCGACGCCATTCTCTTCAGTCTTTCTTGCCGCGCGGTGCCCGAAGCAGAAACATTTCGCAAGTGCCGGTCGGCTGACTACTGAAATATTCAAGTTTGAGTTTCAGAACCGAAGACTTCACTAAAGCTAAGTACCCCATTGGGGAAACTTTTTTCTTGCTTTTTACCGATGTCAGAAAAAGTTAATAATTGTATTACTTGTGTGAAGCAAATACCTCATAAGGATTTCCATTTGTACTGTATTCCTTGCCTAGGCCCTGATCACAACGTGCTTGGCTGTCGGTTTTGTGCTAGATTTAACCAACACATCATTAAGCGTCGATATATTTTTGCATCAAAGTATTTTGGAAACAGATTTAACTACCCAGAAATGTCGTCTGATAGCAATCCGACTACCGGAGTACATAAAAAACGCAAAGAAAAGGACAGAGAAAGGCAGTCGAGATCCAAAACCGACGATGAAGCTTCTAAGCCAGTCGCCAGTTCACCAGTACTCAGTGAGGCGCTTTTGCAGCTCCTGATACCCGCTACCTTCGAGTCGCAGGCCTCTACCGACACCCATGTGGAGTCCGGCATGCCGCAAGATACTCAAGGTATTGAACTGACGGATGTATCTCCCTCGGATGGATCCAGAGCCGCTGAGCAGGCACCGGCTTTTGAGGGTGTATTCAGACCTCAACATTTGTATATCAAACCGACGAAAGCTGCAAAACCAAAGACAAAAGCAACTTCTAAAACTAAAAACTGACGCATGAGCCACGTGCACAGGCCTCTATGCCTAAAAACAGATGATCAAAATGGCGAAGACCGTATTACCTTGATCGGGGGTACCCATCCCCCTCCAGATAAGAGGCCTATGCAAGACACTGATTATGAATCTTCAGATCAGGTTTCTCTTTCTTCTGATCAGGAATTTATCTACACCTCCCTATGAGGATTCAGATGTTGAGGAGTCTATTCCATCTGCATCTCCTCCTGAGGATTATTCATTTGGAGAAACCTTGCATACTTTGAGGGAGCATTTTCACTGGGAGAGTCAAGACTTCTCAGAATCAAAATAGAGGCTCAGGGATTTCCTTCTCCCTCAGCACAAGCCTTTAGCCATTCCCCCTGTTTTAGACATTGTGGATGATGTGTTTTCGGAGTCGAGCTTGAACCCTGACTCCCTACCTCCGACTCTCACTAAGCCGGACGGATATTACAGGGTCCCTGACTCACATAAATTTTTATTTAGAAACCCTGCTGCTGATCCTGAAACTATTTCACAGGGCCCAAAGGGAGTTAATGCCTCAACGGCAAAAAATCCTACCTCCTCTGACAGCGATTCAAGGGCACTAGACAGATGGGGAAAAAAGGTTTATACATCTGCAACCTTGGCAATCAGGGCCTTAAACTGTCAATTTCATATGCTTAAGTACCAACAACATGTTATGGGATTGCTGAAACAGAAAATTATGTTGATTTCAGAATGTGCAGAAAATAAAGAATTGCAGGAATTATAGCATGCAGCTAAACAAGTTGGAAAGCATACTTTGCAATGTGGTTTAGATTCTTTAGAGGCCTCCTGCAGGGCCGCAGTTACTGGATCTGTGATTAGGAGGCATTCCTGGTTAAAGGAACAAAATTTGCCTGATCATGTTAAAGCTAAATTGCTAGATGCACCTTTACAGTATGATTCTCTGTTTGGTATTAAGGCAGAAGAGGTTTTAAAGAAAATGGAAGACAAAGCTAAGTCTATGCAAACTGTTTGACTTCTTACAAGTGCAGCCACCAAGATTCAGTAGACACTGACCTACAAAAAATTGGTCCTTTCCTGTGTCAGACAGAGCACAAAGGAGCAAATCCAGACACCCTAAGGGTTCCAGATACCAGGCGCAAGACTCATATAGGTCAAAGCAATGGGGCACATCCACCTCCAAATCTGGAGGAGATAAAGTGCAAACCTACAGAAAGTAATCCCAATGACTTCCCTCTGCCTACACCAAGCACTTATCTTTTGGCAGCACCCATAGGGGGAAAATTAGCACTTTTTGCTCAAAATTGGCAGTTAATAACCCAGGACAAGTGGGTACTAAACATCGTATCAAAGGGATACAGATTCCATTTCCACACTCTGCCAATGGCAAATGGTTGGCCAGATCTGCCAAAAAATCAATGGGCAGAGGCACAAGAATAGGTTACGCCACTCATGGATATGAGGGCCATTCAGACAGTACCAGAACAGGAAAAAGGACAAGGTTTTTACTCAAGACTGTTCTTGGTACCCAGAAAGGACAAGGCGTGGCGGCCAATACTGGATTTATCGATTTTGAACACACACCTAGATATTCCAAAATTCAAAATGCTGACTTTGCAGCAACTTCTGCCCATGCTGGGCAAGAATGCTTGGCTGGTGACTTCAAACCTAAAAGAGGCATACCTGCATGTCCCAACAAGACAGTCGTGCAGAAGATACCTCCGATTCAAGGCTGGCTTAATGCATTACCAATTCTCTGCACTGCCCTTTGGCTTATCTACTGCGCCCAGGGTCTTTACAAAGTGCCTGGCACCAGTAATTGCATTTTGCAGACAAAGAAGTATGCAAATATATCCTTACTTGGATGACTGTCTCATTCAAGCAGAGAACAAGGACACTCTTCTTCGATACCTGGTGTTTGTGAAAAGGCTTCTACCATGCCTAGGGTACACAATAAACGAAAAGAAATCACAACTGGTACCCTCTCAAAAGATAACATTCCTGGGTGCAAGCTTGAATACAACTGCCCAGGTGGCTTACCTCACGCCAGACAAACACAGGCAACTGACTACTTACTTCAAACTGATGGCAACAAAAACACAGTCTTCTGCAAGACTAATTCTGCAGGCTCTGTGCTTCATGGCATCCTACTAATTCCATATGCAAGACTGCATATGAGGAAACTTCAGTGGTACCTAAAAAGTTTATGGAGTCAACATTCACACAGTCTGGAAACAATGATTCCTCTCATTCCCTGCCTGCAACAGGAGTTTCTATGGTGGGCAGAGGCCTGTCACCAAAACATGGGACGGCCCTTCACTCTATCCCCCTGCCAGCCAAACCTTAACAGACGCATCAGATTATGCCTGGGGGGCCCACATGGCAGGAAGATGCATTCAGGGCATGTGGCACCAAAACAAATGCATCTACATATCAACCAGAAAGAGTTGCTAGCTGTTCAAAATGCCCTAACAGCCTTCAAGGACTTGCTTCATCCAGGGCAACTACTGATAAAGACGGACAACACCACAGTCATGTGGTATATAAACAAGCAAGGGGGCACACACTCTTACCCCCTTTGCAGATTAGCCATGGCACTGTGGGACACAGCTTTGACCTACCAAATACTTCTTCAAGCTCAATTCCTGCCAGGAAAACAAAACACTCTGGCAGACGATTTAAGCAGAAACCTTATGGATCCTCATGAGTGGAAACTATATCCACAAGTCTTCAGCATGATAACAAAGAACCCAGATGTAGATCTATTTGCCTCACCTCAAAATTATCAATTGAAAAGATTCTGCACAAGGATTTATCACAGACAAGCATGGAAAGTGGATGCTCTGTCCTTCAGTTGGAAAAACCTATCAGTTTATGCCTTTCCTCCTCTGGCTCTTCTACCCAAGGTCCTCCTAAAAGTCAGACAAGAGAAGCCAAAGATGATATTAATTGCCCCGGACTGGTCCCGCCAATACTGGTACCCAGTCCTAAGGAACGTGTCTCAGTACCCAGCTTGGACCTTGCCTCAAAGACCACAACTACTGTCCCAGCAAAACAGTCAGATCCTGCACAATCAAACACAGACTCTGAACCTGACAGCATGGTTAATCATGTAATCATACAAACGACACCTCTCAGTAAAGCTGTGATGGATGTCATTTTGTAAGCCAATAGGCCTAGTACTACTTATGCTGACAAATGGAAGTGATTCTGTGCGTGGAATCGAGCACAAGGAACTGATACAGCAGAACCACATATTCCTCCGATATTACAATACTTGACTGAGATGCTTGACAAAGGCCTATCTTTCTTATCAATCAAAATCCATGCCTTTGCCATTTCAGCTCATTACAATACAGAGCCACCAATATTTTCTCATCCTTTAATAAAGCAGTATCTTAGAGGAGCCAAAAATTTTAGGCCTCCTAGAAGATCACCATTACCTGCATGGACCTCAGTTATGTGTTGGAAAAGCTCAGCCTGCCTCCATTTGAACCAGCTGCTACCGCTGATATAAAGTTCTTATGGAAGACAGATCTGGTACTAGCAATTACTTTAGCAAGAAGAGTTTCAGAGCTACAGGCCCTCATGGCTGTAGAGCCTTTTATCATATTTTACCCAGACAGGGTGTCTCAGAGGACAAATTCTACTTTTATGCCTAAGGTGGTTTCCAGTGTCGCTCTTAACCAAACAATCCATCTGCCAAATTTTTATCCAAATCCGCAGAACAAAGGGGAGAGATTTCTGCATTCCTTGGACGTACACAGACAGCTAAGATTCTACTTGAGCAGGACTAAAGCTCTAAGAAAAACTGAGCAATTACTAGTGTCATATGCTGCAGGATCAGAAGGAAAGGCAATTTCAAAGTGGATAAGCCACTGCATCCGTTTCTGCTACTTACACCATGGTAAACCTGTGCCCAAGGGCATTAGGTCTCATTCCACCAGAGCCGCAGTTACTTCAGCAGCCTTTCTCAGAGGAGTACCAACCAAAGACATTCTAGAGGCTGCTACTTGGAGTTCTGTTCACACCTTTACAAAGCATTACCATTTGCCGCTGTACTCTAAGTCCAGGGCAGGCTTTGACTCTGCAGTGCTGCAGGGCCTTATAGCCGCACCTAATGCTGTTTAGCTCCAGGCTCCCAACCATAGCTTTGGGATTCTACCCAAATGTAATGACTGCAGCAGTGAAACATGAAGAACATACTACAGTTGTGTACACTTACCATAAATGTAGATGTTCAAGTGTATTCACTGTTGCAGTCCAGGTTACCCTCCCGCCATCCCCCTGTCATTCTACAGTTTATCTTTCCTTCTCTATGTCTTCTATAACCTATGTGGTGTATTTGCTTGTAGATGAAGGCAAAGTTTATATTGATGGATGTGTATATGTATGTGTGTGTGTATATATATATATATATATATATATATATATATGGGGGCACCTGACATCGGGGGCAAGAAAAACTAAAGAAAATGGTGTCGGCTGTATGTTTTATACCCCTGACGACCTGACGTCATGGAAGAGGAGACAGCAACCGACGCAGGGCCCAAGACTTTGGAATTCAGGCTGACTGAGGGCGACCTGCCAGCAGATTACCCAAATGTAATGACTGCAACAGTGAATACACTCGAACATCTACATTTATGGTAAGTGTACACAACTGTACTTTCTGTAATCTAGTTACTGGTAGCATGTTTCCCCTCCCATTGGTTCTTTTCTGGGTCATCGGTCATTTTGGTTTCTTTTTGGTGCCCTTTTCTGTTGACCAGTGTAATAGATTAGGAACCCCTTTTCCTGGCCCCCCTTCGGTTTTGTAGTTATTTTATTGACATCTTATTAAGGGATTATTAATAATTTTGTAATAGTTTACTAGTAGTTTATTGTTTAGTTGTTGGATGGATCTCAGAATTTTTGACTTAAAGCCTGGTTTTCTCTGACTCCTCTTTAGTCTTTTCCTTCGGTTTTGATTTCTTCCATGTCAGAAAAGGCTTTTGGGTTCAAGAGGTGCTCCTCATGCGGTTGGAAGATGCCTGTTTCCGACTCGCACGAGGAGTGGCTGTACTGTCTTGGCGCTGGCCACCTGGAGGTTGAATGCAGCATTTGTGTTGCATTCAACCCCAGTGCCCTGGTCGACCATTCTGACAAGCTCCTTTTAAAAGGCCTGGTTTAGGGGGGTCCCTTGGTTAAGGAATTCTGCAAGTCAGGACCTTCTGGACATGATGAAATATTATTCTTCTTCCTCAGGGGAAGATGTTAAGTTGTCAATCTCGCCTTCATTTTTGCTGGATGGGTTCGGAGCCGATCCTCGGCTCCGACTCGGCCAATACTAAAGCTCGAGAGCTAATTCCACCGTCTCGAGGCTCCCCTATATCCCACAATGCTAGGCGGTAACTACCCAGATCTCGTTTGCCGCTATAGCTGACGAGGTGCGTTTTCTACCGGCTCAGGCAGGTTAGTTTAATATTTACCATTAGGTATTACTAATAACCCCCTTTTTTAGTTATAAAATATTTTCTATAGTTTAATTCTAATATTTAGTTATATCGACCCCTATCTGTCGAACCCTTCCCCTCTTACTACTTGTTCTAGGCCTTCGGCCCTTCCCTTACCCTAGTCCCTTTTAAGATTAGTGTTGTAGGGGCTTGTGTGTATGTGTTTCTGTATAACTGTAATTTTTTTCTGTAAAGAGTGTCTGGTTTGTGTGTGTGTACAGCCTCTCTTACCTTACTATGTCTAAGGATAAGGTCTCAGGCTTCAAGAAGTGTGACTCGTGCTGTCAGAAAATGTCTCTGACAGACGGTCACACTTCTTGTGTGTATTGCCTGGGACCTGTGCACCTGCAGGACTCGTGTGCTGTTTGCCATGGTTTCAGCCCTCGAGTCCTGCAGGAACGCAAGAACAAGCTGATCTTGCGGGGCTTGTTAAAGCCTGAAGGCCCCCCGACTCAGTCTGTGTCGGGGAAGCCTTCAAAAACTTCAAAGCAGTCGGCTCCTGCTCTTGAGTCGACTGCTGAGAAGTCGAAGCAGGCTTCGACATCGGCTCCGGCCGGAGCCGATGTTCTTAAGCCTCATACTGTTACCTCGGCTCCAGCTGGAGCCGAGGCTGATAAGTCTTCATCGGCTCCGATACCCTTATCGGAGCCACATTCCAGAAAGAGGTCCAGGTCCCCCTCTATCGGATCCGTGCACTCGGCGCCAGGATCCCATCTCCTTTCGGAGCGGAGTCACAAAACCCATTCCTCTCGGCCTTCCAGGTTATCAGACCATGATTTGCAGAGGGTGGTGAGTAGACTTCTTAAGTCCGAGGCACTGGCCCAAATGCTGCATAGCCCGACTCACCAGTCAGTGGCTATTCCTGTTCCACATTACATTCCTCCTCTGACTCCTTCGAGTTCGGAGCCAAGGCTTGTCGGAGCCATGACTGTCGGTGTGTCGGATCCGATACCTTCCATTTCGGCTCCGTCGTCTGCCCCGATCTCCTCTTTGGAGGGATCTCGGCGCCGAGCTTCCCTCGTTGGCTCCAAGGGGGCGAGTGGCATCGGACCCTTGTCCGACCCCGCTCTCCCTCTCGGAGCTTCGGTGCTGGTGAGTTCGGCTCCGACATCGGCTTCGGAGCCGTCTCTCTCGGTGCCAGGAGAGGTCCTTGTCTCTTCGGAGCGAGGGCCTCGGGCCTTGCCTGACAGGGGTGCCTTCGAGGTCATGCGGAGCGTGCTAGAACCAGGTTCTGCCCCACAGTCAGCTCCTTCATCCCCTCCATCTACAGTGCCTGCAGTGATTTCTACTCACCCCCTTGTCCCACACCGCAGAGAACCAACTCCTCAAGATTCCCCATTGGGAATTTCCTCCTCTTCCGAGGTCTCTCCTGACCCTGCGGGAGATCCCCCTAGGAAGAGGCAGTGCAAGAGGAAGCACATTGACTCCCCTGAGTCTATCACCTCTGACACTGACTTAGAGGAATCTGAAGGGTCCCCTCGATCCCCCTCTGAGGATGTCTCCTTTGCGGACATCCTTGAAATCCTCAAACAGAGGGGGAACTGGCCAGCCCTTAATCCTTCGGAGGATGAGTCAGTGTATCTTGAGGCGTTTGGTTCTCGCCCTTCTACCTCCTGGGTGTCCCCTCCCTTTGACCCCCTTATGGAAGTGGTGGCAAGGAAGGCTTGGACGGCTCCTGACTCAGTGGAACCCACCCCGAGGAGACCATCCAAATTTATTACTGCACCCAAAGACAAAGAGTTTTTATCCAAAGGTGTCCCTGTTGATGCCATGGTGGTGGCTGGCGGCACAAAGATGGAGTTAGCTGATCTCGGTTCCTGTCCATCCTCCTAATAAGGAATCTAGGACCATGGACAGGTACGGCAAGCGGATGTTCTCGTCAGCGACCTTTTCAATGCGGTCACTGAACTACTTATGCCACTTCACTCGTCTCCAAAGAGATTTACTCAAGGATATGGGTGAACTGATGAAGGATCCTACAGCTGAGGGGTTCAAAGACACAATGAACTCCCAGTTGGCAACCCTAAATTCCATTGTTAACTCCTCCATGCGGATGGTCTCATACGCAGCAGATGGGGCGAGTAGAGCCGCAGGCACAGGTGTTGCCTTACGAAGGCACACCTGGATGCGGCTATGCAACTTTGCGGACCCTTTCAAGGCGTCCTTCACCAATTCTCCCTTTTATGGATCATCATTGTTTGGTCCACATGTGAAGGATACATTGACCAGGTGCGAGGTGGAAGGTAAGACTCTCTCTGCCGTAGGAGTCCGTTTTTCTACCCCTTCTAGACCCTATCCCAAAGGTCAAGGGAGGAAAGATGTGGTTCCATAAACTATCCCAGGGCGTCTCATCTGACGGACAAGGCCGATTCCCACTAGAGGCAGAGGGGAATAATAATAGACGCCCTAGAGGCAGAGGAGGTCCGCAAAACCAGGGTAGCAGAGAAATGTTCTCTGACAAACCCTTTCAGCACCCCTGAGGGCTGCCCGGCTGTCCGCCGGAGGCAGTCGGGAAGGTTATCACTGTACCCAAAAGCCTGGCTTTCCCTAACTCAAGACAAATGGGTACAGTCAATCATATCCGAGGGTTACAAAATTCCCTTCATTCATATTCCAACCCAACCAAAAAGATCCCTTTCAGACGTTCCACCCGGTCTAAGGGAACAAGCAGCATTAGAAATTTCGAAGCTGCTATCAAAGAGTCATCCAATCAGTCCCGGCAGACCAGCAAGGATCCGGAATCTACTCCAAATTCTTTTTGGTACCAAAAAAAACAGGGGACTGGAGACCCATACTGGATCTCAGCTACTTAAATAAGTTTGTCAAAAAAACAAAATTCCGGATGGTCACGCTACAGTCCATTCTACCCTTCTTGGGTCAGGACAATTGGATGTGCTCGATAGATCTTCAGGACGCGTACTACCACATCAAAATGAACCGACGCTCCAGGAGATATCTCCGCTTCAGGCTGGGAGCCAGTCACTTCCAATTCAGGGCCCTGCCCTTTGGTCTCACTACAGCCCCCCGGGTGTTCACCAAATGCATGGCAGTGGTCACGGCTCACTTGAGACGCCAAGGATTCCAGGTGTTTCCATATCTGGACGATTGGCTCCTTACTGCCACCACCAGACATCAGCTTCTCCTATCCAGGGACTTCACCATTCAATCTTGTCAAGCTCTAGGCATTTCAGTAAATTTCGAAAAATCTGCCTTGTCACCTTGTCAGTCTATTATTTTTATAGGCGCCACTTTAGATACACAGACCCTTTCAGCCAGACTCACAGAGCAGAGGGTGTCAGACATCCGGAACAAAGTGTCCCTTCTCTTACAATTTGTCAAAGTCAAAGCCAGACTGGTATTGAAGGTACTAGGACTCATGGCAGCAGCTATTCCCCTTCTCCCCTTAGCTCGCTTTCACATGAGGATCCTCCAATGGATGCTTTTTACTCAATGGTCCTTTCAACGACTCCCGATGTCCCATACCATACTGATAACTCAAGTATGCAAGAATCAACTGTCTTGGTGGATCACATCACCTCAACTTATCCAAGGAAGACCCTTCATTCCCCCCCCCCCCAGTTGCCACGTTGACAACAGATGCCTCCCTGATCGGGTGGGGGGGGCATTATCAGGGCAGGACAGTCCAGGGCACGTGGCAACCCTTCGAGTGCCACTTGCACATAAATGTCTTAGAGATGAGAGCAGTGCTTTTAGCGTTGCAAGCCTTTCACGACTCTCTTCCCAAGGGGACTATTGCAATTCAAACGGACAACATGTCCGTAGTGTGGTACATCAACAAACAAGGCGGAACCAGATCATACCCTTTATGTCGAGAAGCACTCAGACTTTGGCAATGGGCGATCTCTTCTCAGCGTTTTCTGATAGCAACGCATATTCCCGGGAAATCCAACGTTATTGCAGACAAATTGAGCAGAGCAATTCTCATGCCACACGAGTGGTCTCTAAAGAAATCAGTTCTAGAAGAAGTTTTCCTAAGATGGGGCCACCCCTGCTGCGATCTTTTTGCTACTCCCCCAAAACAGCAAGTGTCACGACTTTTCACTCTCTTCCCGTTACCAGGCCATCCCACCAGAGACGCTCTAGTCCACGATTGGCCCCGGGGACTTCTGTATGCCTTTCCCCCCTTTCCACTGATACCTCAACTAATTCAGAAAGCCATCACCTTGAGAGTGACAATGATCCTCATTGCCCCTTACTGGTCTCGACAGATATGGTTTCCCTTTCTTCATCGTTACCTTTTGGAGCAGCCTTGGCATCTGGACCCAGTACCAGATCTGATTACCCATCAATCGGGTCAGCTGCACCAATCTCTGTCTTCTCTGAACCTCACAGCGTGGTTTCTCCGATTCCAACCTTAGCCAGGCTTCCCTCAATATCTCGGTCGGTCCGAGATATTTTGATAGCCTCTCATAAATCCTCTACCTGGAAGATTTATACTAGCAAGTGGAAAGCTTTTTCCTTTGGGCATCATCGAAAACATAGATCCCTTTACTGCACCTATCCAGTCTATTTTAGACTTTCTAGCAGAACTCTTTCATTTAGGATCTTCTGCATCAACCCATTAGAGTTCAATTGGCTGCCATATCAAATTTTCATGTTGGTGTCTCAGAATCCAGCATCATGGCTCACAAACTCTGTAAAGCCTTCTTAAGGGGTGTATTTCTTCTCAAACCTCCAATCAAAGACCCTCCGCCTCAATGGGATTTGAACTTGGTTCTGGCATCTTTAATTCTTCCCCTTTGAACCGGCTTCATGTTCTCTGAAGTTGCTTTCTTGGAAGACACTTTTTCTGGTAGCTATAACTTCAGCGAAAAGAGTATCTGAACTCCATGCTCTGTGCAGTCGCCCCCCTTACTTAGTTTTTCACAAAGACAGGGTATCCCTCCGGACTAATCCATCCTTTTTACCTAAAATTTCTTCTCAAATTAACCTAAACCAAGTTATTGATCTCCCCGTTTTTTTCCCTAACTATTCAAATAGATCAGAGCAAAAGCTGCATTTTTTGGATG
Source organism: Protopterus annectens (assembly GCF_019279795.1). Taxonomy (NCBI): domain Eukaryota; kingdom Metazoa; phylum Chordata; order Ceratodontiformes; family Protopteridae; genus Protopterus; species Protopterus annectens. The sequence goes on along the minus strand of NC_056736.1, from coordinate 90,678,200 downwards.
TTCATCGCCAACTGAGATATAACTTAGACAGGACTAAACAATTCAGGAAATCTGATCAATTGTTTCTGTCATATGCAGAAGGTAGATTGGGCCTTCCAGTCACTAAAGTATCCCTTTCTAGATGGCTCACGTCTACAATTACTTTCATCTATGAGATCAGACATCAAAAACTACCCTCAAGACCTAGAGCTCATTCAACTAGGGCATTAGCTACATCCATAGCCTTTCAGGACAGGTTGCCAATAGATTCAATTTGTGCAGCAGCCACCTGGGCTTCTCCTCATACATTCATTTCACATTACAAATTGGACATGGTTTCCAGAAGCCGTGCCAATTTTGGTTAAACTGTTCTCAAGAGTCTGTTCCGTTAGGCCACCTGGGATAAGGTGCTAGGGACGCGGTCCCATCCAGCAAGAATGAAGGCGAGATTGACAACTTAACATTAAGAAGTTATGTACCTACCATAACGTTCCATGTTAGTTGTCTTCTTCTCGCCTTCTTTCTTGCGTCCCTCCCTCCTTCCCCCAAGCCTGGACAGACCGACCAGAATTATTTTGTGTTTCTTCTTCCGAAATTTGTTACTCCCACACTTTCTCCCACCTCTTCTATCTTTACTGAGGTCTGCCTTTTCTTTACGCAGACTGTTTGAGGTGGGTTTCCCTACTCCATTCTATGGAGACTAGGATTGCTTGGTATAGCTATCAAACGAGATCTGAGTAGTTACCGCCTAGCATTGTGGGATATAGGGGAGCCTCGAGCCGGTGGAATTAGCTCTCGAACTTTAGTATTGGCCGAGTCGGAGCCGAGGATCGGCTCCAAACCCATCCAGCAAGAAAGAAGGCGAGAAGAAGACAACTAACATGGAACGTTACGGTAGGTACATAACTTCTTATTTTCCTCTAAGAAACCTAGGCTGTCAGATCCCCAGATCTGAGTCCAGCCTTAGTGGTGTCTTATCCATGATTTTGGATTTGAGAATTTTAGGGAGTCATCTCCCGGATCCTGGGCTTCCACTCCCAGTCCTCCAGATCTGAGGGTTTTGGGTTCGACTCCCGGATCCAAGGCCTCCGGATTGAGGCCTTCGGATCAGAGTCAAAGCAGACTTGTCATGGATCTGACCCTTTCAGATCCAAGGGGTTCGAGAACTGTTTCCTTGGTCCTCTTGTTTCCTTGGATTCGTTATGGTCAGATCCGAGACCCGTGTTGGATCCCATCCTGATTGAGGATCTTCATTCGGATCCTGTGGGAGGAGATCATTTGTTTTCTTCTCTACGTAGGACCCGTTCCCTGGACCAGTGAAGATTGCCCTCAGGATCTCGACAAGGGTCTCTGGCTAGGTCTTCTTATTTCCTCCCAATCCTTCAGGAGCATCCTCCCTTCCGATATGGACAGGATGATGTCCTCCTTGCGGGCTCAAATCAAACTAGGGCTCTTTGCTTCCCCAGCCCACAGGATTGGGGAACCTTCTCCCACTCCCTGGCTATTTTCTCCTCATCCAACCTCCTAGGGTTTGGACTTAGGCGAGCCATTGCACAGCAGGGAGGCGATGGGGGTTACTGAGAACTCTCTTATCCCCTACCCTATCAGTCTCTTTGGCCAGCTCTGCTCCCCTTCCTTTGAGACAGGCAGGGCCACCGGTCTGGGTTGTCGCCCCGGAGTCCGTGGGGTCTGGTTCAGGTCCACACTTTTCGGACCGTTCCCTACCCCTTTGTGCTTTGGCACTTGATAACTGTGGACCAGCACTTTCCGGAGAGTTGGAGGTTCTGGCGGGGTCTGCTCCTTCCTCTGTTGTAGTGTTATCCACGGGGGAGGGGGATGGGGCCTCGTCCAGTCCCTCCACATTCCAGGTAGTGGAAAGATCCCTCTCTACTACCAGAGTGACCTCCCCTGCTCACTGTGCTCAATCCAAGCCCCAGATATTTGAGCAGAGTTAGTCATCCTGGTCCCGGTTATCCTGTCCAATCTAGCCTCCGGGGAGGAGTTCCCTTATAGGGGCCCCCACGTCTTCTGAGTTTTCCAGCAGAGGAAGTGCCTTGGAAGAGGATATGTAATAGAAGACATCTGGACTCCCCAATGGAGTCTCTCACAGAGGGCACGGTTGTCGATGAAGGGGACAGATCCCCATGGTCACCGCCCGATTGCGGCTCCTTTGGAGACACCCTGGAAATTCTTAAGCCCCCATCCTCTGAGGAAGCCTTGTTCCTGGATGCTTTTGGTATGGGCCCATCTACCTCTTGGGAGTCCCCCCCGCCACTGACCCATTAATCAGTCTCATTGCCAACATGGCCTGGAAAGAACCCGATACAGTGGAGCCAGTACCCAAAACAGCAGACAAATTTGTAAGCCCACCGTCAGACAGGGCCTTTCCAGTTGATGCGATTGTGGTAGCTGCCGCCACCAGGAAAGAGCTAGCAGAAGAAAGTTCATCTGCCCATCCTCCCAGTCATGAGCATTGGACAGATTTGGAAAGCAGGTGTTTGCATCGGCTTCCTTCAGCCTGTGAGCTCTGAATTACCTGACTCATTTTGCCCATCTCCAACGGGATTTGATAAAGGAGCTCACCCACCTCTGTCTGAGTCCATGCCTGCGGTGGACCTTAAGTCTTTCTCTTCCAAGGTGATCACTCTTATGTCAATAGCTAACTCGTCCATGAGGTTATTATCCAGTGCTGCAGAGGGTTCTTCATGGGTGGCAGGTGCAGGCATTGCCATCAGACATCATGCCTGGCTGTATTTATGGAGGTTTGCAGAGGCCTTTAAAGCGTTGCTCAGCAACACCCCCTTCGATGGTTCCACTCTCTTTGGACCAAGCAGTAAGGAAACTTTGACCGGCACTGAAAAAGAGTGGAAGACTATGTTGGCTGTAGGGATCAAATTCTCCACCCCCCAAAGTTCCTTCTCCAAGGCCCAAAAGGGGAACAGGAAAATGTGGTTCCACGGGTCGCAGTCTTCCTTTCAGGAAGCTCAAGAAGATTCCTCTTCCTGGGGACAGGGGAGAGGTTTCAGTGGTCAGTGCCACCCTAGAGGTAGAGGATGTCCACAAAACCAGGGTTCCAGGGAGCCCTTCTCTGAGAAACTCTTCTAGCACCCCTTAGGCATTTACCCGACTGTTCCTCCCTGGAGGCAGTGGCGAAGTCAGTTGGCTTTGCACCCTTTAGCTTGGGCAAAATTGACAAATGATCAGTGGGTGCTAAGAATCATATCCAGGGGCTATTACATTCCCTTTTCAGATACCCCGCCAAGAAACCGAACTCCCCCAGACTTGCCACCCAGACAGAGAGAGGTAGCATGTCTAGAGGCCACCATCCTCCTCCAAAAAAGAGCCATCCAAAAGGTCCCCACAGGGCAGAGAGGATACGGAACTTACTCCCACTTCTTTTTGGTACTCAAGAAAATGGGGGGGCTTGCTTCCTATCCTGGACATCAGTCAAGAAGTCAAAGTTTTAGATGGTCACTGTACAGTCCATTGTGCTTGTTCTGCACAAGAATGACTGGATCTTCTCTGCGGATCTCCAGAACGCTTACTATCTTTTCAAAATAGACAGGTGGTCCAGGAGATTTCTCTGCTTTCACCCTGGGGGGCGATCACTTCCAATTCAGAGCCCTACCCTTTGGACTCGCCACAGCCCCCCTGGTGTTCACCAAATGCATGGCAGTGGTGGCAGCCCATCTCAGGCTGCAGGGATTCCAGGTGTTTCCCTATCTCGACGATTTGCTCCTTACAGCTCCCACACAGCATCAACTGGTGGAGAAGACACGTTTTCTTCTCTGTCTCTTCAATCAGATGGGGATAACAGTGAATCTTGCCAAGTCTTCCTTGAACCCCATCTGAACAACTGAAATTCTTAGGCACTCAGTTGGACACAACCTTGGAGATTGCAGCCTTCCCCCTTCGGTGTGCCCTTCTTATTCAGTCTCATGTTCACTGTGTTCTGGAGCAAACTCTGCCTCCAGTATCTCTCTTTCTAAGGGCTCTAGGTTCTATGACGGCTGCCAGTTATCTGATTCTGATGTCCAGGTATTTCATGTGAGCACTGCAGTGGACCAGAGTTGTTCAGTGGTCCCCCTCTTTCCCACCCTTTGTCAGTCTTCGTACGACTCACACCAGTATGTCGGAGGCATGTCTTGTGTTGGATGTACTCCTCTGATCAGGCCTTTTTCTCCTCCAGTTCCTATAGCCACGCTTCCCTCCTTGGGTGGGGTGGGGGGCATTTTCAGGGGAAGATTGTCCAAGGGAAGTGGTCCTAGTCAGAGACCAAGTTGCACATAAATGTTCTGGAGATAAGTGCACTTCTTCTGTCGTTGCAAGTATTTCAGGACTACCTTCCTCTTGGGACAGTAGCAGTTCAAACAGACATCATGGCTGTTGTGTGGTACATAAGCAAGGGGGCACACGTTCTTATCTGCATTGTAGTGCGGCCATGAGGGTTTGAGAGTGGGAGATGTTTTTGTGATGCTTTCTCCTTGCAACGCACATTCCTGGAGCATCCAGTGTGCTGGCGGACAAACTGAGTAGGGCTGTTTTGACCCTTCACGAGTGATCCTTGAGTCTGTTAGTGGCTTGGTTTGTCCAGTTCCAGTAATTATTAAGTCCAGGCTTGCATCCCCTGTGAAGGGCATTATCCTTGCTTCTCACAAGTCATCTACCAAGAGAGTTTATAGAAGCAAGTGGAAGAGATTCTGTGCGCTAAAGGCCAGAATCTAGATCCATGTTTGGCCCCTATTTCTGACATTCTTCTTTTCCTGACTTCCCTTTTTCAGTAGGGCACCAGTTTCTCTACCATCAAAGTCCAATTAGCAGCAATTTCTAATTTCCATCTTAATAATGAACCTAAGTTTTCCTCATGCCTCTGCAAAGCCTTTTTGAAAAGTGTCTTTTTGCTGCATCCTCCAGTCAAGGATCCTTCTCCAGCATGGGATCTTGCTCTGGTGCTGCAATCTCTAACTAGACCCCCTTTCAAACCTGCCGCAGTGTGTGAAACTAATTTTTTTTTGGAAGGTTGGCTTTTTGGTTGCAGTAACTTCAGCAAAGAGAGTTTCAGAATTATAGGCTCTTACTATCAGACCTTCCTATTTGATATTTCATAAAGATAGAGTGGCCTTGAGAGCCAACCCTTCCTTTATGCCAAAAGTCGCCACTCAAGCAAACCTTAATCAATCTGTCCAACTCAGTATTTTCCCCAATTACATCAATAAGGGGGATTATATTTTACACACCTTAGGTGTTCATAGACAGCTTCATTTTTATTTGCACAGAACTGAATCCTTCCACTTTTCTGACCAGTTGTTTGTAGCATTTTCTAGTAACAGAAGGGGCCAATCTGTTTCGTAAATTACTATTTCTTGTTGGATTTCTCAGTGCATTTCTTTCATATATTCCTCTCATGGTTCTCTGTTGCCTGGACCAGTTCAGTGGCTACGTCATCTGCCTTCGTAGCTTATCAGTCCTTGGATGACATTTGCGCAGTGGCAACTTGTTCTTTGCCACATATCTTCAGATCTCATTATAAACTTGACAAACTCGACCTAGTTTCTAGAGGAAGGGCTTCCTTTGGTTCCACTGTTTTTTGGCATGTCCTTCCTTGAGGCCACCCAAGAATATCTGGTAGTGGGGACTCTGACCCATACGTGATGAATTGCGACTAGGATAACATCAGATTAATAGTTATGTACTTACCATAACTTGGTATCTGTGTTATCCATAGTCACCATTCATCACGGTCCCACCCTCTGTCCCCCTCTTCTGAAGGATTGACAGGAGTTGGGTGGCCTTTCTGATGGAGGGACCTTTCTGTCTGTCTTCTGTCTCCAGGGCAAACTCTGTCTGAGGGGGTTAGAGGTGTTAATAACATTAAGAATTTACCTTGTATGGCTTCAGTCAGGAACAACACTTCAGGATGTGCAAACATATTTTTTTTTATTTACAGCACTGGGAGACCATCTTCATAGCAGTTGGTAAATCAGTCTTACTGGATAGAGAAAAACTGCATCTTTATACATTTTTCTTATCAAACCCGTCATGCAATTTTCTTGCATTATAATGACTCTAACAAATCAAAGACTTTGCAAATGTCTTCATCCCTCGTGTTTTTTTGCCTTGGACTTCACGTGAACACCTTCCTATACATGACCTACCTGCTTCAAGGGGTCTTGTTTTCTGACCTTGGATGTTTTAAACCTTCCCTAGCAACAACGCACTCCTAGCCTGGAGGAGTCAGGCTAACAAATTCCTTTTACAGCAGCTCACATGCCTCTGGTTCATACATCACTTTTTCCTTGTTACATATTAAGAGAATGCAGTTAAAGCAAATCAATAACTTCAGCTTATGAAGCTGTATTTTTGCACAGCTCTGCATACAAATTGTTTGCTTTTTAGCAATCATATTATAGGATCAATAATGAAACTGAAAATATGGGAGGGGAGGTGCTTTTGAGCTAAGCTGTTGTCTAGTGTACTGGCTTGGATCCTAGACCCATATGTGTTGAATGGTGACTACAGATAACATAGATATTAAGTTATGGTAAGTACATAACTATTATTTTACAGGGTGCTGGACTCATAAATAACTCTTCAAAAACCCCTCTGCTGATACAGAGGTTGGCACTCCATGTCCCAAGGGAGCAAGAGCTAGCTCTTTAAATAACCTTTTACCTACTGACAAAGCAGGGCCCTTGATAGGTTAGGTAAAAAAAAAATCTACAGTTGTGCTACTGTAGTATTTTAGTTAAAGTGAAGGAAAAGATTTATCCTCCTTGGAGGACAAGAATATTTTGAAGGAATTGTTGGACCTTTGCCATTCCAGTTCATAGGTAGGTACTAGGCTATCTGCCCAAGGGCGTTTATAAGCCTAGCCAGAATGTGTTGGCTTTCGCCTCCCTTTAGAATTTGTTTCCTAGGCCCCTGTCTAGCAGAGCCATAGAAGTGATCCCAGGGGTAAATTTATGATTTCCCATCCACTCGTCAAGATTTCTCTTGAAGAGAGTCAGTGAGTGGCTTTGCCTAACATAAACTGGGATTCTATTCCAGAGCGAGGGAAGTCTCTGGGACAGGAATCTATCCCTCCAGCATGTCCTGTTTATTGTTGTGCTGAGGTTTAATTCACTGGAGTGTGTGGCTCTAAGAGATTTGTTTTTCTTGAGGTGAAGCATGTCCATTAATTCCTGGTAGGACATGGCTTTATACGTCAGGCAGAGGTCACCTCTGAGCAGGCGGTAAGCAACCGAGTAGAGCTGGAGTTTCTTTAGTCGAGCTGCATAGGGCATCTGTTTGAGGCCCATGTTGCAGGTGTCGAGTAAGGTACATTCCAAATGGGGCATTGTAGTCTATTATGGGCCTAATGAGTGATGAATAGAGGGGCACAATGACCTTTCTTGATCTAGATTTGAACCCTTTCTTGATTAGGTGGGATACATAGAAGGAATTTCTAACCACTTTGGCAATGTGATTATCAAAGGAGAGGTTGCTATCTACCTGGGTCCCCAGGTCCCCAATTACATCTTCCATACTTAGTGGATTACCACCTATGTGATAATTCGTGGGCACTTTGTTTTTCCCAAAGGGGATGACTATGCATTTTTTGGCATTTAGCTTGAGGCCATGGTTCTGACACCAGGTATCTGTCTCTATGAGACCCTTCTGGAGGATGTCTGTGTCAGCCGGAGAGTCGATTATGGCCCCCAGTTTGCAGTCATCTGCGAACTTGGTCAGCCATAATCCTCCCGTGCTTTCCTGTACCTCAGAGAAGTATATACCGAACAGGAGGGGTCCCAGGACCGAGCCCTGTGGGACGCCACTTGTAACTGGTTTAGAGTTGGACATGGCACCCACAACTTTGTCCATGTGTCTTCTATCCGTGAGCCAGTTGGCAACCCATCTCGTGACATAGGGGTTAATGTTCAAGCTGGTGAGCTTATCTATGATGCCAGAGTGGGGAATGGTGTTGAAGGCCTTAGTGAGGTCCAGGTAGGGTGTGTGGACTACCTTTCCCTCATCTATGGCCTTTGTAACTGTTTCAAAGAAGTCAACTAGGTTTAGGAGGCAGGATCTGCCTTTAACAAAGCCGAATTGGGTAGGGTCCAGTGTCTGGAGGTTCCCAATGTCTCTGAGTTCCATGATGATTCGCTCCATAGCTTTGTAGACCAGGCTAGTCAGGCTTGTAGGGCGATAGTTCCCAGGTTCTGTTGTGGCACCACGTTTGTGGAGCAGGATGACTGTTGCTGTACGCCATTCTTTGGGTACATAGCCTGTGGTAAGGCTGAGTTTGAACAGCGAATTTAGGTGAGGGTTTAGTTCATTTTGGAGCTCATGTAAGACGCAGTCTGGGATACCATCCAGTCCCATTGATGCTGTGTTTTTAGCTTTGGGGAGAGTGCTGTTTTTACCTGCGTGTCTGTGATGTCTGGGGCTCTGCATTCTTCTGGGATGGACACGGGCCCTTTTGGGGGTGAGGGGGCTGAAGTTTGCACTGAACCTGTCTGCCAGGATGTTGGCAATGTCAGTTGGTTCAGCGTATTTTTTGCCATTTTGCACTAGCTCAGAGCATATCTGAGAGTTGCCACCTAGATTCTTGACATAGCTAAAGAAGGCTTTGTGATTATCTTTAAAGTCTTTGGCAATTTTTCTTTCGAAACTGGCCTTAGATGATTTTATGAGGGATCGTAATTTCTTGCTAATATTGATCAGTGATGCCTTTCCTTTTTGGGATTTTGCTCTACCATGCAATAGTTTCCTCCTCCTGTTGTATAGCTTATTTATGGCCGGGGACCACCAGACTGGTTTCCTCTTTTTGGAGGAGTGAGTCTTGGTTTTACTTGGGATGGCTCGATCCATGCATTCCTGTAGATGCTCATAGAATGCATTTGTAAAGGATTCTGTGGTTTGGGCAGCATTATCCTTTAGCAAGGGGGCTTTGAAACTTTCCACCTTGGTCTTGAGAAGTGTGAAGTTGGCTTTTGAAAAGTTTTTCATAGTGGTTTTCTTGACTGGGCGTGGGGTCGGGATGTGGATGTCCAGTGTGATTAGTTTATGATCTGATCTTACCTGCGAGGGGTTTACTTCTGGTCTGGAGCACTGATCCCCCATGTTGGTGATGATCAGGTCCAATATGTTGTCACCTCTTGTGGGTGTGGTGACCAGCTGTTCCAGGGCATTTGAGTTTATAAACTCTAGAAAGTGGGCAAAGGAGTTTGTACTTGTAGTTATCCCAGTCAATGTTTGGGTAGTTGAAATCTCCCAATATCATGGTGTTAGGTAGGACCTTTATATTTTCCAGTGTTTTCAGGAATGCTGAGTGGGGGTCCTGAGACAAGGTAGGTGATCTGTAGCAAACTGTGATCTGAAAAGCAGCTTTGCCCACTGTTAGTTGCACATGGATGGTCTCTGAGGCCTCATGCTGTGCTACTAATCTGGAGGTGTGGGTATCCTTTATGAAAATGGACACACTCCCTCCTTTTGTATTTCGGTCCGGGTTCTGGGGCCGAAAGGTATGGTATGAGTTGTAGCCTGGTAGTGCTGGGGTGCTCTCTTGAGCCTTGAACCAGGTTTCTGTTACTGCACAGATATTGATTTTCTCCATGCTAAGGAGTGCCTCGAGTGAGTGCATTTTGAGGTTGAGACTTCTGGCATTGAGTAGCATTATCCTCAGTTTCTGGTTACTTGTGTTGTTTATGGAGGTGGGTTTGTCTTTTGAGCCTTGCCTAAAAAAGGCACTATGGGGGTTGCAACAGCCTTGGCCAGTATTCGAAAGCCTAAGGACGACAGGTGCAAGCCATCTCTGGCGAAGCAGCGTGGCTTGTCGAGCATGTCATCCCAGGCTGACAGACACTGGATCCCCTTTGAACGACACCAGTAGCTTAGCCAATTGTTAAAACTGATATTTTTTTCTTTGTACTGTGGGATCATTCTTGGTGAGGGCAAGATGCTACTCAGGGTCTGGGTCATACCGGCCTGGGCTACATGATCAGAGAGCTCCTGTAGGTCTCTTTTCATGTAGTCCAGGAAAGTACATCTCAGGTCGTTCACACCAACATGTACAATGACAGAGTCATATTTGTACTTGTATTGGAGTGACCTGAGTGCATGTGTTATGTGGCGGATCCTGGAACCCGACAGGCAGCTTACAGTAATCTTCTCCTTGTTCAGTCTAGTGAGTGGAACGTCAGTGTTGCCTGACAATGGAGTCAACTATTACAAGTGTATTGGGTGTGTTGTTATGCCTTAAGGGCTGTGGTTGCATGGCACACTGACTTTGTAAATGTGATACTTGGTTGTTTGAGGGTGGAGGTTGCTTGGATGTCTGCTTTGGAGGCCTCTGCTGCTTAGGCAGATTTTTATTTAGAGCCTCCGAGTATGTTTTTGTGTATTTATGTGTGTTTGCTGGTGCATGTATGACTGTTGTATGTGAGACTGAAAGTGTGGTGCAAGTGTTTCCCTTCTCCTCCTGACTGGCTGTTCCAGCCTTGGGTTGAGAGAGCTTGGCCTCCAGTTTGGCTGTATAGTTGCATCTCTCACAAACATTTGTGTTTGTTGGAAGGAGGAGAGGGTTGTCTGTGTACATGAGGCAATTGTAACATTGTCTCAAGATTCCCAGATTCACCAGCTGGACTGGAGAGTATACCTGAAACTGCCCTTTGGCCATGCCTGTATGGGTAAATGAACTGGTTTACTGATTGTCCGGTAGGGACGAATAGGGAGCCTTGTACTACTGTATAGTAAAGGGGAGGTGTAGTGTTAGCATTTATTAGTGCTTACTGAGGGCCTGGAGCAAGTGCTGGGCTATAAAAGGAAAGTTAGAGTGCTTAATTTGAGTGTTTGACTAGTTATAAGGGAAAAAATGTAGAGCAGACTTCGTGGAGCCTGGAATAGTTTAACCCTAGCTAACCAGTGCTGCGCAGTGCACAAAACCACGCAAATGCAGGTTTTAAGGCAGGGAGATGAAAGAGAGGAATTATCCCAAAACGGCCAATAAACTACTAGCTTCTGGGCTGAGACCACTCCTCCAAGGACAGATAGGCTGCTCACAGCTCCCCACTCTCACTGGTGAACAAAGAAATTTCCTCCTATCCAAGTAAGGATGTGGGCAACACAGGAACTTGTACCACAGCCCTGAATTCAGCAGAACCTGAAAACTGGACTAGACTAGCTTAGAAAAGGAGGGAAACAAGAATATTTTTTTTTCTTTTTTAGGCAGAAGATACAATAAACTTTTACAAAAACACTTTAAATGCTTATAACAGGCTAGCGCACTTTAGTGTGTAGCCTGTAACAGTTAAACAACAAAAAAATGACTTGAACAACTTTAAGAAGTGCTAACAGGGAAAAAACAGTATAGTATGCAGCAATGAAGTTTTTTTAAGGCACAGAAATGCTAGAAATCGCTTTTCGTTGAGATAAGCAGTCACAGAAAAATGCAGAGAAATAAAAATACTTAAATCAGTTAAAAGTTATCTAGACTTTCATTGCACCACAGTCATGGGGTACATAAACAAGAGGGCACCCAGTCTTACCCTTTTTGTTAACTAGCGATGCAGATCTGGATGACAGCTCACTCTCTGGGGTTGCATCTGTCATTTCAGCCCACATCCCTACTCTTCCTCCTATCTTTTCCCACCCCCTGATGAAACAATTCCTTTAGGGGAGTGGTTCACGTCAGATATCCCAGGAGACAACCCACACCTCCATGGGACCTCAGTTTTGTTCTAGAAAAATTGACACTACCCCTGTTTGAACTGACAGTTTCTGCTGAATTAAAATTCTTAACTTGGAAGACTGTCCGTTTACAGGCTGTCACCTCAGCAATGAGGGTCCCTGAGATGCAAGCTGTCATGGCTGTGGAACCATTTCTCATATTCCACCCATACAGAGTATCACTCCGGAATAATCCATCCTTTATTCCCAAGGTGTTCAAGGACACACCCTTGAAATCAAGCTGTATGCTTGCCCACCTTCTTCCCCAAGCCTCAGAACAGGGGCGGGGGGAAGATTCCTTCACTCCTTAGATGTGCACAGACAGCTTTGCTACTATCCTGACATAACTAATTTTTTCAGAAAATCAGACCAACTCTATGTCCTTTGCCATTGTCTGTGAAGGGAAACCAGTCACAAAACAGACTATCTCCAAGTGGATCTCTCGCTGTGTTTCCTTTTGTTGCAGCTACTATCGTAAAAAAGCCTCCCGAAACTGTAAGGACTCATTCTGCTAGGGCCACTGATACCCCTTTTGCCTTCCTGAAAGGAGCACCTACCAGAGACATTTTGGAATCTGCTACCTGGTTGCCTGTGCATACCTTTACCAAACACTAACACTTATCAGCCTTCTCCAAGTCTAGAAAAGGATTTGCCACTGCCATTCTGCAGGGCATCCCATCTTTTCCATAATTTACCTTCCACTCTCATTTCAGCTTTGGGAATCATCTCACAAGTCAGGGCTGCAGCAGTGAAACATGAAGAACATAGTACAATTGTGTACACTTACCATAAATGTAAATGTTCAAGTGTATTCACTGTTGCGGTCTTCTTTCTCTCCCTCCTTTTGCCTGCAGTAATATTCTGTTTCTATCTTATTCATTAACCAGTGGACCCGCTGGGTGTTTACCCTGCAAAGGCCCCCTTTTTCTGCTTTTGACCCTTTCTTATTCATCTTGGGGGCTCCTACCTTCTAAGGGGCAAGAAAAAACTGTTGTCATGCATGATGTCGGCTGACTCCCTTTATACCCAAGCATACTGACATCAGTGTAGGATGTTTGCCAGCCTTAGGAGGAGGGAGATTTTTACTCTTGTAGTCAGGATAGCCAAAGGCTTAAACAGCAGGAAATCCCGCAAGTCAGGACTGCAGTAATAAATACACTTGAACATTTACATTTATGATAAGTGTACACAACTGTACTTTGTCTTCACCTTCAGCTGAAGATAAAGGGATTGAGGTAGAGGCACACTCAACAAACACCCTGGGGAAGATTTAAGAAAGTTCTTGTGCCACCCGACTCTAGTGATCACGTGGAGCTGTTGGTTGAACAGTCTGATCCTTGGCCAAGTCCATTGGGTTATCTGGTGACAGTTTGATCATATTCAGAACGTAGAACTTTTCTCTTGCATCAACCCATCAAGCCCTCCATGGTCAACACATTTTAGGAAAGGTTCATCAGGTTGACCGTCACATCAAAGCGTTGACATTGAATAAATGTTTGTCTGGTAGAGCCATGAGTTGTGGTAATGCAAATACAGCATTAAGAAAATTTGGTGAGAAGCAACTGTCAAGCCTAAGGTAGGCCTTTCCTAAGAATGCATTACCTTTGGCTAGAGCACAGCTGACTGCTGATTACCAATCATCTTAAGACCCAGTGCCAGCCTGTCAGTCTGTCCACCTTACATGATATGGTGCATTAACTTAGTTCTTTGGTGAGTAGGGGTGCAGTAATCCCTTTCTGTTCATTTTTTCTGAGGATTTCAAGGAGTCAGAGGCTGATGTCTCGGAGATGGGCAAGGGTGGTAAGACTAGCCCCATCTTCATTTCCGCTAGGTGATCCTTTGGTTCGAGATGTGCTCAAGCCTGTATGAAACAGCTTGTAACTGGTCTTTAGCCCTTGTTGCCCTAACTGATATGATGAAAACAGGCATCCACACACGCATGTAACCCTGAACAAGAAGCCTGAGAAGGAACGGAGTTGTCTCCCTGTTGAAGCCAGAATCCAGTTACTTGGTTTGTCATCACTGCAGCCTGGTGGCAGCCTTCTCTACCCTTTGGCTCCTAAAATAACTGTCATTTACAAGCCATTGTTTTGATGGGCAGAGCAGCTTGCCAGACATCCTAATGCAGTCTTTTTCATCATCTCTTTGATTTAGCATAGGTGCCGAGATCAGGGTTTTACCTGCTAACTGGAAATCTAGGGCTTTCGACAGCTGTTGTAAGAGAGTGTACTTTTGTGCCCACTGAAGGTTAGGATCTTTAGCCGTTTGTGTCATTTGTTCCACTTATCCCAGTTCTAGTCCCAGGTTGTAGATAAGCTTGAGGACCTCCTTGTGTCTGGACTTACAAAGAAAGATCTTCCTAAGAGTCTGTATCTGTGCCTTCAGCAACAGGACACCATATATGCTGCTGTAAATTTGATTGTGCTGATTTTCTTGCTTGAACTGCTGTTTCAGGTGTATACCTAGCCTGATAAAGATGAGTGGCTTGTCTAAGGTCATCCTTCTTGAAAGAGAAGCTCAGGGACAAGATCCCAGATGCCAGTGTTTTGAGAAGATGTTTTTCTGCCAGTCTACTAATGACCTCCCGAAGAGAAGACTGGCTGTGACCCCCGTGTAGAGCATTTATAATTTTCCTCCGGCGTCCATTCCTTCTTCCTTTGGATCTGGCTAACCCCAAAAGTAAGAGTCCTCTCTGCTGCCTGAGAAAAGCCCTTAAGTATCAAAAACTGCCTTTTCCTCTCCAGTGCCAGTGAAGTTGCACAAAAGGATGACTCCCCCAGCCGCTCTGGTGCAGTCCTAATGATTCTTACCTGGTACTGTTCGTGGGGATAGCAGCTGTGCTTCACATAGTCTTTGAGAGCCATCAGCAAGGATCAGTTGTTTGTAGATGAATGTCTGTCATACTTTGGATCTCATCCACCCTCCCCAGAAAGAGCTGCATTGGTTGGATCAGACTGTTTCAGCAGAACTTCTGGGAGAGGCCCATACTGGCACTGATTGGAGAAACTTTAGAGGCTTTATTATGCTTGCATGAGTGACATGGTTTTACTCACATCTCTCACTAGTTTTGAAGATGATGGACCATTTCTTTCTCATTTAGAAACTAAGCAACTTCAGCCAGCACACCTGATTTGTCAGTTTTGCATGGCTAGCAGAGGATGATGTGTTTGCCTCATATGGGCCTTGAGTAGTATCAGTGGACATGATGGGTGCACTCTTGCACATCTGAATTTTGAGGTCCACACAGAAAGATGCCTCTTTTTTACTAGGGGTGGGCATCATTTCATAGGTACTTACTAGGCTGTTGATCTGTGAGGATCTTTAGAAACCTAGCCCTACAATGCTAGGCCTGCCAGTTGTATATTGTTCCCATTGGGTTTTCTTATTCCTGTATGCATTACTACCATGCCTACTTAGCCATACTTTAATGTAGAGTTCAGAGGAAAAAGTCCCAAATGTATTCTTATCACTTTTCATTATCCAAGAAGTGTATGGCTTTATAGTCTAAAACACCTACTGAAAGACAAAATTCTTGCAGCCTAAGCTAAGGACGGGGTCAACATCTACATGTATCCCCCCATCCTGCTGGTTTTGCTGAACAGGATCTCAGAGGTGATTGATGATACTAGGAAGCAATACATTTGGGGAGTATTTTGCTTCCATGGGCTTCCAAATTGCTTTGGGTAGAGTGGTACTTTGTACCACTGTTGGTCAGCTCCAAGTGATTTTTATATGTCCCAGACATATTCCCTAGGGTCCTTGAAGTCCCTCTAATCAGTTTCTACTATCCCATTCCTGATTCCCCAGTGTTATGTACACTGACCTCAGTTACTGTATCTGCAGTTTAACTGAGACTGCAATTTGTACGACCTTTCTGTCCACCCTTTTAGAGTGTTTCTCCTTTCCCCACTGTGTGTGTGTGTGTGTGTTTGTGTGTGTATGTGTATGTGTGTGACTAGTGTATTTAAGTAATGCGGTGGGGGGGCAAATAATTCCACATAGGACATGCACAGGGGCTTACTTCCTGCAGAAATATTT
The DNA here is from genome assembly GCF_019279795.1 of Protopterus annectens. NCBI lineage: Eukaryota > Metazoa > Chordata > Ceratodontiformes > Protopteridae > Protopterus > Protopterus annectens. Next base: position 90,662,477 of record NC_056736.1, on the reverse strand, counting down.
TAATGCATTATGTAAAGGTGGGGGATTATCTCAGACACCTGTATTTTGAGCCTCTTGTTTCACAGTCAGTACATTTGTCTGCTGTCTCTGTATCATTGCCTTGTAGAGACTGGGATTGTGTATGGTTCAGCACTAACTGTTCAAGAAGCGACTTAAGTGAATGCTCAATGTTAAGTTGTCAATCTCGCCTTCATTCTTGCTTGATGGGTTCGGAGCCGATCCCTCGGCTCCGACTCGGCACTTGCTAAGCTCGAGAGTCACTTTTACCAGCTCGAGGCAGCCCCATATCCCATGATGCAAGGCGGTAAGTACCTAGATCTCGTTTGCCGCTTCGCTTATGAGGTCCTCCTTTTACCAGCTCCTGGTAAGTGATTTACTACTTTGATATTTTAGCCCCTTTTTACTAAAAACCCTTTAAATTTTAGTTTTAAGTTAATTTTAAAGATTTTCTGACAGAAAATTACCTGTCTCTTCTTATTTTTTTAGTCAAACTTTACCCATCCCATCCCCTGTTAGGGTGTGTGTGTGTGTTTTCTACTTGTACCTTTTGGTATATTTAATTTAATTTAATTCTTTGACTGGTGTGTGTGTGTGTTGTGTTACACCATGTCAAAGAGAGGGTCTCAGGCTTTAAGAAGTGTGACTCGTGCTGTCAGAAGATGTCTCTGACAGGCGGTCACACTTCTTGCCTGTATTGCCTGGGGCCTCTTCACCTGCAGGACTCCTGTGCTATATGTCATTCCTTCAGCCAGAGAGTCCTGCAGGAAAGAAGAAACAAACTAATACTTAGGGGCCTTCTTAAGCCGGAGGGCTCTCCGGCTAAGTCGGCTCCATCCAAAACTGCCAAATCTTCCAAGGCCCAGGCTTCTGTGTCAAAGCCTGCGGCCTCGGCTCTGACTCGTTCTGAGTCGAGATCGGCTCGGCTGGAGCCGATTCTGGCAACTAAGCCTTCGGCACCGATGGCTATCGGTGCCGATTCTGCATCGACCACTTCGGTGTCGGCTCCGATCGGTTCCGACCACCATGTGGCACAGGCATCGGTGTCGGCTCCGATCGGCTCCGACACCGTTACTTTTGTGGCTGTATCGGCTCCGGCTGGAGCCGATGCATCGAGGCTACCTGTCGGCTCCGATAAGTTGTCGGCTCTGACAGGGTCTATAGTTTCATCGGTTCCGATGGCTCCTTCCAGGAAGAGGTCGAGGTCTCCTTCCTTGGAGCCAATACTTTCGGCTCCGGCTTCACCTCTCCTTTCGGAACGGAGCCATCGGAGCCGATCTTCAAGGTCATCCAGGCTTTCTGACCATGACTTAGAGAGAGTGGTCAGTAGATTACTTAAGGCACTGGCCCAAATGTTACATAGTCCGTCTCAACAGACGACTATTGGTCCACACCCCGTTACAGTTCCTCCTTCAACTCTACCCCAGAGCTTGGAGTTGGAGTCTTCGGGAATGGTTACTGCTACGGCTGGAGGACAGATACCCCCTTCTGTTCCTTCAGCCTCTACTCTTATCTCCTCTTCGAGACCTTCCTTAGAGGGATTCGGTGGTCGGGCTTCCATGGTCTCCTCCGAGGGGGTGAGTGGCATCGGACCCTTGTCCGAGCCCGCTCTTCCCCTTGGAGCCTCGGCCTTGGTGAGCTCGGCTCCGACATCTGCCTCGGAGACTTCCCTTTGGTGGTCCCTGGGTTCCTAGTTCTTGAACGGGTTCTCTCGGACCTGCCTGGGAGGGAGCATTCGAGGTGATGAAGAGTGTGCTGGCCACTGGTATCAGTCAGCAGTCTGTTCCCTTAGCTCCTCCCTCTATAGTGCCTGTTGACATCTCTGCCACTTCTCTTGCTACAGGACCCAGAGATCCTCCGCCTCAGGTTTCCCATTGGGAATTTCCCCTCTTCCGAGGATTCTCCTGATGTTTCGGAGATCCTCCTAGGAAGAGGACTTGTAAGAGGAAACATGTAAACTCCCGAGTCTATCACTTCAGATACTGACTTTGATGAGTCAGAGGATCCCTAGATCCCCTCTGAGGATGTCTCCTTCTCAGACATCCTAGAACTTCTTAAACAGAGGGGAAACTGGCCCACCAACAATCCCTCTGAGGATGAGTCAGTATACCTAGAGGCGTTTGGATCTCGGCCCTCCACCTCCTGGGTGTCTCCGCCTTCGACCCCTTATGCAGGTTATTGCCCGAAGGCGTGGGCAGCTCCTGACTCTGTAGAGCCAGTCCCTAGGAGGCCTTCAAAATTTATCACTGCCCCGTGTGACAAGCAATTCCTCACTAAGGGTGTCCCTGCTGATGCCATGGTGGTGGCTGCTGCCACCAAAAAGGAACTGGCAGATCCTTCCGTACCCGTCCATCCTCCTAATAAGGACTCTAGGACCATGGATAGGTGCAAGCGAATGTTTTCCTCAGCGACCTTTGCTATGCGTTCGCTGAATTACCTATGTCACTTCACCAGACTCCAGAGCGATATCCTTAAGGAGCTGGGTGAAGTAGTACAGGATCCTACAGCTGCAGGGGCTCAAGAAAAATTGCTTCAGCTAGGAACCCTTAATTCCATTGCAAACTCCTCCATGCGGCTAATATCATATGCTGCTGATGGAGGAGTAGGGCCGCAGGTACAGGTGTGGCTCTTAGGCGCCAAGCCTGGATGCGGCTATGTGACTTGCAGATTCCTTTAAGGCGTCCTTCACAAATTCTCCCTTTGATGGGTCAGCTTTGTTTGGCCCTCAGGTGAAGGAAACTTTGACCAGGTGCGAGCAGGACGGCAAGACTCTTTCTGCTGTAGGAGTCCGTTTTCCACCCCTTCTAGACCTTACCCCAAAGGACAGAAAGGTGGCAAAATGTGGTTCCGCAAATCCCAAGGAGTCACGCCGGATTCACGTGGTCAGTTTACCCCTAGAGGCAGAGGGGTAACAACAACAGATGCCGCTCTAGAGACAGAGGGGTCCAAAACCAGGGAAACAGAGAGCCTCTCTCTGACAAGCCCTTTCAGCATCCCTGAGATGTTGCCCGGCTGTCCCTCCTTGGAGGCAGTCGGGGGAAGATTATCACTGTACCCAGAAGCCTGGCATTCCCTCACTCAAGACAGATGGGTACAGTCGATCATATCCAAGGATTACATAATTCCTTTCGAGGAAAGTCCTTTCCCCTCAAATTCCTTTCCAGATGTACCACCCGGTCTAAGGGAAATTGCAGAGTTAGAAGTCTCAAAACTACTGCAAAAAAGAGCCATTCAGCCAGTTACTACAGACCATTCAGAGCTCGGAATCTACTCAAGGTTCTTTTTGGTCCCCAAAAGGCGGGAGACTGGAGACCAATATTGGATCTCAGCAGACTCAACAAGTCTGTGAGGAAGACAAGATTCCGAATGGTCACTCTTCAGTCAATTCTGCCCTTCTTACAGAAGGACAACTGGATGTGCTCAATAGATCTTCAGGATGCGTACTATCACATCAAAATTCACAGGCGCTCCAGGAGATTTCTCCGCTTTCGGCTGGGGTCCAGTCATTTCCAGTTCAGAGCCCTGCCCTTTGGTCTCACTACAGCCCCAGAGTGTTCACCAAATGCATGGCAGTGGTCACGGCTCACCTGAGACGTCAAGGATTCCAGGTGTTTCCGTATCTCGACGACTGGCTCCTGTCAGCCACCACCAGGCATCAGCTTATACAAGCCAGGGATTACACAATAAATCTTTGTTCTCATTTGGGCATCTCGATCAACTTAGAAAAGTCATCCTTATCGCCCTGCCAGTCTATTACCTTCATAGGCGCAAACTTAAACACTGTTCGGATGTCAGCTACCCTTACAGATCAAAGAGTTTCAGACATTCAGAGTCATGTCAGGATCATTCTGGCCAACAAGAAAGTACAGGCCAGAATGGTTCTAAAGGTATTAGGCCTCATGGCTGCGGCCATTACTCTTCTTCCCCTGGCTCGATTCTACATGCGCCTTCTTCAGTGGATGCTGTTCACACAGTGGTCGTACCAACAACTTCCTATCGTCACCAGATTCTGGTGACACAGACTGCAAAGATCATCTTGCTTGGTGGATCACATCTCCTCAGGTTCACCAAGGCAGGTACTTTGTACCCCATCCCGATAGCCACTGTCACCACGGATGCCTCCCTGATTGGGTGGGGGTCATTATCAGGGCAGGATGGTTCATGGGACGTGGCAGCCGTTCGAGTACCATCTGCACATAAATGTCCTGGAGATGAGAGCAGTGCTTTTAACGTTGCAAGCCCTCAACGACTTTCTTCCCGTAGGGACAATTGCAGTCCACACAGACAACATGTCTGTAGTTTGGTATATCAACAAACAGGGCGGAACCAAGTCCTACCCCTTGTGTCGAGTAGCGCTCAGACTATGGCAATGGGCGATCTCCTCTCATCGGTTTCTGTTAGCAACGCATATCCCTGGGAAAACCAACATTGTAGCGGACAGATTGAGCAGAGCTATTCTCATGCCTCACGAGTGGTCTCTCAAGCAATCTATAGCGGAAGAGATATTTCTGGAATGGGGTCGTCCATGTTGCGATCTTTTTGCTACTCCCCAAAACAGCAAATGTCCAGACTTCTTCTGTCTCTTCCTCTACCAGGCCATCCCCAGAGACGCTCTGACCCAGGATTGGCCCCAGGGACTTCTTTATGCCTTCCCTCCATTTCCTCTGATCCCTCAAGTTATCCAGAAAGCTACCGTTTTGAGAGCCAATTTGATTCTCATTGCCCCTTACTGGCCTCGACAAGTTTGGTTCCCGTTCCTCCATCATCACCTTTTGGTGCAGCCGTGTCATCTGGACCCAGTGCCAGATCTTCTGATTCACCAATCGGGTCAGCTGCACCGGTCTATCCCTTCTCTCAACCTCACAGCATGGTTGCTCCACTTCCTTCCTTAGCCAGGCTTCCTTTGATCTCTAACCCAGTTAGAGACATCATAGTATCTTCGTTAAAATCCTCTACCAGGAGGATTTATACAAGCAAATGGAAACGTTTCTCTTATTGGGCTAAGGCCAAGAATATTGATCCTTTCACTGCCCCTGTTCAGGCAGTCCTGGACTTCTTAGCAGAGATTTTTCATGCAGGCTCCTCTTCTTCCAGTCAGAGTTCAGTTGGCTGCTATCTCCAACTTTCATGTCGGGGTAGCAGATCATAATATTATGTCCCATAGGCTCTGCAGGCCCTTCTTGAAAGGAATTTTCCTACTAAAGCCTCCAATCAGGAATCCTCCTCCTCAGTGGGATCTAAATTTAGTGCTGACATCCTTGATTCTTCCCCCCTTTGAGCCAGCTGTTTCTTGTTCCCTGAAATTTCTTTCTTGGAAAACTCTATTCCTAGTGGCTATTACATCGGCCAGGAGGCTGTCTGAACTTCATGCTCTATCGGTTCGACCCCCCTATTTGGTTTTTCACAAAGACAGAGTATCTTTGAGAACTAATCCGACCTTTTGCCTAAGGTCGCTTCAAAGACCAATTTGAATCAATCCATTGATCTCCCTGTATTTTTCCCAAACTATTCAGACAGAGCTGAACAAAAACTACATTATCTTGATGTCCAACGTCAACTTAGATATTATTTGGACAGAACAAAAAAATTTAGAAAATCTGATCAACTTTTTGTTTCCTATGCGGATAATAAAGAAGGCCTTCCTGTTTCTAAAGTGACCTTGTCTAGATGGCTTTCTTTGGTCATCTCTGAAATTTATCTGCTCAGGGGAAAACAGCTGTGCTCAAAACCTAAAGCACATTCAACTAGGAGCTTAGCTACTTCTACAGCCTTTCAAGCTAGACTTCCTTTAGACACTATTTGTGCAGTGGCCACTTGGGCCACTCCTCACACTTTTGTTTCCCATTACAAATTGGACTTGGCCTCCAGGGACAGAGCCAGTTTTGGCTCTACAGTCCTCAAGAGTCTGTTCCATTAAGCCACCCAGGATAGAGGTGCTAGGGACGGTCCCATCAAGCAAGAATGAAGGCGAGATTGACAACTTAACATTAAGAAGTTATGTACCTACCATAACGCGTTCCATGTTAGTTGTCTTCTCTCGCCTTCTTTCTTAACCCTCCCTCCTTCCCCCTGGCCTGGACAGACCTTGTTATAAGAAATTATTATGCTGAAGACCATTCAGACCTGGTCCTTCTTCCATCCTGTAAGTTTTCTTTCTTCCTTTGGGAAGTGTTTTATGCTTGGTGCTATTGCCCTTTGTCATCAAACGAGATCTGGGTACTTACCGCCTTGCATCATGGGATATGGGGCTGCCTCGAGCTGGTAAAAGTGACTCTCGAGCTTGGCAAGTGCCGAGTCGGAGCCGAGGGATCGGCTCCGAACCCATCAAGCAAGAAAGAAGGCGAGAGAAGACAACTAACATGGAACGTTATGGTAGGTACATAACTTCTTATTTTCTTCCTTTGAAAACCCCCTTCTGTCTGTGTGGTGCGAACTTCAAGGTTGGCAGACTTGCCTGTTCACTGGTTGAAGCTGCTGAAGTTTGTGTTTGACAGTATGTGTTCCTTTTGAACCTCACCTCTGCATATTATATGGTAGAGCTTCATGCCCTTATTCATAGGGAATCATGCTTATTCCTTCACAAGGATAGATGAACCTGTTTCTTTTCAAATGTAGTTTGAGTTGGTGCTGAATTAGTCTATTAACCTCCCTATTTTTTTTTCCTGCCAGAAACCTGAGGAGAAGGGTCTTTTCACACTGTAGACACACACGAGCAATTTAGGTATTACCTGAACCAGTTGTGCAAGTTCAGATGGATAGTTTTTTCATTGCTCTTTTTTTTGCACGTAGGGAAGTCCTTGTGATTATAGGTTCATAGGTAGGTACTAGGCTATTGTCCCGAGGGCCTGCATAAGCCTAGCCAACAAGGTTCCCTGGCTTACGCCACCCAAGGAAATGTTTTCTAGGTGGATTGCTAATTGTGTTATTTTTGCCATCACTCTGTTAATCATCTGCCTGCAAATGCTGCTTTTACATCACACTCCTTCAGAGGAGTAAATATCTCTAGTATTTAAGGATGTCTTTGTTGTATATTCTAAGAACTAAGCCAACATGGGAATGGAGATGAGATTTTAATAATAGGGATGTCTTAAGAGCAGGAGTATAGAAAATAGGCAAGGGGCTAGAATTTACTGGAGAGAATTTTCAAAGGAACCAAGATATACTGAGAGTAAATAATTAGGGAGGAAGAGGTAAAAGAGTGAGATGAGCCAAGCAAAGGTTTGGAGTCTAGGATTGAGACTGCCATCCCTACCAGGGATTAATAACAAGAGTATAGGCAAAGAGAAAGGGACAGAGAATGTTAAGTGAATAACCAACTCTGGTAGAGTTTTTAGTTGTCTAAGAATAAAAGCTGCTGTTAAAAAAGGTTATAATTAGTAAGACGTGAAATATTGCATTATAACTCTAAGAATCAATGAAGGGCGTTTAGAAAAGATTGGGAATAGAGACTGGAAAAGCAGTTTACAGAGGAACAATGGAAGGACATCTGAATGGCTTCCAAGTATGCAACAAAGTCCAGAAAATGCAGGATTTCTGTTTGGAGTTTTTTGCATATGTATTTTATACCGCAAACAGACTTCAGAAAAATGTTCCTCGAGTAGATAACAAATGCTGCGAGTGTGATGGGAAAGAAAAGTAATTGGGAACATGTTTTTTAGGAATATAAAATCCAGCAGATTTTAAAAATTCCTTACAGAGTGCTTTGTCATAAATGTTAGGGGAGTAAATTGGTTGTAACTAAGGAACTTGTTTGTTTGAGGTGGGGAATGGGATCTGAATTGCTATATACATAGTGAGGTCTTACTAAGTTTAGTACTGTTGGAAATCAAAATGTAAACTAGCTGTATTGAAAGTATGGAATATTGTAAATGAGATAAAAGAATTAAAGATTGGATCTTTAGAAAAGTTGTTGTTTGTCTTTCGGCTTTTCCCGGTTAGGGGTCGCCACAGCTGAACTCTGGTCCGCTAGTGATTGGCAGTAGATTTTGACAAACGCCGAGGTGCCAGCTCGACGTCCAACCTTCAACGAAGGCATGCCCATTTATGTATGTCTTTCAAACGCCCATCCAACCGTGGGGAGGACATGCAGACTCCACACAGAAAGCACTCCCCGCACTTCAGCCGAGAATCGAATGGGAGAACCTCTTGCTGTGAGGCAACAACGCTACCACTGTACCACCACGGATCAAATTATGAAGAAAGTGGAATTTGTGGGAACAATACATGCAGAATAACATTCAGGAGGAGTGAGGTTTGAGGAAAGATGTGAATTAAGCAGATTATTTAATATTTGAGTGAATGATTGTTAAAAAGAAAACATATGTATACTGCATACAATTACAATGCAAATGTTACTACGGATTGTTTTCTTTTGTATTGATGTATGTGAACCTATATCATTGTTTAAAATGTGATTTAAAATAGACATTAAAGTATTCATTGCAGGCATCTGTACAGTGGCTGCTTGGTTCTTGGTTTACACCTTTTACCAAGCATCACAGTTTTGACCTTTTTTTATGGAAATTAGCCTGCTTGTGAGAAATTCTGTACTTGGACATTCCTCCCACTCTTTCCACCCTTGTGATCATTGTTTGGAATTCAGATCATTGACCCATCATGGTGGGTTCTGGATTTTTTTGTAGAAGTTATGTTCTTACCTTACTGTTTGTTGTATGAAACAAAGCTGTAGCTGCTGGAGTTCCCTTTAAGCTGGGCAAGTATATGATCCAGTCTCTTGTTTCTGTATGATTATACATTGAGGATACTGTTCGCCTGGATTCCTGGATGAGGAGTTTTCTTTTGCTGACACCATTGTAACGATGATGGAGTTTTCAGTGAGAGAGTTCCCAGATATTGGAAGTATTATGCCCTATTACAAGCAGACTTGTCCAAGGCCTTCTGCAGTTCCTCCTGTGTTGGAAGCCCTTATAAAAATATTTGCTGCTTCCCAGGCTCCTGAGTCCCAACCTCCTACAACTAGGAAACCTGTCAGGTTTTACATGGTGCCTGATGTGCAGAAGTTTTATATAAGAATCCCTACTCTGACCCTGCAGTTTTCTCTTTCTGCTGCTATACCTTTCAAATTACAATCTTCGAAATTTCTCCCTTCTGACAAAGATAGTAGGGCTGCGGATAGGTATGGGGAAAAGGTTGATTTTCAGAACCGTAAACTACCAGACCCATATGACCAGGTATGTGCTAGCTCTGCCGTCTAAACTTGGTGGTGTCTTGACTGACCTGCCTGACTTAGAGGCTAAGATTTTTGCTTTTTCTTTATTGAATTCTGCTTCTCAGCTGGCTCACCACTCTTTCAAATGCAGTTATGATGTTGATGCTTTTTCCAGGGCAGCTGCATCAGGTTCTGTTACACACAGGTACTGCTGACATAGGTTACAATGTCCTTCTGAAAACATTAAAGTAAGTTGCTAGATTCACCCTTGGACTCAGAATCTGTTTTTCTGCTGCTGCTGCTGATGCTGCAAAGCGTTTTGAAACCTTACAGGATAAAGAGAAAAAGATATGCAGGACCTCAAACTGATTTTTCTTTCACCTCTCCCAGAGTTTCAAATGAGTTATTCTTTTTTAAAGTCTTCCTTTGTGCACATAGTAGAAGCCTCCTTAAGGGGTAAGAGATCTTCCAAAAGGATGTTTCTGGATAAAACTGCTCAGTATTCTAGAGGTCAGAAGCCCTCTTTTCCTAATTGGCCATATTACTCTGTCTCTCGGGTTAACTCAGTCCTATCCAGTCAGTCAGCAGATCACAGATTCCTGGGTTCTTTCCATAATACAAAAAAGTTGACATCATGGTTTGGAAATCCTTTCTTCCATTTTCAGGAATTCCTCAGCTTCCACATTAAAAATATCCTTATTTTCCTCCCATTCTTCAGGACCTTTTAACTCAGGGAGCTATTCAGCCTGCCTATCCCAGAGAGGCACAAGTTTTTATACCAGGATGTTTTCTGGTTCCCAGGAAGAAGGACTTTTGGAGGCCCATTCTGGATCTCTCCTTTCTCAAAAATCTTCTTAAAGACCCCTCTTGTCTTTCCAGTAACTGTTCCCCCTTGCTGCTTCCTTACTGGTCTGTCTAGACCTGAAGTATGCTTATCTCCACATTCCTATTCACCCTGTCTTCAGGATTTTATTTTTTTTTTTGCAGTTCTCTGTTTTTTCTTTATGTTATCAATTGTCTGCTTTGCCTTTTGGTCTTTCTACAGCTCAGAGAGTCTTTATCTATTGTTTAGCTCTGGTCATAGCTTACTGCAGACTCTATGATGGCTGCCGACTCTATGATGTCCAGAATTTTTCCTATATGGATAACTTTCTTATTTAAGCTCATTCCCAGCAGCTACTGCTTCTTCAGAATCTCAACTTTACCATGCTTCTGCTTCAAAGTGTGGGGTTCACTCTGACCTCTTAACAGGATCAAGTTTTTCTGGGATGCAGAATTTGTACCTTGCCTATGATGGCTTTTTTTTCCTCCTCCCTAGGTCACATTCTCCACAGCTTTTTTCCAGTCTCTTCTTCCTTTACAAGTGGTGTCTGCAAGAGAGTTTCTACGGGCTCTGGGTACATGGCTTACACTATTCCTGTGGTTCCTTTCATCAGACTCCACATGAGAAAGCTTTAGTGGTACTTAAAAAAAAATTCATCTGATTTATCTGTGAATCCAGGCCTGCCTTTTCAAGTTTCTTCTCCCACTCAGGAAATGTATACAAATTTGAGTTAGAGGGACCTCTTCTATCAACATCAGGTCCAGGGAGTGTTGTCTCCCCATCAAATGGACACATCAACATTAAAGAGATTGAGAGCTCTGCTTTTGGCTGTTCAAACCCTGCATTCCCTCTGAGCTCCTGGTCCCATCTGGGTTTACACAAACACCACCACTGTCATGTGGTGTGTAAGCAAGCAAGGGGACACAAAGTCGCCCCTCTCTGCATTCTAGCTTTTCTCAATTGGGAGTTTGCTATCAGTCGTCATCTGATCGGTCAGGCAGATTACATTCCCTCAAAGCATAGTCCAGCAGCAGGCAACCTGAGCAGGTCCAGGGCAGATCCTAATAAATGGATCCTTCACAAGGAGGGTCTTCCTGGACATTGTCCATTAGTGGGTACTTCTCAAACAAATCTGTTTGTCCCCCCCCCCCCCAAAACAGGCAACCTTTCAGGTTCTGTTCCAGGATATGGAGTCCTCTAATTTGGAAAGTAGACATCATGTCTTTTTCTTGGAGAAGGATGTTTCTCTATGCCTATCCCACTCTTCCTGTGTTGCTCAAGGTCTTACACAAGATCATGTGGGACAAGCCCGAAATTGTGTTGGTGACTCCCTTTTGGCCCAGACAGCATTGCCCCCCCTCTTCTGTTTCATCTGGCCAGGGGGCAGATGTTCTTCATCTCACATTGCTGCAGTCCTAACACTTGGGTAGTCCGCTGTCCTCGGTCGGCCCGAATAACAAAGTATAAGGCTGACGTCGGTCAAGGTGCATTTGACTGACATCAGAACGTCAGGGTACAAATGCGCATGACCGACGTCATATCCTCAGTCTTTTTTGCCGCATGGTCCGATGCAGAAGCAGCGTTGCAAGTGCCGTTCGGCGTTCTGAAATTTTTCATCGGAGTTTCAGACCGAGTCAAAGTTGGCTAAGTACCCCGTTGGGGAATATTTTAGTTTTTTCTTGCCTCAGTGGTTTACCGGATGTCAGAAAAAGTGAATAACTGTATTTCTTGTGGGAAACAGATACCGCATCGAGATTATCATACATTGTGTATTCCTTGTTTAGGGCCTGAGCACGACGTTGTTGGGTGTCGCTCTTGTGCTAGATTCAACAAGCGCACTATTAAGAGAAGGTTAGATTGTGCCAGGTTAGTCTTCGGGAAGCGGTGCAATTATAAAATGCCGTTGGATGTTCCGACGCCCGCTTCTTCGAAGAAGCGCAAGGACAAGGCAGCTAAGCCTAGGCTAGAAGAACCGTCAGTACCGGACGCCGGTTCTTTAGAGGGGTCGGTGGAGCCGGTGGTTCCACCGGAGGTTTCTTTGGAGTCCCAGGGAGAGACTTTGTTATTGCAGGATGTGGCCTCTCAGGAGGCAGGTCAGGCTGAAGGGGCTTCTCAGGTTACTGTACTCCCCTCCCTTCCTAGGGTGGTTAGGCCCTCTCCTTCTGTTTCCAAGGCTTCTCCCAGAGGCAGGCCAGGTTTAGCTTCAGTTGGTGTCACCCCTAGTTCTTCAGGAACTGTGCCCAAGAAGCATATGCTTAAAATGGCAGAAGATTTGATTACTTTGATTAGGGGTTCTTTGCCCCCTCCTGATAAGAGACCTAGGGTGGAACCTGAGATAGGGAGCTTTGAGCAGGCTTCGGATGTTTCAGAGTCTTCGGCTGAAGACTTGCAGGAGTATTCTCCTTATTCTGATTCTGATGTGGATGATTCTACTCCTTCTGCTTCTCCTCCTGAGGATTTTTCTTTTTCAGAGACTCTTCATTCCATGAGGGAGCATTTTAAGTGGGAAGGTCAGGACTTCTCTGATTCCAGGAAAAGGCTTAGGGAATTTTTGTTTTTACCCCAGCATAGGCCTTTGGCTATACCTCCTGTTCTGGATGTGGTGGAAGATGTTTTTGCAGAGGCTTCTCTTAATCCTGATTCTTTGCCTCCTGCTCCTGTTAAACCGGATAGGTATTACAGGGTGCCTGAAGCTCATAAGTATCTTTTTAAGAGTCCTAGAGCAGACCCAGAAACTGTTAGTCAGGGGCCTAAAGGTGTTAAGGCTTCTGTTGTCAAGAATCCGGTTCCTCCAGATAAAGAGGCCAGGGCTTTGGATAGATGGGGAAAGAAAGTTTATACTTCTTCCACCCTAGCTATGAGGGCTTTGAATTGCCAGTTTCACATGTTGAAATACCAAAACTATCTCCTTTCACAATTGAAGTCTAAGGTTGATGCTCTGGCGGAAGGTATTGAGTGTAAAGAGTTACAAGATTTAGTACATGTTTCTGAACAGGTGGGTAAGCATTCTTTGCAATGTGGTTTTGATGCTGTACAGGCTTTGTCTAGGGTGGCTGCCACTGGGTCAGTTCTTCGCAGGCACGCCTGGCTGAGGGATCAGAATTTATCTGACCATGTTAAGACAAGGATTTTAGATGCTCCTTTGCAATCTGATGTGTTGTTTGGTTCTCCTCTTGAGGCAGTCTTAAAGAAAATGGAAGACAAGGCTAAGTCTATGCAGACTGTTAAAGATTTTTTGCAGGTTCAGCCTCCAAAGTTTAGTAGAAATTGGCCTACCAAGGGGTGGACGTATCCTTCTTATGATTCCCAGTCTAGGGGTAGGTCTAGACGTGGTAGGGGCAGAGCTCAGGGCTCTTTCAGGCCTAGAACAGGGAGTTCACCTGCACAGTCTTCGGGAGATCATGTGGGACAAGCCCGAAATTGTGTTGGTGACTCCCTTTTGGCCCAGACAGCATTGCCCCCCCCTCTTCTGTTTCATCTGGCCAGGGGGCAGTTATCACTAGCTGCCTCACAGGATGGATCTCCTCACACAGGACAAGAGCTCTCCCATTCACCCTCATTTGGTAACCCTGTATTTTACTCTTTGGGTGATGGGGTTTTGTTTCCTTTTCAATACCAATTTTCTGAAGATGTGCTTCGTTTTTTTAGGAGATCAGAAAATCAACTACTAGAAATTCCTATCTTGCTAATTAGAAAAGATTTTCTATTTGGTGTCACAAACCTGAACAGGACCCTCTTTTAGTGGATATTCCTACCAATTGTTCATATTTGTGTGAGTTGCTCTGTTCTGGGCTGGCATACTCATCTGTTAAAGCTCATTTGTCAGCCATCTCTGCTCATCTGTCTTTGGAACTGCCATTTTCCCTCTAGGTTTGAAGTTACAGTTTTTGAAATATGTCTTTCATATCAGGCTGCCAGGAAAACCATTTCTGCCTTCTTTGGACCTTAGTTTTGTTCTGGAAAATTGACTCGGCCTCCTTTTGAACCTGCAGGTTCTGCTACTCTACAGTTCTGTACTTGAAAGACTGTTGTGTCGGTGACTCCTCTTCTAAGAAAATGCCTGAACTCCAGGTCCTCGTGGCAGTTCCCCTTTTTTGTTTTTCCATAGATGTGGAGTTGGAGTTTCTCTTCACACTTATTCTTTTATGGGTAAGATAGCCAAGTAGTTGTCCTTAAATTAGTCTATTCACCTTACTTCAGTGTTCCCTTCATCTCAGAATAGTGCTGAGAGGATTCTGCAGAGTTTCGATTTTTATAGACCACTTGGGTATTAGTTGGATAAGATTAAAGATATTAGGAAATCAGAGCATGAAATTGGGTTTGGCTGTTTTTATGCAAACCATCTCCTTTTGGATTTCTAATGCCAGTTCCTTTTGTTATTTTTTTTAATAGTAAGCGGCTTTCTTCTACATTTTGTGCTTATACTTCCGGCGAGATATCCGCCTTTGGTGCCTTTTTCAAGGGTCTGGATGCCAGAATCATTTAAGAGTCTGCTACATGGTCCTCTGTATGTACTTTCACTAAACATTACAAGCTACATGGTCCTCTGTATGTGCTTTCACTAAACATTACAAGCTAAATGACATTTCTATAGCCAGCGCTAGCTTTGCCAGGCCATCCTAATGGGTTTTTGGAGGGATCTTTGGTTGCTTCATCCTCCCTTACTTTGCTTTTATACTCACACTTTAGTAAAGAATACTGCAGCAGTTACCTTAATAGTAGATTTCCTACTTTTCACTGTTGCAGTGTTCTGTCCCCCTCTCCTTCACCCTTTTGTCATGATTCTTTATTCTCTGGTCAAGGCGTTCTCATACTCCTCTTTCTGGATGCACATGCTCTTTTGTTCATCTTGGGTTTCTGTGGTTCTGGGAATTAGGTGCCTGCATGTTATTTTGTGTACCTTATGTCCTGGCAGTAGGGCACGTCTGATATATGGTGCCTGGAAGGGCATAAAGCTTTGGTATGCTGGCCAGACCTATGTCTGTACTCACAACTGCACTTTTTTATTCCTCCAGCCCAAGAAGTGTCTGAGACTAGAAGCAACAGATAAAGCCCTGTAAACAGTTGTGTAACTATTTCAGTACTCCTTCATAAATATAACAGGAGCTTCCCACCAGACGATGACCATTTTAGGAGGGCTAGTATACAGTCAGTAGGGACCAGAATAGGCAGTCAAACATAGGAGCAGGAGTGTTATGCCTCGTCAAGAGAATGCCTCCCATTTCTTTCCCTCTCCCTTTCTGCTTATTGGTGTAGGTTTTCGTAGTTCAAAGCTCAATGATTTGAGATTATCATGGACCACTGAACAGTGGAGCTCTTAAGTTTTGGTTATAAACTGGAATTGAGAATACGTTCTTACTTTAAGAAGTCTATCTCCCACTAACCAGATGTCCACAATAGAACCAATTCTAAAAGGAAAGTGCCTTTCAGTGAAAGAGACAGGCATATGTTTTCAGACTGTTTGTTTTTAATTCAAAGGAAGAGAGTTACTTGGAACCAGTGTTGGACCTTTCACAATTAAACAAATCTATGGTGGCGGTCACAAAATTCAAAAACTTCTCTCTCCAGTGATCTCTTCACCTTCTTCTGGGGACCCTTGTGGTCACTGTGACGTGAAATATGCATATCTGCTTGTCCTTGTCTAACAAAGATGCAGTTTCTTAATTTCTTAGTGGGCTCAGATAACTTTTTGCCCTTTAGCAAGTCTTCTGATCCCAGAGAATTTACCAAATGCTTAGTCCCAAATCCGTGCATCTTGAAGTGAAGGTAATGCACATTTACCCATACTTGAATGATTGCTTGACCAAGAATAGCTGATGTGTGCCCTGTACTCTGCTGTATAATACTTTGCCACACTAGGAATCTCCCTTAACTTACTGAGAGCCAGTCTTTCTCCTTGTGCAAGCAAATGTTTTCTGAAGAACATTCTGAACACCAATAATTGTATGGTGCCTGTTCTAGAGGAAGATCTGGCAGTGATGGGCAAAATCTCACAGGCCTTAGCCTTTCCATTCATGGCCACAAGGACCACCCTAAAAACCCTGGGCTTAATGTCCTTTTCAGGGGGGGTTTCTTTTGTCTCTTGCATGGCTACATGTGAGGAATTTCTGCAACTTGTGGTCCCTCCACTTGCGTTCACTGGGGAAGTTGAATTATCTTCATCTCCAAGCATGCTCATTATGAAGGTCATAGAGTAGCAAGCACTGAAGATGGGACACCTTTGGTTAAGCTTGAGGAGAGCACATAGTGAGCTTGAAGATACCAGGGTCTTGGAAAATGAAGAATTTGAACAAGTAGCAAGGAAATGATGGATATTGTTTTTGAGCTCCAAGTATTCTGGGAGGGTTATGACCAGAAGATATCTGTCTGATGGGAGACCACATTAAATCATGTAGCATATAAACAAGCAGAGGGGTATTTATTTTACCAGTGGTTCAGCCATTATGTCCTAGGAGCTGGTATCCAAATAAAGTACCTTCCCCCTGAGCCCATTACTTCCTGTCAGCATAAAATATTCTTGCAGACCAGGTAAACAACCAATCCATAGGTATGTCCACTGGACCCAGGAGTTTTCCTAGCACAACTTGACAAGGTCATGGGCACTCCAGTTTGTAGACATGTTTCCCTCACCAGTGAGCTGCCACAGTGTCTAGTTCAGCTCAAGGTTCATGAGCAGAGAAGTCCCAGTGGCAGTGTTTTTTTTTCTTCCTCAGAGGCCCTCTTTTCCTGACAGATCTATTTCTTTTTTACATTTATCCTTCCATGCCTGTTGCCCAGATTATTTTTTTCCCTCCACTTGACTCAGTCCTATTCCAATAGTCAGCAGATCACCACAGATTCCTGAGTTCTTTCCATAATACAAAAAAAAAAGATTACTTCATGGTTTGGAAATCCCTTCCTTCCTTTTAGGAATTCCTCAACTTCCTTATTTTCCTCCCATTCTTCAGGACCTTTTAGTTCAGGGAACTTGCTGTGGAACAGAGGTTGCTTTATTCCTTCCCTGTCTGTGATCCCAAAAATACAGAGGAAAGCATCTTGTGGCAGAGCCAGGCTAATTCTGATGGTTCCTCTCTAGCCAAAGCAGTCTTTGTTTCTCTTTTTAAGGAAAAGAGCAGTGAGCCAGCTCTGTGGTATACAGGGATAAAGTCTTATCTATGACTTGGGTGTCTGTAGGAATTGGCCACGGGGTTAGATTGAGCAAATGATTCTGGTTCACCCATTCTGTAGTGATGTAGATGGCTCTGACTCACCACTGGGGGTAACAGCTAATTGGTGCTCTAGGTGTTACCCAGTCAAGTTTAAAGCCTGCCAAGTCTGTGCTGTCATCGTGCATCTAGCAGTGGTAGCCGGGGTGGGGGGGGGGGGATTCAGTGTGCTGAGACATGCTTACTTTTGGAAGATGAGTAGCAGTGGTCCAAGGGGGAAGAGTAGAGGACCAGAAAGTTGGCCCACTGCCTTCCATCCATTTCTTGCTATGTAATTAGAAGCTAGTGGGGATTCCCATGTAGGAACAAATGGACTTGTAGGGTTTTTGCCTAGCTCAGGAATGTCCAGCTTCTCTACCCTTAGGGCCAGTTGGGTACCAGTAGTGGAGAATCAAGCAAGTTCCTGAAAAGGAAGGAAGGAGCAGAGCAGTGAAGTCTTCAGTATACTCTTTTCTCCCTCAGTCTGTCATTAGCACTTCATGGGTGTTTGGTATACTGAATCTAAATCACTTGCACATGACATTAATATCTGTTACAAAAATTTCAGAGGAGCCAGTCAGTGTTACGTTAAAGTGAGGGTCTAATGCTCAAATGATCCGAATTCCTTATATGGTTGAGTACAGGCCAGAAGGACTCACTTAGTGTGTAAGCCAGTTTTACTGTAACTGTAACCTGCTTGAGAAATTGCACTAAATGGCTGGAGTGCAACAACAAGCAAAACTCAACAATTTTTAATAGTATAAAGTACAAACTCCTCAGCAACCGCTTTTACATTCCTGATCTGTCTGTCTTCTGTGTGATACATAAAAACCCACAACCATTTGTCTGGCATACATCCCAAATGTCTGACAATCCCAAATGTCTGACAAGTATTGGTACCTTTGATAAGTGTAAGCAGGGCCTTGGGAGATGAAACATTTACAAGCAGGGGCCTGGGAGATAATTTACAGGCTGCTTGTGTCCATTAGAGACATAGGTGCCAAACCAGGGATGAATTTCCTGTTCCCCATCCAATTGTCCAAGTTGCACTTGAATTGGGTTAGGAAGAAGCTCTGCTTCACATGGATGGAGAGCCTGTTTCAGAGATGGGGTAGTCTCTGGGATGCATACCTGTCTGTCCAGCAGGTCCTATTTATATCACAAGCAAGGTGCAAGTCTTTAGAATGGGTAGTTCTGGTGCTGTTTGTTTTGCGGATATAAAGGAGGTCCATCAAAGTAAGATCTGACCATGCCTTGTATGCCAGGCATAGATCTCCCCTCAACATCCTATAGGAGACAGAATACAGGGATAAGGCCTTGAGGCGGTCTGCATAAGGCATGTTACTTACATCCTGTAATCTTTTAGTGAGGAATGTCTGTGTACGTTTCAGTTGTTGGATATGCCTGGTTAGGTTCATACCAGAGGGGGATTGTACTCGGTGATAGGTGTCATGAATGACGACTACAGTGGAACTATGACTTCCTTGGACCTAGATGCCATACCTTTGTTTGTAAGGTGCGCAACATAGAATGATTTCCTCACTACTGTAGACATGTGATGGTCAAAAACTAGACTACTGTCTGTGCGTGTCTCCAAGTCCCTGACTACTGGGTCAACTCATAGGGGTTTCTTGTCAAAATGATAGTTATCAGGGGTGGATGACTTCCCGAAGGATACTATTATACATTTCTTGGCATTTAGTGTTAGTCCATGGCTGTGACACCAGTTATTTGTATGTTTCAGCCCTTCCTGAAGAACATTTGTGTCTGTGTGGGAGTCAGTGACAGCTGCTAATTTGCAATTTGGTCAGCCAGAGGCTGTTGACGTTAGCCTTGACTTCAGAGAAGTAAATGCCAAAAAGGAGCAGTCCCAGGACTGATCCCTGAGGGACTCCGCTTTTGACAGGCCTCTTTGTAGAGGTGGCCTCCCCAATTCTAACTTCCTGGGTTTTGTCTGTGAGCCAATTGGCTATCCACTGAGTGACATAAGGGTTTGTACCAAACCTCTTGAGTTTGTCAACAATGACTAAGTGGGTTATTATGTCAAATGCCTTGACCAGGTCAAGGTAGGCAGTGTGAACCATTTTGCCCTCATCCATGTGAGGTGAGCAGATCCATCTGATACAGTCCCTA
This sequence comes from Protopterus annectens, assembly GCF_019279795.1. Taxonomy (NCBI): domain Eukaryota; kingdom Metazoa; phylum Chordata; order Ceratodontiformes; family Protopteridae; genus Protopterus; species Protopterus annectens. Next base: position 90,643,171 of record NC_056736.1, on the reverse strand, counting down.
TTGTTTTTCAGTACCACTGTTACAAGTTTACAGTTGCATAGACTATGCAGGAGGGCAGAATAATATTTAAAGGATGTGACTTGCAGTGACAAGGGCCCTTGATACAGTGAGACCCAGTTGTACATATTTGCAGAAGCTTTCCAAGAAGTAGTAACTTTTTTAACGGAGGACACAACCTTGATAAGAATTATGTGAAACATTTTCCTTACTCAGAAGCCGTGTAACTGTTCATCTGGCAGCAAACTAGTACTGAGAGGGAGCATTTACATTCCCTCTTGATGGTCTTCATATTGGTCACTGCCTCAGTAGCCTTTGCTTACAAAGCTTCAGGCCGCCTTACATGCACCCAAACTGTCAAGCAACTGGAGCTGAGATGACTAAATGACAAGTTTGTGTGCAAATGCCGTAAGTGCTTTCCTGCCATCAAAATGATGCTCCTCTGAGGCTAGCCAGGATCAGCATTTGGTTTGTACTTGCCTTAGTTGGGCAGATAAGTTCCCTTTGGGTAGAAAAAATCCCATTTTCTTATTTCTTTAATCATGTTTTATTAGTTTCCTCTTCAGGAAAATTATTTTTAAAGTTAAGATTGTTGTATTTTAACGGATTGTCTTGACACACAACACTTGTTTATTTCATTTTAAACAGTTTAAAAGTAGTGTTGTGAAACTGTGCTTATTTTTCCACTGTGGGCCTGCCTTAGTGTTTGAAAGTGCTTTTTACTTTTTTTTCTGTCTAAAAAGTAACTTCTGTGGACTGATGGTTTTGCTGACATTGTTGCTTATTTTCTCAGAAATAGAGGCATCATTTTCAGCTTGACTGTGGAACAGATGATCAGTCCCACATCGGTTCTTCTTCCATCCACAAAAAGAAAAAGTTAAGCGTTAGCCTTTGCCAGCACAGCAGGTTAGCTCAGATGCAGGTGGGTGACTCTGCTGTGTCTGTTTTGTTGTACCTCAGACCACTCATCTTTTACCCCATATCCCTCTGGTGTAGAACCTACAGCCACTATGGCTAAGGGGTTAGCTGCATCCTCTGTGCCTGGTGGAATCCCCTCAGTGGACAAGGGAGAGCCACTCTTGTCAGTCCTGGGAGAGGGATCAGAGAAGGTGTCTCTGTTGTCAAAATGATGTTCCCATCCCTAGGGTAGCAGTAGCTGCCAGTAGTAACACAGTTGACCCTATTTTGCCAGTAAAAAAAAGTATTTACTCAACAAATTTCTCTGAGTAGGAGTAGTATACTGGGACTGGCTCAGGGTTTGATTCAGGCTGTTGATCCTTTTCATGGAGTAGTTTCCAAATAAAGATAGAAGGATGCCTGCTTTCCTGAAGAGATTCAAGATTCTGAATCCAAACAGGAAGATGCAGGGACAGATTCAGGGTTTTGATCTCAAGATTTCTGATTCAGACTCAGAGGAGAACTCTCTGATTTTTTCCTCTCTGTGTCTGTGTATCATTCTCTGAAGACTATTGCTAGAATATCCCAGTGTTTTCAGTAGGAGAATACTGAGGTTTCTCAGCCCCTCAGAAAATACTGAGTTGTTACAGAAGGATTTTCCAGAACTTACACCCATTCCTCCTTTCATGTCTGCTGTAGAGAGGATGCATGTCCTACTGCCTTCAGTATTCCCAATAGTCAGCCAGCTGTCCCTAAAAAGGCAGATAGGATGTATAAAGTTCCTCAGTCTGTTGAATTTTTATACATTGTTCCCAAACTTGACCCATCAACAATAGGCTTAGTTAACTCCTGTGCTGCTAAACATTTATTTAATTCCAATCCAACCCTTTTTAATAAGGATGGGAAAAATTATTGGTAGGTTTTGGGGAAAAAAAGTGTACTTCTGAATTCCAGAATTTTAAGTTGTCAGGCTCATATGTTAAGTTTATTCTGACATATTGTAAAAGTATGAGGAAGTTCTTGTGAAGAAAAATTTACTTTAAATAACTAAGTTTCATGTATTGCACAAGTCACTAGTCATTGTCTGTGTCATGTGTATGCCTCTGTTGATACTTCTTCCAGGGTTATGGCAACTGGTACTTTTCTAAGGAGATTTTTCTCTTTTGGGTAGAGATTTAGTGTTGGGCCTGTCTGTTGTAGAGGTGATCAAAAAGTGTGATGTAAGGGGCAAGCTGATCAAGAGACTCTTTTCAGACCCTTTTTTTCAAATTGTCCATGGAATTTTTATTTCTTATCTAGTTTTAGCAAAAAAAAAAAAAAACAGAATAAACAGTCTCAACAGAATTCAGGTAAACAGATGTTTAAGAAGAACTGGCAAGGAGGTTCCAAAAAGAATTCAACTTCCCAAAACCAAGGACATTCCAACAAGTATGAATGACTGTTTAAGAGGCCTTGTGACCCCCTCCTATCCTGGCCCCTTTTGTCTTCCAGAAAGTTTGAATCTTCATTTTTCTGTTTGTCAACAGATTGTTTTAGACGAGTAGGTTCTGAAAGTCATTCATCAAGGTTACAGATGACAGCGGGCGTTATTCCTCATCCTGCAGATCAGACTCTTGTTTCCACCTGTTCTTCATCACGTTGTCCCAAGGAGTGATAAAATAAATTAATCTTTCTCAGGTAGGTTTTATTTAAAGATGTTCTAGTCCCAAAGAAAGAAAATGCTTGGCGACCACTTCTGGATCTTTCTTTCCTAAATCTGTTTGCGATGATGCCCAAATTCAAAATTATTTCACTTCACAAACTGTTACTTCATCCTCTTTCAGGTTTCCTGGTAAAACTAGACTTAAAGGATGCTTATCACATTCCTATACATCCAGACTTCAGGTGTTTAGTAAGGTTTTGTGTGTCGATCACATTATCTGTGCTTTGCCTTACCCTTTATACAATCTATGGCATCAGGTGTGTTGACAAAGTGTCTAATTCCAGGTGTAGCTCATTGCAAAGTACAGGGTATCCACATTTTTCAGTGATTATACTAGTTGCTTATCTTTGCAGAGTCTTTTTCAAAATGTCAAGAATTTATCTTATGGTTGAGAGATCTCTTGCACGAGCTGGTATTCCAAGAGAACATTCAAAAGGTTTTCTTGACTCACTCACACAGGATTATGTTCCCGGGATGTCAGCTAAACACCTCGGTTCAAAAAGCTTTCCTTCCCCAGGAAAAAAAAATAGATCTTTATTTAGCTCTATTTCTAAGGTTTTCCACTCTGACTTTCGTCATTGTGAGGGAATACCTCAGGATTTTGAGTCTCATGCCATCTGAGTCTCATGATACTCCTGGCAAGACTCCATATGAGAAAGATACAGTGGTATCTGAAATCTCTTTGGTCCCAGCATCAACACTGTTTGTCATTTTGGATCCTAATACTGGGGTTTGTTAGAAGAGAAATCACTTGAAGACAACAGATATCCTTAAATCAAGGTCTCTCCTCCTCCCTTCCTGCAACAAAGCACTCAGTCATTACTGATGCTTCAGACTTTGCTTGCGGAGCAGTTTCAGGGGAGATTAAAAAGCAAGGGGTGTGGAACACCAAGGATAGATGCAAGCACATAAATATCAAGGAGATACTCGCCCTGATCAAGGCACTCAATTATGTGAAATATCTTTGGCCCCTGGGACCTCAAGTGGTTGCATCCAGTACTGCAGTGATGTAGTACCAGGCTGTACCCACTTTGTAGACTAGCTATGTTAGCTTGGAATATGGCTTCACAGCACAGTCTGTCTTTATAGGCATCCTACGTTCTGTCAGATAAAAACTGTATGGCAGACAAGCTAAGCAGGATCAGGGCAGATGCTCACAAATGGAAATTAGGTTTGGTGGTATTCCAAAATTTGATTAATCTGTAGTGAGTTCCTCAAATAGACCTTTTTTGCATCCTCTCTAAACAATCAACTGGCAAAATTGTGTTCCAAAACTCCATGCAAAAAGGCCTGGAAGTAAGATGCCTTTTCTTTGGACAGGGATGTTCATGTATGCCTTTCCAGTAATTAGTAATAATCTCCACCAGTCCACCTAGGCTTGTAATCATTGAAGAAGGTGAAATGCTTTCTCATTTCCCTCCACTGACCAAGGTTGTTGACCAGGCCTCTACTGAGACCTGTTTGGAGTCTGATGCGTCACTTGGTCCCTCTACTTCCACACAAGCTAAAGGACTTCCCTAGTCGGTTGGGTCTGGAGCCACTTTGCAGGTTCTAGCTTCCAGTGACCTTTCTCAAGCAATCAAAGTGATATCTGGAGTCTTTCATCATCAAGAGAGCACCATTCATGGGATGCAGCTATCCACATGTGTCCCAGCCCTAGGGTGGACTTTGCCATTAGGTCCAAGCCTAAGGCCTTACATAAGAAGGCTGCATCCAGCTTGTCCCAGGCAAGGTCTGCTGGCTTACCACTCCCAATCTCAGGCCTATTAACAGGATCAGGTTAATTTGGCTGAGGATTTGATCTCCATAGTCAGATCCAGATGCCTTTTGCTCCCAGGCTCTACCCCTGAATCATTTTCTAGTAAAAGAAAAAGTGAGGTCTCCTCCAGGAATCTTCTGATTCTTTTGACTCTGAGGAAAATAATGATGAATCCACCTTTGAGGAAGGTTTATCCTTTGCATCCTGTGGAGATTCAGACTCTGAAAACCTTGCCTCACCTTCCCCTCCTGATGACATTTCCGTTGGGGAGACCCTTCATATCCTTAGGGAACATTTTAAATGGGAAGTACAGCACTGTCAATCTAAGAAGAGGGTTATGGACCATAAATCTATTGCAATTCCTCCAGTCCTAGAGGTAATGGACGATGTCTTGCTTGATTTTTCCTTACAGCTGGACACCCCCCACCCCTCAGAAACCTGATAGATTCTACAGAGTTCTGGATTATCACAGACACCTTTTCAGGAACCCCGTAGCAGACCCTGAAGTGGTGACTCTGGGTCCTAAGGGAGCTAAGGCTAGCACTTCCAAAAATTCCCTGCCATTGGACAAAGAAAGCAGAGCCTTGGACAGGTTCAAAAAGAAAGTCTACACCTCTGCTACCCTGGTCATAAGTGCTTTAAATTGCCAGTTATATATGGTGAAATGTTAGGAGACCATTTTAGACCAGATGAAACAAAAATTAGTGGGAATTGAAAGCAAGGCCCTTTCCAAGGAACTGTAGACTTGTGCAGCTCTTGCTCTCAAGTAGCCAAGCACTCCTTGCACTGTAACTATGATCTGGAAGCTTCCAGCAGGGCAGCAGCTGTATGATCTGTCATTAGAATACATGTCTTGCTAAGGGAACAGTCTCTCCCTGAACATGTGAAGTCCAGTCTCTTGGATTCTCTTTTGGGCAAAGAATTCTTTTTTGGCCCCAAAACTGAAGCTGTGCTTAAGAAGATGGAGGAGATGAAGGGCTTTCTTCAGGTTCAACGTCAGTCGCAATTACCCTACCAAACACCAGTCCTGTCTGGCCTTCTAGTCTAAGCCTAGACGTAGGAGACCTTGAAAGAAGTCAGAGGTAGCACCAATGACCAAGACCCTGGCAAAGAGATTCCAATAGGCCAGTGGGTTTCCATCACAGGAACCTGGAAGGGTTCAGTCATGACTCTTCCATGAGACTCCTTGTCCCCCTCCCATCAAAGTCCCTTCCCTCCTCCTATTTCCCTCTCATATTAGGAGGACATCTGTCCCCCTTGTTAAACAGCTGGACTCTCATTACCAGGGATCAGTGGGTAATGAAAATCATAAAAAGAGGTTACAAGCTTAAGTGCAAACAGCCTCTAATTTGGTCATATTCCACCAAATCAGTGTACAGAGGCCTTAAAGCAAATGCAGCTCTTGTGCTCCCAAAGCTCTGTGGAACCAGTACCACACACACGTACATAATTACAAGGAAAGGGATTTTACTCAAGGCGTCTCCTCATCCAAAATTCAAAATACTAACTCTAAAAAAAAAAAACTGCTACCCATGATTTCACCCAATGCTTACATAGTAACCTGAGATCTAAAGGATACATACCTCCACATTCCTATCGAAAAATGTAACAGGAGCAGAGCAGGTACGAGTCATCAAGTCTGTGCTTTGGCTTGTCTGTTGCACCCAAGGTTTTCACAAAATGCCTAGCTCCCGTGATAACCTTCTGCAGGTCAAAGGGCATTCATATTTGCCCCCTACTTAGACAATTGCCTCATTTAGTCAAAACTTTTCACCTGAGATGTCCTGGCTTCTGTAAGGTTCATCATCTGTGCCCAAAAATCTCAGACCATCCCACAAACAGGATTGTGTTCCTGGAGGCTTTGCTGGACTCCTCCCTTAAAGCCTTCCTCCCTCTGGACAAAGTTAGCTTTCAAAGTCTGAACTTTCAAAAGCTCTTTCTCTGGAACTGCCTCACTGCCAGAGAATTTTTCAGAGCTCTGGGTTACATGACCCTCCTGCATCCTCTTGATTGTCCTAGCCAGACTCTGTACATGGAAGCTGCAGTCTTCCCTCAGAAATGTGTGGTGCCTACATTCTCAGTCCCTTAACAGGGTGAAGGTTCTCCCCATTTCAGGAAAGAATTTGCCTGGTGGGCCTGAATATGCTTCTTCAGCCCGGGCCTTCCCTTCAGGTTTCCTCCTCAGACCAGACCCTGACTATGGCTGCCTCAGAAATTGCCTGTGGAGCTCACTACAACAACTTACAGACTCAGAGCAGATGGGACTCCCAGTTAAAGAGCAAAACATAAACTTAAAAGAACTGATGGCAGTCCGAAAAGGTCTGATTGCCTTTAATTTGGCAAACTTGAGGTTCTTATCATGGAAAACAGTTTTAATGATTGCTCTGACCTCTTCAAGAATGATATCCAAGTTGCAAGCTGTTATGGTAAGTCAACCCTACTGCATTTTCCATAAAGGTAGGGTTTCTTTGAGAACTAATCCTTTTTTGTCTAAAGTGGTATCTGAGTTTAAGCCAAGCTGTCCATCTTACTGTTTTCTTTCCTGAACCTAAAAATTAAGGAGAAAGGATACTCCGTACCTTGGATGCTCACAGACAACTCAAGTACTATCTTGATAGAACTAAATCTTTCATATCATTACTCGTGTTAATTTCTTGTGACTGTAAGAAGGGACTTGTGTCAAAAGAAAATATTTCAAAGTTGTCATCTAAGGCTGTTACCTTTTGTTATACTCACAATGACATATCTATTCCAGGCAGGGTCAAGGACCCCTCAAGGACCTTGACTTCTATTGCTTTTTGGAAAGGGTTAGATTCTAGACGTATTCCGGAAGCTGCTACTTGGGCCTCTGTACATACTTTTATAAAGCAGTATAAGCTGGATTCCTTCTCTAGCTGAAGCTCATGCTTTCCTCAGAGACTCTTCTCCTTCCACCTCCCAGATGTAGTTAGTTATGTTAATATACCCGTAAAGCTCAGGTTCTGCAGCAGTGATCAATATGGAGAACATAGTAGAGTTGTGCAAGTTGAACTTAGCATAGCAGTAGATGTTCTAATGATCACCGCTACAGTACGTGCTCCCTCCCTCCACTCCCCCTTGTGTTTTGGTGCGTTTCTTATGCCAGGTCATGGACATTTATTTTTTGCTATTCCTAGCCTTGTCCTTTCAGGGCTCAGCCTCCCTCTGTCTCTGCTGGCAGGAAATTTCTGAAGGGATTCGCTCCCAAATGTGTCTTTTAGTCCACAAAGCTTGATGATTTGGGCATGTGGAAGGTGTCCTGAAGCTTTGGAAGCTGAATTTTTGTTATCTCCTTGACAGGATGCAACCCATATGGATAAAGGTACTGCAGCAGTGATTTTTCTAACATCTACTGTTATGGTAAGTTCAGCTTGTATTACTGTATTTTTTCCAGTAGTAGAATAATAAGTTTACTGGTGCACAATCTATCTAGGGCAGTAGAATCACTTTTTAAACGACATTATCAGCTCACTTATTCTGATAGGCTCTTCAATAGAATGGCAACAAACATGTTTATGTGTACACAGCTTTCCAGGAAGTAAGGATTTTGGACAAAAAAGGATGTGAAATCTTTGTTGTATGAATGACATAAAACTTTCTTCACAGGAAGATGCATAACTGTTTTGTCTGGTGGCAAAACAACTCTTGAGTAAGCAGTTGCACTTTATAGGATATATTGTTTTTTGGTTTTTAGTACCACAGTAAGCTTTCAGTCACTCAGTGTAGGACAACAAATTCATTTTTGAAAGACATTACTTCTAACTTATTTTGACAGACTCCTTTCTGTACCTTTGGCTGAGTTCAGTTCACCAATGGTGAATTCTCCAGTTACTGTTTTGTATAGGAAATCATGATGGTGTGGTTTCTAACCATATGCTGGCAGAGATTTCCATTTCTTTGTTTCTCTTTTTTCCACAATTTTGCAGCCTCACACTTTATGCATGTGAGTTTAGAGGCCATGTGTGGGCTTGTCCCTTTTCAAAAAAATGACTTGAAGATTCCATAACTTCTTTTCATCTGGTTTAAACTTTTATAGGATATAGATTGTGTTCTGATAAGATCCTTGATGCAGTGCAACACAAACATGGATGTGTACACAAACATTCCAAGAAGCAACAGTATTTTTAAATATTAACAAAATCCTTAGATACAGTGCAACCTGGTGGAGTATCTGCAGAACATTCCAGTGTATTTGGACAGCTGACGTCAGTGTCTCCTCATTTTATTTTCTCACTCAGAAGCCATGTAGCTGTTCATCCGGCAGTAAGACAATACTATAGTTCCACCTAATATAAAATACTTTCCCTCTTGTTTTCCAGTAGTAGAATAATAAGATGTTCATCGTGTTTCACTGTTGCAGTCATGACTGTAGGGTTCTCCCCTGCCGGCAGGCAGCCCTCGGTCGGCCAGAATCCCAAAGTCTGTGTCCGGCGTCAGCGTTTCAACCATGCTCCCTGACGTCAGAGCGCCAGGAGTATAAAGCTGACAGCCGACGCCATCTTCCCCAGTCTTTCTTGCCGTGCGGTGATAGCAGTTCGCAAGTGCCGGTCGGTTGACTCCTGACGAATTTTTCTATATACTTCGGTCCGAAGACTTTCTTCTCCACTCAAAGCTAAGTACCCCGTTGGAGAAATTTTTTCTTGCTCCACTCCGATGTCAGAAAAAGTTAATAACTGTATTTCTTGTGGGAAGCAAATACCTCATAAGGATTTTCATTCTTACTGTATTCCTTGCTTAGGCCCTGACCACGACGTAGCTAGTTGTTGGTTTTGTGCTAGATTCAATCAACGTACAATTAAGCGAAGGTACGATTTTGCTTTTCATTACTTCGGTAGGCGCTTTAACTACAAAATGTCGTCGGATACGGTTCCAGCTACCAGAGTTCACAAACGTCGCAAGGATAAAGACAGGCCTCCGAGGTCCAAATCTGATGATAGCGCACATGCGGAGCCAGCTTCAGGTTCAGCCATCGTCAGTGAGGCGCTTTTGCAGCCCCTGTCATCGGCCATTTCAGAACCGACGGCCGAAACGGACTCTCATGAGGAGCCAACCAGGCCTTTAAATATTTCTCTTGCAGGACCTTCGGACAATGCTCCTTCAGATGGGTCCGGAGCTTCCGAAGGGGTTTTCAGGCCTACTCAGCTTCTAGTGAAGGCAAAGCCAAAGGCAAAGACTCCTTCTAAATCAAAGACTTCAACACAGGCCTCTTCTGAACCGGCTCCCAAGTCACAGAAACAGTTACTCAAGATGGCGGAGGATTTACTTACTATGATTAGGGGTTCACATCCCCCTCCAGACAAAAGACCAAGGCAGGATGTTTATTATGATTCCTCTGATCAGGCTTCTGTTTCCTCAGTTTCTTCTTCTGATCAGGAATATTCTTTCCCTCCTTATGAGGATTCTGATGCTGAAGAATCCATTCCTTCAGCTTCTCCTCCTGAGAATTTCTCTTTTGGGGAAACTTTGCATGAAATGAGGGAACATTTCCACTGGGAAAGGCAGGAGTATTCGGAATCCAAGAAAAGACTGAGGGATTTTCTTCTTCTTCCCCAACATAGACCCCTGGCTATTCCTCCTGTTTTGGATATTGTGGATGATGCCTTTTCGGAGGCTAACTTAACCCCTGACTCTTTTCCTCCTGCTCCTGTTAAGCCCGATAGATATTACAGGGTTCCTGATTCCCATCAGTTTTTATACAAGAACCCTACTGCTGACCCTGAAACCATTTCTCAGGGTCCTAAGGGAGTTAAGGCCGCTTCTGCCAAAAATCCCATTCCTACTGAAAAGGATTCTTGATCCTTAGAAAGATGGGGCAAAAAGGTGTACACTTCTGCTACTTTGTCCATTAGGGCTTTAAACTGTCAGTTTCATAGGCTAAAATACCAGCAATTTCTCTTGTCTGTCTTCAAACAAAAGTTTACTTCCATTTCTGCCTGTGCAGATGATAAGGAATTACATGACTTATTGCATGCCACTGAACAGGTTGGGAAGCATGGTTTACACTGTGGATTTGATGCCTTGGAGGCTTCTTGTAGGGCTGCGGCCTCTGGCACAGTCATTAAAAGACATGCATGGCTAAAGGAACAAAATTTACCTGAACAAGTAAAGGCTAAATTATTGGATGCTCCTGTTCAGCATAATGTTTTGTTTGGATCTAAAGCTGAAGAGGTGATTAAAAAGATGGAGGATAAGGTGAAATCCATGCAAACAGTTAAATATTTCTTACAAGTACAGCCACCTAGATTTAGCAGGAATTGGCCTTCAAAAAATTGGTCCTTTCCCTCTTCAGACAGGCCTCAGAGGGGTAGATATAGACGCTCCAGAGGGAGGCCTCAAACACAAGCTGCTTATAGACCAAGACAGTGGACTGCTTCCACCCCTAGGGGAGGAGAGGACAGGTCCCAATCTCAACGGAAACAAACTCAATGACTCCCTCTGTTGGGCTACAGGAACGTCTTGCCTGGAAGCCCCTCTCGGAGGAAAACTCTCTCTTTTTTATCAAAATTGGACTCAAATAACCCAAGACAAATGGGTTTTGGATGTGATTTTAAGAGGTTACAAATTCCATTTTCATACCTTGCCAAGGCCAAGTGGATGGCCAGATCTTCCAAAACATCAATGGACGGAGGCCTTAAACCAGGTGGAAGCTCTTTTGGCTATGAATGCCATAGAACTGGTTCCTCTTTCAGAGATGGGAAAAGGTTTTTACTCAAGGCTCTTTCTAGTCCCAAGGAAGCAGAACTCATGGAGACCCATTCTGGATCTGTCGGTCTTGAACACCTTTCTAGAGATTCCAAAATTCAAGATGCTTACTCTACAGCAGCTACTTCCAATGCTGTCCAAAGATGCATGGATGGTAACTTTGGATTTAAAGGAGGCATATTTACACATTACCATCAGGCAGGATCGCAGAAAATACCTCAGGTTCAAGGCCGGATCGAGGCACTTTCAATTCTCTGCGCTGCCCTTTGGATTGTCTACTGCGCCCAGGGTCTTCACCAAATGCCTGGCTCCAGTAGTAGCTTACTGCAGACTCAAGGGAATTCAAATTTACTCTTATCTGGATGATTGTCTAATTCAGGCAGACAGCAAGGATGTCTTACTCCAGCATCTAGAATTTGTACAGAACCTCCTCAAGTTCCTGGGATTCTCTGTAAACATAAAAAAGTCAAATGTGACACCATCACAACAGATAACTGTTCTGGGTGCACTTTTAAGCACTACAACCCAGATGGCATTTCTGACATCCGAAAAACATTTACAGCTGGCTTCAACTTTCAAAACCTTGGCAACTCTAACTCCACTATCTGCAAGGAAATTCCTGCAGGCTTTGGGTTACATGGCCTCCTGCATCCTTCTCGTACCATATGCAAGACTACACATGAGGAAAATACAGTGGTACCTAAAAAGTGTATGGTCTCAGCATTGCCACGGTTTAGACATGCTGATCTCCGTCCTTCCTTGCCTTCAAAAGGAATTTCTTTGGTGGTCCAGGGCTTGTGCTCTAAACAAAGGGAAACCCTTTCGTCTGCCTCCTGCCACTCAGATTCTAACCACGGACGCCTCGGATTATGCTTGGGGAGCCCATTTTCAGGGCAATTGTCTGCAGGACCTTTGGACAAAGGATCAGAAGCACCTGCATATCAATTTAAAGGAAATGTTAGCCTTTCAGAAAGTTTTATTGGCCTTCAGGAATCTTTTACAACCAGGACAACTACTAATACGGACAGACAACACCACAGTTATGTGGTACATAAACAAGCAAGGGGGATCTCATTCCTACCCCCTATGCAGACTAGCCATGGGTCTATGGCACACAGCTCTAGCTTGCAATCTGGATCTTCAAGCTCAGTTTCTACCAGGGAAACAAAACCTCCTGGCAGACAGTCTGAGCAGAAACCTTTCGGATCCACACGAGTGGATGCTGGACACCAAAATATTCAGGATGATAACAGCAGTCTGGGGATGTCCTCACATAGACCTCTTTGCATCCCATCTCAATCATCAACTACAGAATTTTTGCACCAGGATTTTCCACAGAGAAGCTTGGAAAGTGGATGCCCTGTCATTCAGTTGGAGGAACCTCTTGGGATATGCCTTTCCGCCACTTCCTCTTCTTCCACGGGTTTTATTGAAGATAAAACAAGACAAGCCCAAGATGATAATCTTGCTGGCTCCAAATTGGCCTCGGCAGTTTTGGTATCCAACTCTAAAAAACCTATGTCTGGAGCCTCCTTGGGTTTTACCTCCGTCTCCGACCCTTCTGTCCCAGCATCAGGGTCAGGTTCTACACTCTCATGACAGAACTCTCAGCCTGGCGGCCTGGTTAATCCAGGGCCTTTGATTTCTTCTTTACCACCCAAGCAGGTTATGGATGTCATTTTAGAAGCCAGACGTCCTAGCACTAGAAAATCTTATGCAGGAAAATGGAAAAGATTTTGTTCCTGGATGCAGGCTCAGGATTCTGATCCTCTTCTTCCTAACATTACTTTAATTTTACTTTACTTGACAGATCTCTTACATAAGGGTCTCTCTCTTTCTTCCATTAAGATACATGCCTCTGCAATTTCTGCTCATTATAATACAGACCCTCCCATCTTTTCCCACCAGCTCATGAGACAGTTTCTCAGAGGAGCTAAGAACTTAAGACCTCCTAGATCTCCTCCCATTCCTGCTTGGGATCTCAACTATGTTTTGGAAAAACTAACCTTGCCTCCTTTTGAGCCTGCTGCCTCTTCGGACATCAAGTTTTTATCTTGGAAGACAGCTATTCTGTTAGCCCTAACCTCTGCCAGGAGAGTTTCAGAGTTACAAGCTCTTATGACTGTGGAACCTTATATTATTTTTCATCAAGACAGGGCATCTCTGAGGACAAATCCTACCTTCATGCCTAAGGTGGTTTCCAAAGTGGCTTTAAATCAAACTATCCACTTGCCAACCTTTTTCCCCTCTCCTCAAAATAAAGGGGAAAGGATCTTACATTCCTTGGATGTACACAGACAACTACGTTTTTACCTGAACAGAACCAAGGACATCAGAAAATCAGAACAATTATTTGTTTCTTATGCTTCAAGTTCCCAAGGTAAAGCTATTTCAAAACAGACCATTTCTAAATGGATTGCTCATGGAATCAGATTTTGTTATTCTCACCATGGAAAGCAAATCCCAGGGAGTATACGGACTCATTCCACCAGAGCTGCTGCCACTTCTGCGGCCTTTCTCAGGGGAGTTCCTACCAAGGACATTTTGGAAGCTGCAACTTGGAGTTCAGTGCATACTTTTTCTAAGCACTACAATCTACCTCTCTACTCTAAGTCTAGGGCAGGCTTTGCCTCTGCAGTCTTGCAAGGCCTTTTAGCCGCCCCTTCCTCTTTATGACCACCTCCCTTTCTTTCATTTTTGGGATTCTACCCTACAATCATGACTGCAACAGTGAAACACGATGAACATAGTACAATTGTGTACACCTACCATAAATGTAGATGTTCGAGTGTCTTCACTGTTGCAGTCTGGGATTCCCTCCCTCCTGTCCCCTCTTATTTTTACTTTTGTATATTTCCTTTTTTCACCATTCTTCTGAGGTGTATTTGCAAAGGTTATGGGACCTTTTCCATTTCGGGACTCCTGACATCTGGGGCAAGAAAAACTGGAGAAGATGGCGTCGGCTGTCAGCTTTATACTCCTGGCGCTCTGACGTCAGGGAGCATGGTTGAACAGCCGACGCCGGACCCAGACTTTGGGATTCTGGCCGACCGAGGGCTGCCTGCCGGCAGGGGAGAACCCTACAGTCATGACTGCAACAGTGAAGACACTCGAACATCTACATTTATGGTAGGTGTACACAACTGTACTTTTTCTGGTGCACAGTCAACGTAGGGCATTAAAATCATGTAAATTTAAAGATAGTAGGTAAAATAATAGTCACCTTAAAATAAATGTATAATAGTTATAAACTTATTTTAAGTTGTATGGTACTTTACCTGCCGCCACTGCAGCATAATAAAAGTTTTTCATTCTTAACTATAGTCTGGTACTGTATTCAAAGGTTGTACAGTGGAAGAAAGCATGCAGTCGTAGTAGTAGCAGGTAGAGTTCTGTGGCTTTAAGGGATGAAGCTCTGACTGACCTAGATGATCAAAGTTCAGCGAGAGTCTTGGGTGCTGAAAGAGCTGGGCAGGAAATGGTGAAAGTTAGTGGCTTACACTAGCTTGCCCAACCTGGGAGAGAGAGAAAGAGAAATAGAAATAGTGGTTTTGGTTGACCATATTATTTGCATGACAGCAATTGCCGTAGGACTTGGGATGCGGGCCTGAAAATGAATTCTGGTATTGGTAGCAAGTGTGTGTGTGTGTGAGAGAGAGTGTGATGCTCTTAAGCTACTTGTATCAGCCACCGAGGGGCAGGATTATTGACCTAACCACAAAGCTGCTATGGCTCCTTCAGGTGGGAGGCCTGATGATCAGCAAGTAATAGGGAGAAAACCAAAATACTCTGACTATAGTTAATTTTTACAGTACAAACAAAATATGCACTCAGAAGACTCACCAAACTATTTTTTTAATTACTTGCTACAGTTTCTCACCCTTTCAACTAAAGTAGGTAGTTTTTTAACTTGGCTGCATCAATTACTCCAATTCCCAAAAAAGTAGCCCTTGAAACCAATGGTAATACTTGAGGGATCATTGTACTCTTCACTCCACCAGTCCTCATTTGTGGGGTATCCTGCCTGCAGCCAGCTCAGCAGTTGGCCCAACTTCTGACCCATATGTTCTTGCAGTAGCTTTGTCTGTATCCATTCCACATGGACGTGAGGATGTCAGTTGTATGAGAGATGTCAAACAACACCTTCTTCATATCTTTCTTGCCACAGTTTCAGCTATGAGGTACCTTTCAGACAGGCCCAGGCCGTTAAATGTCAGCACAGACTTCTCAGACTTAGCCTGGTGCACAGGTTAGATCCCAGAAAGTCCAGGGCACATTAGGCAGGAGTGTGAGAATCAAACACATAAATGTGAATGAAGGAATGTTGCTGTAATGCCATGGAAATCATGTAGACATGGTTGGGTGTAGTGGATCCCCTAAGTCCTCACAGACAACACTATAGTCAACATGTACATCAACAAGCAAAGGGAAACCCAGTCTTATGTCCTGTGCAGATTAGGTATGCAAGCATCTGAGATTGCTCAGTAGCCAGGCCTGATTCTGAGAGCAGTTTGCATCCCCTTTCAACAAAATGTCTTGGCAGACAGGCTGAGCAGATGTTGGGTAGGCCCACACAAGTGTATGTTGAACAGTGTTGTTTCCTCAGAAAACAGATAGCTGAGAAAGTTTTATTATGGGACAGCTGCCCCAACAGTCCTGAAAATAAGTGCTTTCTCCCCAAGTTGGATAGATCGGTTTCTGTACGTTTTCCCTCTTATACTCTTGATCCCCAGTGTATTGTAGAAGATCAGGGTGGAGAGGAAAAAAGCCATATCAATAGATCAGTTTTTAGCTCAGATAGTACTGATTACCCTTTTGCTAAACCTAACGAGCAAAACCAAAAAGTGGACCTCCTAACACAGAAGAAAGGGTACTTAATATATATACGATCCTGACAACCCAGTTGATTTGCACTCATTACTTCCACTCACAATTATAGAGGATGTGCTAAACATTATGAGGGAGGTTAGGAAACTTAATGCAAGGCGAGCGTGCCTAGCAAAATGGAAAAGATTCTCTCTTTGGTGCTTGCCCAGTGAGCAGGATCCAAACACAACTTGTGCATCACTGTTCTTAAATTAGCTATTAGATCTTCATAAAACCTGCTTATCTTATGCTTCCTTAAAGATCCATGTTTCTGTTGCCTCACCCTTTCAATCAGTTGAACCCCCTCCCTCCCTTTATGTTCTCAACCACCATTGAAGCAGTTCCTGAAAGTGAGGAGTTGCATCTCAGACTACCTAGAAGGGACAGCTTCACCATGGGACCTCAACTGTGTGTTAAAGAATCTTTCCCTGGCCCCCTTTGAAGCAGCTGCTTTGGCACTCCTCAAGTACCTATCCTGGAAGACACTGTCCTTGGTGGCTGGGATGTCTCCTATGAGAATCTTAGAATTGCAAGCCTTGAGGTGTAATGAGCTATGTATGATCTTTCATAAAGACCTGATGTTCCTTCATACTCGGTCTTTTTATGCTTTAACTTGTAACTCAGGATTTCTTTGAATATGGCCATCTGCACCCCTGTGTTTTTCCATACACCCCATCATGGGGGGTAGGGGGGCAAAACTACTCTTTGGATTAGCATATAGACTGTTGACGTTTTATTTGGACAGAATAAAAGGATTCAGAAAATCGAAGCAACTATATGTTCTTTACAAAAGGAAGAGGCACTCTCTGCTTCATGTGCCCACTGTATTTGCTACTGTTAGTCCAACTTTAGATAGAATTTGCCTCAGCTCCTCCCTTTTACCCATAATATCCTGTGCTTCCTTTCCTTCCCTTTACACATAATACTTCCCAGTTTTTATTTGCTGCTCATCTAATTGGCAAGACTGAAACCAACCCAGGCTTCTCAAGCTGTATTTGTTTTTTTTTCCCCTCTTCCCTTTGGTATTGACTGTGCCACTTGGTTCCTTTAGGAGCAGGTTTGCCATTTCCTTTGGTTGATCCTGCACATGTGTGCATTGGAACTCCTTTGAGAGATTTCTACATATTTTCTTCTAGCTGTTCCTTTCCTGGGTTAAAATCTTTGTCAGGTGTGTTTAAAAAATAAGCATTCTGTTTGATTTACAATTTTACTGTTCATTAGGGAGCCCATCCAGTCATGGAATATTTATATCCTTATAAAGACGGTCACTTTACTCCCCCCATCCCCCTTGAGACAGCTTTTAGTGCAGATTTGAATTTTTTTTCTTGGACTACTGCTTTATTTCAGGCTTTGCATCAGTAAGAAAAAATTGTGAGCATCAGGTCTGTGTATTAATCTACTATACCTTGTCTTTCAGAAAGGTGAGATTTTCTTGTGAGCCAACATTATCTTCATGTCAGTGATAGGTACTGCAGTTGATATGAGTCAGTCTATTAAGCTTAAGTGACTTTTCCTCAAAAATCTGCTGTCATGGTGAGTTATCTGCCTAGTTACCAAATAGTAAATAAAATAGTAAGTAAAGTAAAAGTAGCTCCAGTTGCAGAGACAATCAAAGAGAACCGATTAGGTGGTTTGGGCACATGTGTAGAAAGGTAGAAAACATTCTGTTGAAGATGATTTGGGACAGACAGGAAAAAGGCAAGAGAAAACGAGGGCATCCAGCAAAGTGATGAATTGATTATGTGAGAGAAGACCTGAGAGAGACGGGCATGACTGTTGAAGAAGGTAGGAGTGACATTGAATTGAGAGAGTTGGAGACTGTTGACATGACACCCTGACCCTATGTAGAAAATAGAAAAATGGGGTTGATGATGATGAAATTGAGAGTATCTGACACTGCTATTTTCTTGTTGTGGCATAGAGGAAAATTCAAGTATTGATCACGTCAGTGGAAAGTCATGGAATTCTGTCTAGTGTTATCACCCCATAGTGGCTGGGGATTCTAGCTCAGGAGTACTGCATTGAAAGGAGAGGCGCAGTTTAGAGTCTACAGCAGAGAGCATTTGTGTGGTGGTTTGTTCCTGAAATCCACATAGATGTCATTAGTGAGGTTAGAAGGATTAATGGTTCCCTACTGAAGAAAAGCCTTCTCTAACACCTGCATGTATTGTACCAAGAGGCCACGAGTTCCTCTTCTCCTTGGTGTGGATTTTGAAGAAGTGCACTAGTACAAATTTGTGTCAAACGTATAAAAAACACAAATTTCCAAAATATCCTAACTCTGTACTGAAGTATACTAAACATGAATCCCATCAAACATGAAACCTCAAACGTAATGTGTACAGCAAAATATAAAGATATCCTAATAAATCAAACCCTTTCCATGCCTCCCTTTTGATGTATTACTTTAATGCGCTTGTCAAGAGTCACACACCTCTGAGGAATGAACAGATAATCTGTAAAGAACTGATCACCCAGATTCATCAGCAGTTATAAATTGTTTATTAAATTTCTAATACTTGCTTTATCGTATTCTTGGTCTCTGAGGGGATAGAGCATGTCCCATGGGTGCAGAGAGACCAAGAACGTTCTGAACATGCAGTCCACTACTGTCCCACAATAATATTGGCACTCACTTTGCAAGTAGTTCTGTAATGTTGCTAATTGAGATGTTAAATAGGTTAGTCAAATGGCACATTCCCCACCAAAACATGGTAGAAGATGAGTGTTAGGGAATCACTAAAAAGCTGATCTGAAAGAGTTATTTCTAAGATGTTGCAGACAAGACAAATAAGCAGATTTTGCCAGCTAAAGGCTTTACATCAGAATTATAATTTGTTTACACTGGCTCCGTATTGAATTGTTGGCACTCCAATTGCTGAGTGCTGATATACCCCCTCCCCCCCCCAAAAAAAAAAACAACAAAAACATAGAAAACGAGTTAATCTAGAAGGCCGCTCTTCTCCTTTAGACTTTCTTTTTTTTGGAGGGGGGGCAAGCCCCCATATGCCCCAAACCTGTGCAAACTCCGAGATTGCCATACCTCAGAGAAAAGGGAATATTCTGAGAAAAGGTATCTTGGACTTGGTGTATGCAAGTCCGTTTTTCAGCCATTCAATCTCATTGTTTCGGAACTCATTCTAGCGGGCCCCAACATTTTAAATGGTTATTGTTTGCACCTTATTGTGTGTAGAATAACGTGTGTTGTAACTTTAAGAAGCATTTCTTAGACCTGAACGTGCATATGCAAATGCTAGCTTCAGTGCCATTTTGGGAGTACAGCCAGAATGTGAATATCTATGTATGAAGCTACTTGAACAGAACCCACAATGTTTATCTACTTCATCCTGAAAAGACAAGTGACCGTAATGATTCTTTTTCTTGAAATCTACATTGATTTTGCATTTGGCTTACATTTAGCCATGAGTAGTGAGAATAATTTCTCCACTGTGTTCAAAAGGACTTAACTGGGTTTTGCTTCTCAGTCTGCTGTAGAAGTGTCACTATAGTGACTCCGTTTTCCTGAAGTCTGACTGAACAGGATCGTAAAGGCCTGTTTTGTTGAAGTGATGGTTCTTGTCATTTCTTTAAGTGATTTTTTGGGGATTTTTGTTTTGCTTTTTCATATTATTCTTTGACATTTTCTTGTATCAGAAGTCAAGTTTATATATCCCACAATGTGTTGCCTTACTCACTGAAGGGAAACCCTGTAGTTTACAGGTTGAGACACTCCTCCCCATTACTTTAAAATGTACCTTCGGGTAATAGAGAAACCTCTTACGGGTGAGAAAGTAAACTTTCTACAACAGTAGAGACTGTTTGTGTAGAGACATAGTCCCAAGGGAGAATGAAAGGGAAAAAAAACAATATGAAGTACTTTATGATATACTGTATCTTCATTTCATCATTAAAAGCATTGTTTTATTATTACTTCAAATCATCCGCTGTAGTGGTGCTGCGGTAGCGTTGTCGCCTCACAGTAAGACGCTGACCAGTTCGACTCTCAGCGAGAGCGTCTTCTGCGTGGAGACGTGCGTGAATGGGCGTGCCTTCGTTAAAGGTTGTGCGTTAGGGCTGGCAACTCAGCACGTAAAAATAAACTGCCAATCATTAGCAGACCGGAGTTCCGCTGTGGCAACCCCTAATTGGGAAAAGCCAAAAGACAAGTAGTAGTGATAGTTGTGTAGTATCTCAGCAAAAGTCCTTTTGTATAGCTTTTGATAAAGCTTCATAGACCATGAAAATGACTTGTCTGCTGTTGTCTTTCCCTGAAGCCAAAACTATTCCTCTTCATATGCTTGTTTGCTGTCATATTAATGACAGACTACTCCCATAAGCTTTACCCTTGATTGCTTCCAGTGACAGGGTCTCACATCTATTGAAAGCACTTCTTGTTTGCCAGAGCATTGAATGCTTTACATTAAGGCACTAGTACTGCAGAAGGAATCATTCAGTGGCAGGCATCATATGTACATTCCATCCTGCTTTGTACCCCATTTAGCCCTCCACGGTGTTGCTTAAATAATTTGCTGGTAAGTTAGCAAAGGCTCTTTAAACTCTAGGCTGGCAAATTGCCATCTTCACAAGTGTTGCAGAGAGTAATGCTACCTTTGAGTGAAGTTTCTTGGTCTCTCTCATGCTGTAGGAGTGGTAGTATTTTGCAGAAAGTTATATAATGTTAACAAGTAAGTTCACTGACAGCAAATATGCAGCCTGCTTGGTTAAAGTATGTGCATGTCATCATATCCAAATTTATGGCTGGATCAGTCCTGAAAGAATAAAAATAGATGTTCATCATTCACACTGCCTTAGCAGCATATGGGTTCTGTACCTTGCACTAGCTCAAATTTGCAGCTTTCTAGATCTCAGAATCCCCTCCCCTAATTCACTGTGATATGGGATTGACTAGCCCCCCCCCCCCATCAGGGGAAGCCAACCCCTTGTCACAGACAGTCTGTCATTCAATCTTTTAGCACCAGTTGAAGAGCTCACAGTTGAAATCTGCATTGATGAATGACAGCTTCTTTTTGTGAAATTCTTTTCTCCCTCTCTATTATTGTATACTTTTTATTTTTTTCTGTTTTATGAAAAATATATATATCTATATATATGTATGTGTGTGTTAGCTTTTTGTTTTAATACGCTTACTGTTTACTACTGCTAATTCCTTTTGAAATTCTAACTTGTATTTGTATCCTTAATACTGCTTTTTAGTAGTTCATAGCCTTCATAATAGGGCTTTTCTAAAGTGTTCTGTGCGGTGCTGAGAAACTGAAGTTGTGTGCTGTCAGTTGAATATACTAGGCTTGTTTATGTTGTTTATCTGCATCATTTGGAAGTTCTGACAAGAGTATATTGTATTTTTATTTTACCGTTTTCTTCATTTATATATTTGCTTCTGATTTAATACTGATTTAGAACTGCGGCAGTGGTGCTGCTGTAGTGTTGTCGCCTCACAGTAAGATGTCTTGTTCGATTCTCAGCTAAAGCGTCTTCTGTGTGGAGACATGCGTGAATGGGCGTACCTTTGTTGAAGGTTGTGCGTCAGGGCTGGCAACTCGGCACGTAAAATTCTGCTGCCAATCATTAGCGGACTGGAGTTCCGCTGTGGCGACCCCTAACCGGGAAAAGCCGAAAGACACAACAACAACATTTAATACTGATTTAGCTTTTCTTATTGTTAAATCAGTTTTACTGCAAATTACTTTATTTGCATTTTCTGTGAAGATGTTTTCATTTCTGACAATGGAATCTCTAAATAAAGGTTTACTTAATGCAGTTTTAAAAAATCTATTTGATTTTTTTTGTCACTGTCTGAACAAATGAATTTTACTTGTTACTGTCGCTGTGCTGCTGTTATCTCCACTGTGCATATTGTAGAACAAGGCTTAGCATGACTAAACCATTTCTGCTATATTTTATGCAGTTTAACACTGTTTGCTGTATGGGGACATACGTTTATATTTTTTTTTTTATTATTGCTGCCCTCACTAAGCCCTTAACAGTGTCAGTGTGTTATTCTGAATGGTGTTTTTCCCCTGACTTGATGGATCCTGATATGTCTGCCCCCTTCCCCAACACTCCCATCAAATCCAGTTGCACCTAAAAAAAAAAATAAAATAATAATCAACAAAAACATGGTTTTGCGTACAATTTGTGAATCTGTTTCCTTATTCTGGCCCACTGACCACTTACCTTTTTCCCCTATTCACCCTTTGGTGTGAGCCCTCAGCCCTCTGTGATGCAGGGAGTTAACACACATCCTCCAGGGCTGTTCCAGTACCGGATTTCTGGTACAGGTGAACCAAACCCTTTAGGTGCAGGGAGGTCTGGGGTAAAAGACCCCTTGCCAGACATAATTCTCTTTCCCCATATCTTTTGTCCTCTATTGTAGTTTATAGTAAGAAGAAACAGAAAATTCAGCACACGACATGTAATCAGACTATACTTGTAGGGGTGATGTATTTTCCTTAGCTAAAAGTGTTTTACAGTAGGCTAATCTTGGAGACTGTGCTCCTTTTCAGAATGACTATGAGGCTATCTTCTGTAGAGATCAGTCTAGTGCCACACATTTTTATGAGGACTCTGATGCAGACAGTAGTGCAATTCTTTGGAAGGTGAACAGGTTCAAAAACCTAAGCAAGGGTTCACCTTTCCACAGATGCTAGCTGGTTTTAGAGACGTATTTGACTGGAAGCAATCTGGAACTGAGCCAGAGACTGGCAGAATTTATGATTTTACTGTGGATGAGATTCCAAATGTTTCCACTGTTCCTCCTCTGTTACCAGCTTTAGAAGATGTCTATAAAACTGTAGCTTAAACCCCATTTGGCTAGTGAACCTGTTCCTAAAAAGACTTTGAGGAAATGCAAGGTGTACTCTGATCTTGCAGCTCTTTGCTTTGTTGTCATCTGACCCAGCTGCAGTTTCTATAGCTGCCAACTGTGCAACAAGAGAACCGTGGCTTCTTCTAACCCTATACTCTCAGATAAATTTTGCAAGTTGTTAGAAACTCAGGGAAAATAGCTGGCTCAGTCTAATAATTTAGTCTTTGGAATTTTAAATTATCTGGGCTTCATATGGAAATTTGGAACCCACGACTGACAAAACCGCAAGTGAAAATAGATGAAGTGCAGGGTGTTAAATAAAAAGTCCACAGATGAACAACTGGCAAAAATCCAAACTCGTTTATTCCACTCGATTACGTTAAACACTCCCAGTGTTTTTCGTCCCAGGAAATACCGGAACTTCTTCAGACAACAACTTCCTATCATCACAGTGCTTATGTACTAATGCTCTGACGTAATTAATGAGTTAAATTAAAGTTAAACAGTAGTAAATGCTTAAACAGTATATATTTATACCAAGTTACTTCTTTTCCAAATAAGGTTAAAAAAACAGTATTATTGAATGCTGAACAGTAAAAAGCGTGCAATAATGTGCATCGCTAGATCTAGTTTTGAATAGTAAACAGTATGTGTTTGTACCAAATTAATTCTTTTACAACTAAAGTTCAAAAACATTGTTGTTAAGTGCTAAACAGTAGGAAGCGAGCAATAATATGCATCGCTATGTCTAGTTTTGAATAGTAAACAAGGGAATGTGTCCTTCTTCCGCTCCCCAAAATCATATGTTGTCACATTGTTTTTCATACATACAAGTTTCAAGAACAAGTTTCAAGAATAATTTTGTTCAATACTTAAAAAAGTAATAAATAAATAAAGGTGTCGCTGAATCTAATACTAGATAATAAACAAAAAAACAAAAAAAATGTCCTTCTTCCGCTCACAAAAACATTCACTACCACGTAGTTTTTCAAATTGCAAGAACAGTTTTGTTCAGTACTTAATAGAAAGTAAGCAGAAGTGGACATCACTAAAACAAATATCAAATTCTAAATATCAAAAATATTTCTGTCTTCCACTCGTAAATGCGGACCCCTGTAGGAAAAAGTCCGTTGTAAGTGTAACAGGCTGCTATGCTTTGCAGTGTGCTACAAGCTCGCAGGGACCTGCAATAATCATTACCTGTCCGAAGCGTTGCCCTGCAACACTTGGCCAAAGGTCCATCAACCACAAGTTGGAGCCTAGCTGTAAGGTATACTTAGTGGAGTTAAGAATGGTGATAAGTACCAGTGTTAGTTAGTTGTGGTACATGGTTAGCATTTAATGTGAGATGCTACGCAAAACACGTTCGGACTTCCAAATGTGAAATAAATTCTAAAAGAACAAATAATAAGTATAAGTGATTATGGTTTCTAAATTCCACCCCCGCAGTTAATACAACACTCACTACGGGAAAACCCCACAGTATATGTTCTTAAAAGATTCAACTAAAAACCTCAACATTTTAAATCAATATATAGCAAACAATGATTAAATACTATATGTATTAAATGTTTAATTCATAGTCTAACACTTGTTTGTTAAAAATAAGTACAAATATTAAAGTGGTTTCAATGTGTTAAAACATGCGACTCATGTTGTAGCTAAAATTATTAAATTTTGTTGTTTATTTAATGAATAAGCTACATTTTTAAACTATATTTTTAATTATGTGTCTGTATTTTTGATTACATGAAAGTTAGACCAGTACTTTGTTCTAATATGTTAAGAACATAAAGATCGTATTATGGCCCACTTATTAAGTTTGTTACATTTGTAATTAATTGTGTTTTAATAAGATATATTTTATTTTATTTTAGTGATTTTACTGGTTACATGAATCTTAATTTTTACATATTAACCTTTAAGCCCGTCTATTTTTAGAGCCAGACCTATAAGGTTTTTTATAAAACCATTCCATGTAACCGAAATATCTCTAATCTTAAAAGACAGTTAAGAATAGATAATACAACCAATTTGAAATAATATTGAAACTAGTAATCAAAGTGGTGTACGTTAAGGTCTAAATGACCTAACCTTATCTTAATAAATTCTTAATTTTTAAAATACATGAAATAGAACAACATTCATTCAGGCCTGGATAAGTGCAAGCCATTAGCCTTATTTGCCATTTCAATTCGTTTCTCTCCAGGTCTAATTTCAATAAAATGTCATTGACCAACCCTTGGTCATTAAAATTTTGCGTAATTTGATTTATTACCATGAATTTAAATTTGTGGTCTGGATGTTTTGTACAGTGCCTGGCTAGAGCATTATCATCCTTGTTTTTGGCAATTGCATAACAATGTTCATAAATCCTGTCACGGAGTCGTCTATCGGTTTTGTCCACATAGAATGAAGGGCATTTTGTACATTGAGCCAGATAGACTACTCCTTTCGAATTGCAATTACAGGATGTACTAACTTGAAAGGTTTCATCCCTGATGTTAAACCTTTCAGAGGTGTCTATGTAAGAACAATATTTACAATGTCCACATTTTGTCATACCTCTTTTAAGTATTTTGGTTTTAACTTTAGTTTCTAACAACTTTTTCAGGTTGTGGCCCCTTCTATATGTAATTATTGGGCCATAATCAAAAATGTGTGCTAAGTCTTTGTCTAATGACAAAGAACGCCAGTACTTCCTGACTATGTTACCTATGTTTGACGCCTCAATGCAGTAGGTAAAAGTAAATGCAATACTGAAATTTTCCTTATTTTTTGCCTCCAAATCAACAGACTCTTGTGTTACATTGGTCATAGCTGTATAAGAGGTTTGTTCAAGGTTAGTGTTGTTCCCTAAAATAGTATAAGATCTAGCTTGGGAATTTAAGATTGGTAAATAAATACCCTTGCTTCTTTTTTCAATTACTTCCTTGAATATACCTTGTAAAAATGAGTCTGGATACCCCCTGTTTATGAACATGTCATACAACAAATTACATTCTTCATTGAATTCCTGATCAACTGTTACCATTCTTGCAGCCCTGACTAGTTGCCCTTTGACAACTGATTTCTTTTGGTGGTGGGGGTGCATGCTTGTAAAATGTAGGTAATTATTACAGTGAGTTTCCTTCCTGTGAATCTTGGCCGTGTACTTATCCAAATCTTTAGTTAAGCATACGTCAAGGAAGTTAATTGTAGTTGACTGAAAGTTTTTTGTAAACCTTAAGAAGTGGGTAGTTGAAGTGAGGTAGTCCACCAATTGGTTAGCAAGTTGTTCATCCCCCTTAATAATAATGAATATATCATCTAAAAACCTTTTGTAACAAAGAATTTGATTCATCCATTCACTATTAAGTAGATGTTCATTTTCCCAATGTGCTAACACCAGATTAGCAAAACTCGAACCCATTGGGGAGCCCATGGCTACCCCTATCTTTTGTCTAAAGAGCAAACCCTCAAAGTAAATAAAGTTGTTTGCTAAAATTATATCTAGTAGTTGTTCTACCAGTAGGCATTCGTTGTCTTGTGCTCCCTTACTTCTGATGAAATCAATTACCCATTCAATTCCTACAGTATGTGGAATACAGGAGTATAGTTCACAGATGTCAGTAGTTAGAAAGTTTCCAGATTTGTTAAATGGTACATTCTGAATACATTCTAAAAAGGACCAAGAGTCCTTGAGTATTTGTGTTTCTGAACCCACATATTTTTTAAGAATGCAGTCCACCAGTTTTGCAGATGGATAAGTTATGGACTGCCTTGCATCTACCAAAGCTCTAAAAGGTGGATTTAACACACTTTTATGTAACTTTGGTATGCCAAAAATCTTGGGAATTCTGGGTGCCAACATCGTAATATAAGTGTATTGGTTAATGTCTATAATACCATCAGTGTATAGATCACTAAGGAACATTTTTATTCTATTGTATGCCTGGTTGAGTTCATTTCTGCTCGTCTCCTCATAAGTGTCACTTCCCAAAATTGAAAGCATAATATTTGAATAATCACTGTTGTAAAACACCGCTATACCCCCACCTTTGTCAGGTTTCATTAATCTCAAGGGTAGTTGTCTAATTGAGTTCAATGAACTAGTTTCTTCATCTGACATGTTAACTTTAAGATCATTGTTATTAGGGTGTTTAACAAGGTCCCTAAATTCACTGATACACAAATGTTCAAACAGGTTTAGTGTGTCATTGTGGGGGGGATTATACGTACTGGCTATCTTAAGTTCACTTGTATTGTAACTGCTGTTACCAAACATAATATTTAGGTTTAATTTACGTGTGAACATTTTAAAGTCTAGGATTAGTTCAGTAATATCGCATTTTTTTGTAGGAACAAAAGTCATTCCTTTAGCAAAAAGTTCCACCAGGCTAGAGTCAATGTGGCACTCAGTGTAGTTGTAAATTTTGAAGTCCTTTTTGATGTTTGATATGATTTCATACAATTTTAGTCCTGGTGTTGATTGTTGCTCCTGGTATTGTATCTCCGTTTCTGACCTTGGGGGGGATTGGTTGTCCAGTTGTTCCCCCTCCCCCCCTGGTAGTTTTTTTGGCCACCTTGATTTTGTCTGGTAACATTACCCTGCTGGAAATTTTGACCTGTTTCAGGTTCATGGTTAACATCATCAAAGATTTCATCTTCCGTGTTCATATAATCAGAAGGTGTTACATGAGTATTAGTAACAACTCTAGCTGTACCATGCCTGGTTTTGTTTTTTGAGGATTTCGGGTAACTGGGCCCATTAGTTTTTGGTAAAGAGTTAATGTTGTGGGGGGGTTTTGGAAACGCTTCCCCCTCTCTATAGGCTTTAAGGTCCCTTTGTAGTTTTTTCATCTTGTTACCCTTAAGTTTGGCCATTTGTTGAGAGATACTATTTAAGGTTCTGTCAAATTCATATTTGTATCTACTAAAGTCCAAGTCAGTTTTGATCTCACTTTCCAAGTTAGAAATTTCATTGTTTAGATCTTCTAGAGAAATGGCATAATGTTTCATCATACACCTCAAAATTTCCAGACCATGGTTATTGTATAAGTTAGTCAAGTCATTGAAAAAGTCAGACCCGTACACAAGGCCAGTAGGATAAGAAAAAAGCCTCAGGCCTTTCGGCACAATTTTCTCCTGCACACATCTATTTAAATAATTTAATTCTAATTGTAACTTTTTAGCTTTAAAAAGTTTGTTGTCAAAAGTTTTAAGTTTTTCAGTTAAATTTCCAGTATTTAAACTGTTGTTAAAGTATTCAGTACCTGTAGTTTGGTTGTCCATGTTTAATTCCATGTTCAACCACAACCTGATGTTGAAGTTATTATCTGTGCTTGTTGAACTCTGTTCCCTGAGTTCTGTAGATTCCACAGGCTGTCGCTGTTCGTTTTGAGACATACCATGCCTTTGAGGAAGTTGTTGGTTGCCACTGTTACTATTAGTGGGTGATGTAGAGGCCCTCGTATATCCGCTGGAGTTGGCGGTGGTCACACTGTCTACCTTCTCCGATAAGCGGTCGAGGCGTACATTGATTAGGTTCAATAGTTGAGTCAGGTTTCCCTGCGATAGGTTCTGATCCCCTTCATCTTCCATCACGTATCGGCAGTCAACTAAAAACGACAGCAAGAAACTGGATTTGAACAAACTAGGAACCCACGACTGACAAACCGCAAGTGAAAATAGATGAAGTGCAGGGTGTTAAATAAAAAGTCCACAGATGAACAACTGGCAAAAATCCAAACTCGTTTATTCCACTCGATTACGTTAAACACTCCCAGTGTTTTTCGTCCCAGGAAATACCGGAACTTCTTCAGACAACAACTTCCTATCATCATCATCATCATTTTTTGTTTTTTTTTTTTTTGTTTTTTTGTTTATTATCTAGTATTAGATTCAGCGACACCTTTATTTATTTATTACTTTTTTAAGTATTGAACAAAATTATTCTTGAAACTTGTTCTTGAAACTTGTATGTATGAAAAACAATGTGACAACATATGATTTTGGGGAGCGGAAGAAGGACACATTCCCTTGTTTACTATTCAAAACTAGACATAGCGATGCATATTATTGCTCGCTTCCTACTGTTTAGCACTTAACAACAATGTTTTTGAACTTTAGTTGTAAAAGAATTAATTTGGTACAAACACATACTGTTTACTATTCAAAACTAGATCTAGCGATGCACATTATTGCACGCTTTTTACTGTTCAGCATTCAATAATACTGTTTTTTGAACCTTATTTGGAAAAGAAGTAACTTGGTATAAATATATACTGTTTAAGCATTTACTACTGTTTAATTTTAATTTAACTCATTAATTACGTCAGAGCATTAGTACATAAGCACTGTGATGATAGGAAGTTGTTGTCTGAAGAAGTTCCGGTATTTCCTGGGACGAAAAACACTGGGAGTGTTTAACGTAATCGAGTGGAATAAACGAGTTTGGATTTTTGCCAGTTGTTCATCTGTGGACTTTTTATTTAACACCCTGCACTTCATCTATTTTCACTTGCGGTTTGTCAGTCGTGGGTTCCTAGTTTGTTCAAATCCAGTTTCTTCATATGGAAATTTATTTTGCAATGTACTTGTACTTTAGATGACTTTGCTCTATCTTTTTCTGCTTTGAGGTGTGTCTTGGAAGGTGCAGACGCTATTTATAGAAATGCAGCCACATATGTTTTGAGAAGGTATACCTGGTTACATAACCTTTGAATGCTTGTGTAAGTTCTGAATTTGTGTCAGGTCCTGCTGTTACTCATATTCTCAAACAATGGAATGTTGGAGGTAAATTGATGTATGGGGTATCTAGAATGTTTCCTATTCCCATATTCTCCCCTAACATGGCATTCAGCTTCAAAGGGCAGAACAAACAAAAATCCAAGCCTAACAGGAGTCAGGGTACCAAGAGGAAATGGCAGGAGGATAGTTCTTCGAAACTAGATAAAAGGGGTTCTTTTACCCAAAAAAGGTGATACCCCCGCTAAAGAATTACTGTGCCAAGACTCAGGGCATCCCATCTCTTCCTCCTATCTTCGTCTCCTCTTTCTCCTCCCACCAGGCTTTCACTCAGCCCAGCAGCCTGGCCACAAATAATCTCAGACAAGTGGTTACTGAGAATAATTCAGTAAGGATACTCTTAGTAGTCAGAAAATCCTCCTCCCTTCAAGGAAATCCCCTGCACCTGCCAGACCAGATGTAACCTGTTTTGGACGGTTCTCCTTCGCAAGTTCCAGGCAGGGCTTACGGCACTAGTTCTTACACCACAAAAAAGGAAAGGGATTTTACACTAGAATCTTTTTGTTACCCAAAAAGGTGCTGTTGTGGATACCAGTGGTAGATTCATTGTTCTTAAATACATTTGTAAAGTACCCAAATTCAAAATGCTTACCCTGCAGATGGTCTTCCCCCTTTTCCCAGACCACTGTTAATTGGTTACTTTACATCTGAAGGATGCGTATCACACTATAGTTGCTCCCAAGTTCAAGCTGAATCAGCATAATTCCTGTCTCACGCCCTCGCAAAGAAGAGTCCTTCCGGGGTTTTTGCTGGACACACACAAAAGTATGGCCTTTGTACCAGAAGCCAAAGTTCTAACTGTTCAGAACATTTTCAAGGATTTCTCTTTTTAAGATACTGCCTCATCAAGAAAATTTCTCAAAAATCTAGGCTTCGTGGAAGATCCTTGTGACACTACTGGCGAGGCTCCATATGAGAAAGATTCAGTGGTACTTAAAAAGCCCATGCTTCCCTTGTAGTTCCAGGTCCTTGTAGTTCCAGGTACCAGTTCTGAATTTTGTGAAATATCCCTCAGTCCAAACCTGCCCATCTACCTCCAGAACCCAGTTTATTCAGCCCAGATGGACTTGTCAGATTTTGGATGGGAGCCAATTTCCAGAGGAGTTTTAGTGCAAGGCAAATGGGATCCTTCAGATGCTACAAAGCACATAAACTTCAAAGAAATGTTAGCCGTGGTTCAGACCATAAAAGTTCTTCAGTCCCTATGGTCTCCATGTCTCCTTGTGTTGGTCACAAGCAACAATTAAGTAGTACCGGAAAAAATAAGGGAGGATACAAGGTCATATGCCCTCTGTCAGTTGGCCATGATGGTCTAGGAGCAAGCCCTACAGCATTTACTAACACTTCAGGCCTCATATATCCTGTCAGAACAGAAAACCGTGGCAGATAGACTAAGCAGGTCCTGGATGGACCCTCACAAGATTCCTCAAAAGTGGGAACTCAGGCAGAGGTCTGCCTGGATCTGGTCCAGATGTGGAGAACACTTTGAATAGTTCTTCATGCTTTCTTTCAAAACAGACAGGAAAAAATATGTTTGAGACAACCTTTCAGACATGCTTGGAGGATAGAAGCATTCTCGTTCCCTTGGATGGGTATGTTCCTTTATGCATTTTCACTCTTTCCACTGATACCGAAGTTACTTCTGAATATTCAGAAAGATTTACCAAAGCTTATTGTGGTGACTTCCTTTTGGCCCAGGCAAAGTTGGTTCTCCCTTTTAATGGAATTGGCTAAGGGCAGTTACCACAATCTACCTCACACTGTGTCAGCTTAAAACTTAGAGTGATTGCTGCTGACAGCCTAGATGATTCTTTCTTGATACTTTTTAGGCACTTATTCCATGAGGATGTGCTGTAAGTATTGAAGAAGTCAGAAAACCTGCAACTAGAAAATGTTAAGTTTTCAAGTGAAAGAGGTTTTCTAGGTGGTGCCTTCCCCCTTCTTCCGGATATCAGAGGGCCCTGGTATGGTGTTTACCCCTTTGGTTTTGAAATGTTTATTTTGAATTACTGAATGATGGCTTATCTTATACAGCCAATAAGACACATGTGGTTATCTCATCTTGTCTATCTATGGAATTTCCACATTCATCGCTTTTGTGATAAGATGGTTTATGAAAGGAGTGTTGTACTTGAGACACCCTCAGAAGCAAATTCCTCCTCCTTTCATCTGTGTTTTTGAAAAATTGACCTAATCTCTCTTTGAACCCGCCTTTGAGGCCAATCAGTTGGAAAATTGTTTTGCTTATTGCTCTGTCATATGCAAGACAAGTTCTAGCTGCAAGCTCTCATAGGTTCATAGGTAGGTACTAGGCTATCGGCCGTAGGGCCCATACAAGCCTAGCCAAAAAATGTACCCTGGCTTTCGCCACCCAAGAGAATTATTTTCCTGTGCCCCTGTCGAGCAGAGCCACAGAAGTAATCCCCGGGGTGAATTTCCCATTTCCCATCCAATCATCAAGATTTTTCTTGAAGAGTGCCAATGAGGAGCTCTGTTTGACATAGATAGGTAGTCTGTTCCAGAGTATGGGAAGTCTTTGGGACAGGAATCTATCCCTCCAGCATGTTCTGTTTATTGTGGTGACAAGGTTTAGGTCACTAGAGCGTGTAGCTCAGAGGGATTGGGATTTCTTTAAGTGGAGCATGTCCAGCAGCTGTGGGATTGACATAGCTTTGTATGTTAGGCAGAGATCGCCCCTGAGTAGGCGATATGCGATGGAGGAAAGCTGTAGTTTTTTGAAACAGTCTGCATAGGGCATCTGTTTGAGGCCAGTAATCTTCTTTGTGAGGTAATTCTGTGGTCTTTCCAGTTGTAGATGTCTTGTGAGGTACATACCAAAAGGGGCGTTGTACTCTATAATGGGTCTAATGAGTGATGAGTAGAGGGGAACAATGACCTCTTTTTTTCTGGATGAGAATCCTTTTGTGATGAGATGAGCCACGTAGAAGGATTTCCTGACCACTGTGGCGATGTGATTATCAAAGGAGAGACTACTGTCCACCTGTGTCCCAAGGTCTCATCACATTTTCGGCATTAAGTAGACTACCAGCTATGTGGTAGTTCATGGATACAGAATTTTTACCAAGGGGGATGACAATACACTTTTTGGCATTGAGCTTCAGGCCATGGCTTTGACACCAGGTATCTGTCTCAGTGAGGCCCTTTTGTAGTTTGTTCACATCGTTAGGAGTTTCGATTATGGCTCCTAGTTTGCAGTCATCTGCAAACTTTGTTAGCCAAAGACCTTCCGTGTTGGCCTGCACCTCAGAGAAGTAGATACCAAACAGGAGAGGACCCAGGACTGAACCCTGTGGTACTCCACTTGTCACTGGTCTGATGTCGGATTTGGAATCCGCTACTTTCACAGTGTGGGTTCTGTCCGTGAGCCAGTTGGCAACCCATCTTGTGACATAGGGATTTATACCTAGTTTAGTGAGCTTATCTATAATTCCAGAGTGGGGGATGGTGTTCAAAGCCTTGGCGAGATCTAGATAAGCTGTGTGAACCATTTTACCCTCATCTATGGCTTTGGTGACTGTTTCAAAGAAGTCAATCAGGTTTAGGAGATATGATCTGCCTTTTACAAATCCAAACTGGGTAGGGTCCAGAGTTTGGAGATTACCAATGTCTTTGTTTATGAGTTCCACGATGGTACGTTCTATGGCCTTGCAGACCCGGCTCGTCAGGCTAATGGGGTGGTAGATCCCGGGGTCTGTCGTGGCTCCCCCTTTGTGGAGTGGGATCACCGTCGCGGTGCGCCATTCAGTGGATACAAAGCCTGAGGTGAGGCTATGATTGACATGGTACTTGGGAAGGGTGCCAGTTCATTCTGTAGTTCGTGTAGAACGCAGCCTGGGATATTGTCAGGTCCCATGGATGCTGTGTTCTTGGCTTTGGAGAGTGTGTTTTTTACCTGTGCAGCCGTGATTATAGGAACTTTGCATTCTTCCGATATAGAGATGGGCCCTCTAGGGGGTGAGAGGGGGGTAAAATTAGCACTGAACCTATCTGCTAGGATGTTGGCAATATCAGTTGGTTCTGTATATTTAGTGCCATTGTGCTGCAACTCAGAGCAGATCTGAGTGTTCCCATTTAGATTCTTGACATAGCTATAGAATGCTTTGTGGTTGTCTTTAGAGTCAGTGGCAATTTTGTTTTCGTAACTAGCTTTGGAGGATTTTATGAGGGATCTCAGCTTCTTACTGAGGTCGACCAGGGAGTTCCTCCAGTCATGGGATTTTACTTTTTTTGCAACAGTTTCTTTCTTCTGTTGTAGAGTTTGTTTATGGCAGAGGACCACCAGAATGGCTTCCTTTTTTGGAGGATAACATCTTGGTTCTATTAGGGATAGCATGATCCATGCACTCGTGTAAGTGCTTATAAAGTGCATTTGTGTAGGATTTGGCAGTCATACCTCTACTGTCCGTCTGCATGGGTGTCATGAAGTTTGCCACTTTTGTCTTAAGAAGTGTGAAGTTGGCTTTGGAGAAGTTTTTT
Organism: Protopterus annectens; assembly: GCF_019279795.1. Taxonomy (NCBI): domain Eukaryota; kingdom Metazoa; phylum Chordata; order Ceratodontiformes; family Protopteridae; genus Protopterus; species Protopterus annectens. The sequence goes on along the minus strand of NC_056736.1, from coordinate 90,609,118 downwards.
ACGATGGTTTCCCTAACTGGGGTGGGATGTGGATGTCTAGGCTGATTAGCTTGTGGTCGGATCTGACCAAAGAGGAATTGACCTCTGGTGTGGAACACCGGTTTCCCATGTTGGTAATGACCAGGTCTAGGATATTGCTGCCCCTGGTGGGGGTGTGAATAAGTTGATCCAAGGCGTTGGAATTTATTAATTCAAGAAATCGTTGAGCAAAAGAAGTTGGTACATGAGTAGTTTTCCCAGTTAATGGTGGGGTAGTTGAAATCGCCCATTATTAGGGTGTTGGGTTGTACCCTAATACTTTCCAGTGTATCAAGAAATGAGGAGTGTGAATCCTGGGGCATGGTGGGGGGTCTGTAGCAAGCTACAATTTGGATTGCGGTCTTGCCCAGAGTTAGTTGCACTTGGATAATCTCGGATGCATTATGCTGTGCAACTAGCCTGGAGGTGTGGATTTCCTTAATGAATATGGACACGCCTCCACCTTTAGTGCTTCTTTCTGGGTTAGGTGGTCGAAAGGTGTGGTATGAATTGATGCCTGGTAATGCAGGAGTGCTCTCTGGAGCTTTGAACCAGGTCTCTGTCACTGCACAGATGTCAATGTTCTCCATTTTAAGGAGTACCTCGAGTGAGTGCATTTTGAGGTTTAGACTTCTAGCATTGAGTAGCATTACCCTCAGATTTTGCTTGCTTATACCTGTTACGGTGGTGAATTTGTCATTTGAACCTTGCCTAAAAAAGGCACTATAGGGGTGGCAAGAGCCTTAGCCAGTATCCGGAATCCTAAGGGCGACAGGTGCAGGCCGTCTCTGGCAAAGCATCGTGGACTGTCGATCATGTCGTCCCAGGCAGACAAATACTGGATCCCCTTAGAATGACACCAGAAGCTTAGCCAATTGTTGGTCAATCATTTTGTCCTTGTACTGTGGTATAATTCTGGGTGGTGGCAGGATGCTACTCAGGGTTAGGGTCATACCTGCCTGGGATACAAGATCAGAGCTCCTCTATGTCTCTCTTCATGTAGTCCAGGGAGGTACGTCTCAGGTCATTCACACCAACATGGACAATGACAGTGTCATGTTTGTACTTATTGTGGAGTGACCTGAGTGCATGCGTTATGTGGCGGATCCTGACACCTGACAGGCAGCTGACAGTAACTTTCTCCTTGTTTAGTCTAGTGAGTGGAACATCAGTGTGCCTGACTATAGAGTCACCTATGATTAGAGTAGTGGGTACATTGTTATGCCTTATGGGCTGTGGGTTGAGTGGCACACTGAGTTTGTGGGCAATGTGTCATTTGGGTTGTGTTGGGGGGTGGAGTTTGCTTGCGTTTATGCTTTGGATGTCCCTGATGCTTGGGCAGGTTTTTATTGAGAGCCTCCGTGAATGTAGGTGTGTGTTTTGTGTTTCTATGTGTGTGTTTTGGTGGTGTAGGTTTTGAGGGACTATGTGATGAGTGTGGTGTGGTGCAAGTGTTTTCCTTCTCCTCTTGACTGTCTAGTCCAGTCTTGGGTGAAGAGAGCTTTACTTCCAGTTTGGCTATATAAGTGAATCTCTCACAGGTTGTAGTGTTGGGTGGTAGGAGGAGAGGGTTGTCTGTGTACATGAGGTAATTGCTGCATTACCCCAAGATGCCCAGATTCATCAGGTAGACAGAAGAAATCACTGGGAGTTGACCCTTAGACATGCCAGATCTGATGTTCATATTAGCCATCAGACCTCAGCACAAACTTCTCATAATAGAATTGGTATACCCTATACCAACAGAAATGACCATGTTATAAAAATTTTTAGCAAACATTGGCATCTACTGACGATAGATGATAACATCAGATCCCTCATTGACACTCAACCTAGAGTAGCTTATAAGAACATGCTATCTCTAAATCGACTTCTATGTTATGATAGAACTTATAATCACACACCAACCAATACTCATAAGATGGGTACCTTTGCCTGTCAATCCTGCAATCAATGCAGACACATTACCAGCTCTCATACCCACACATATATACATCCCATCACACAAAGAACTTACACATTCAACCATTATGCTACTTGCAAGTCCACCAATCTAGTTTATCTGGCTGATTGCCAATCCTGTCATAAATTTTACGTAGGGATGACCACCAGATCGTTGCGTGAGCGCATCAGGGAACATATCTATGCTATCACCAAAGGCAATGCTCTCAACGCCCTGGCAAAACACACCATTGAGCTTGGCAATACACACATTTTCAAGTTTTTGGTTTTAGAGTTAGTTCACACAGATGGAAGGTTAGGTAACTTACAGAACAGAGTGGAGGAAAGAGAAAGTAAATGGATCTTAAAGCTCCAAGCACACAGATTTGGGCTCAATGATAGGCTCACTATTAAGCCTTTTTTAGCTGCTAGGTCCCTCAAGCATTGACACGAAGTTTTTGTATAAACAATTTATTTTATTTTATTGCTCTTTTAAGTTAATGTGACATCATTTTATTGTTTTTTATATATTCAATGACATGAAGTTTTTGTATAAACAATTTATTTCATTGCCCTTTTAAGTTAATGTGACATCATGTTATTCTTGTATATTTAAAGACTCATTTTGTAGCATGTCTTTATGTCTGATGAAGCGTTGCGAGTCAACGCGAAAGCGCTCACACCAGTTTCTGCAGTTTTCGCTTTTAATAAAGTGGATTTTTATCTTACAAGTTCGAGCTTTATTATTCAATCGAGCATTTTTGGGAATCGATACAGCTTATGGTGCACTCTATACTTTTTGTGCTTGATTTTGTTTGTCTAAGGAGAGTGCTTTACCTGGCAGCGTGATTTTTTCTTTTTACTTTAATGCCTGGATAAGTGCTTATTTATTAAATACAAAAAACTGCTTTCCACTAGACAAATGAGGAAAGTTGAGTGCTGTAGTAATTTGCAGCTTATGTAGTGCTTACAATGAGTTCTGAACAAGTGCTAAGTTCAAAGAAACAGATTTGAGTGCTGAAACTAGAAAAACTGGCTAGTTATAAGAAACAAAACTAAGCTAGAAGGCTTCCCTCCAACACAGAAGGGCTTGGGGGCTCAGAAGCCTACAAACAGTCTAGACCACTTAACAGGAAAGGCAGGAAACAAGCTTAATTTTTTTTTTGTTCTCTTTCCCAGATGCTCTCTTTGTACACAGTAGGAGTGCCTGAAATCAGAATATGATCTCACTGCACTCAGTTGAGTGAGCAAATGAGATGGGCCCAGAAGGAGTATCCAAACACAAATTTACAAGAGGGGTGGGCAGTTTCAAAGCCACTAAGATTAACACCGAAACAGAAACAGGGAGGGCAGGTGGGAAAACTAACTAAAGAGCAGAGTCAAAACTTCCAGTTCAGTTAATAATCATGCAACATAGTTAAATCAATTTAAATACTGTATTATTTGAAAAAAAAATGCAGATATATCCTGTCAGAACAGAAAACAGTGGCAGATAGACTAAGCAGGTCCTGGATGGACCCTCACAAGATAAAACGTATCCGATTTTCCACAAGGTCAGAGCTGCTTTGCCACTAATCCTTCTTTCCTGCTAACATTTTTTTTCTGAATTTCCCCTGAATCTAGCCATTCATTTCCAAGTTTACTTTCCACAGCCAAAAAATAAAGGAGATAAGAGTCTTCATACATTGGATATGCACAAGCAGCTCAAGTACTACCATGACAGAACTAAGCCCTCAGGAAAGCTGAACAGTGGTTTATTTCCTAATCTGGGTCTAAGAAGGGTCAATCTAAGAAGGGGCAGCCTGTCTCTAAGCAAATGATTGCTCATTGATTGTCCTGTGCTGCCTGTTTTTGTTTCACCCACCATGGTAAATCTATTTCAGGCAAGGATAAGGAACATTTCACTAGAGCCTTATCCTCATTGATGGCATATTGAAAAGGAGTGGACTCTAGAAGCATTCTAGAGGCAGCAGCCTGGTTCTTCATTCATACCTGTACAAAGCACTACAAACTGAATTCTTTCTCAAATTCCAGAGCAGGTTTTGCAGGAATCATTCTACAGGAGCCCTTGTATCCTTATCTTTCCTCCTCCCAGATAGGGTAAGCTTTGGGAATCTTCCATATGCCACTGAGGCATTGTGAATGAAGAACATAGTACAGTTACACAAGTCCTACTTACCTGTAATAGTAGATGTTCAAATTTTACACTGCCTCAGTGTCAGCATCCACCCACCACCCCTCTTATTTTGTATACAGTTCAATGGTATCCACCCTTGTGTTGGTTGTTTATAGGTTCATAGGTTCATACTAGGCTATCTGCCCGAGGGCATTTACAAGCCTAGCCCATAGTTTTGTGGCTTACGCCACCCCTTTAGTATGGGGAACTATACCCATTATTTTGCTGTGCCTCTGTCGAGCAGTGACACTGAGGTAATCCCTGGGGTATATCTGCGATCTCCCATCCATTGGTCAAGATTTCTCTTGAACAAGGCCAGCGAGGTGCTCTGCCTCACATATACCGGGATTTTATTCCACAGCATAGGGAGTCTTTGGGTGATGAATCTATCCCTCCAGCACGTCCTATTAATAGCCGTGTCGAGGTTTAAGTCTCTCGCCCTTGTGGCTCTGATGGATCTAGATTTTTTGAGGTGAAGCATATTCATCAAATCTGGGTTTGACATGGCCTTGTATGTTAGGCAAAGGTCACCTCTGAGCAAGCGGTAAGCGACTGAATAGAGCTGGAGTTCTTTCAGTCGGGCAGCATAGGACAGATGTTTGAGACCCTTTATCCTTTTGGTGAGGAACTTTTGTGGCCTCTCCAGCTGCTGCAAGTGTCGGGTCAGATACATTCCGAATGGGGCATTGTACTCGATCATTGGTCTGATGAGTGATGAGTATAGGGAGACTATGACCTCCCTTGATCTAGATGAGAATCCCTTCATGATAAGGTGGGCAATGTAGAAGGTCTTCCTAACTACTTTAGCTACATGGGTGTCGAATGACAGACTACTATCAACCTGGGTCCCCAGGTCCCTGATAACTTCTTCTGTGCTCAGTGGATTGCCACCTATTTGGTAGCTAGGGGTAACCTTGTTTTTCCCGAAGGGTATGACTATGCATTTTTGGCATTTAACTTTAGGCCATGGCTCTGGCACCAGTTATCCGCTTCTGTGAGACCCTTCTGAAGGATATCTGTGTCAGATGTGTTTTCTACTATGGCCAGTTTGCAGTCATCTGCAAACTTTGTCAGCCATAACCCTCCTGTGTTTGCTTGTACTTGGAAGAAGATGCCAAACAAGAGTGGGCCCAGGACTGAGCCCTGTGGTACACCACTTGTGACAGGCTTTGAGTCTGACATGGCGCCAGCAACTCTGACCCTGTGGGTTCTGTCACTCAGCCAGTTTGCAACCCATCTTGTGATGTATGGGTTAACATTTAAGCTGATGAGTTTTTCAATGATACCCGAGTGGGGTATTGTATCAAGGCCTTCGCCAGATCGAGGTAGGCTGTATGGACTGCCTTTCCCTCATCAATGGCTTTGGTGACTGTTTCAAAACTCAACCAAGTTTAGAAGGCATGATCTGCCTTTGACAAAGCCAAACTGGGATGGATCCAAAGTCTGCAAATTTCCTATGTCTTTATTTATGAGGTCCATTATGATCCTCTCCATGGCTTTGCAGATAAGGCTTGTCAAGCTAATGGGCGGTAATTTCCAGGGTCGGTGGAGGCACCGCCTTTGTGAAGTGGGACCACAGTTGCAGTGCGCCACTCCCTGGGTACATATCCAGAGGTAAGACTATGATTAAACAGCTGTCCTAGCTGTGGGTTTAATTCCTCGTTGAGTTCGTGGAGCACACAGCCGGGGACACCATCAGGTCCCATGGATGCTGTGTTTTTGCTTTGGAGAGAGCAGTTCTCACTTGGGCGTTGGAGATGTTTGGGGGCTGCAATCGCTTGGTATAGATATCTCTCCTTTGGGGAGGGGAGAAGTTTGCACTGAACCTGTCAGCCAGTATGTTGGCAATGTCTGTAGGATCAGTAATCTTCACATCATTTTGAACTAGTTCTGAGCATATCTGGGAGTTTCCTCCCAGGTTTCTAACATAGCTAAAGAAGGCCTTATGATTGTCTTTTGAGTCTTTAGCTATTTTTCTCTCAAAATTTGCTTTGGATGATTTTATGAGAGCTCTTAGTTTTTACTTATAGTGATCAAGGGTGTCTTACCTTTTAAGGATTTTGCTCTATCTTGTAGTAGCTTCCTCCTTTTGTTGTAGAGTTTGTTTATGGCTGGGGTCCACCAGACTGGACGCTTGCCTTTGGTACAAAGAGTCTTTGTTTTGCTTGGGATTGCCTTATCCATGCAGTCCTGCAGGTGCTGGTAGAAGGCATTTGTAAGTGATTCAGCGGCTTGAGTACTGTTTTCTGCCGCTCGGGGCCTTAAAGGAGACCACACTAGTCTTTAGAAGTGTGAAGTCGGCTTTCGAGAAGTTCTTTACTGTGGTCTTTTTATTTCAGGTGGGGTGGGATGAGGACCTCCAGCGAGATTAGTTTGTGATCTGATCTCACCAGTGAGGGGTATACTTCGGTGTTGAACATTGTGCTCCCATGTTCGTGATGATGAGATCAAGTATGTTTTCTCCTCTTGTGGGGATGGTGACTAGTTGTTCCATGGCATTTGAGTTTATGAATTCCAGGAACTTTTGGGCTAGGGTGTTTGGGCTTGAGTAGTGTTTCCAGTCTATATTAGGGTAATTGAAGTCACCTAGTATGATGGTGTTTGGTGATACATTTATCCCTCTAGTGTTTTCAGGAAGGCCATGTGAGGTTCCTGAGTTTGTGAGGGTGGCCTGTAACATGCTACAATTTGCAGAGCAGTCTTGCCTATGGTTAATTGCACCTGGATGGTCTCCGATGCATCGTGCATTGCCACCAGTCTTGAGGTGTGGGTGTCCTTGATGAATATGGATACCCCCTCCTTTCTTGGTATTGTCCGGATTTTGGGGCGGTACGCATGATAAGAGGTAAAACCTGATAGTGCTGGGGTGCTCTCAGGAGCCTTGAACCAGGTTTCTGTCACTGCACAGACATCGATGTTCTCCATACTGAGAAGGGCCTCGAGTGCGTGCATTTTGAGATTTAGACTTCTGGCATTGAGCAGCATTACCCTTAGTTTTTTCCTTTTTGTGTTCTAGGGTGGTAGGTTTAGAATTTGAGCCTTGCCTAAAAAAGGCACTATGGGGGTGGCAAGAGCCTTTGCCAATATCCGGAATCCCAGGGGTGACAGGTGCAAGCCATCCCTTGCGAAGCAGCGTGGCTTGTCCAGCATGTCATCCCAGGCAGACAGACATTGGATCCCCTTTGAATGACACCAGAGTTTAAGCCAATTGTTAAAGCTGATCATCTTATCTCTGTATTGTGGCATCATTCTTGTATTTGTATTTTGTTTCTGTTAATTGGTTAGTTTCAGGGAATTCTTCCTTCTGATTCTTCTCGTTTGTTTTCCTATATAGTATTAAAAGCCTGAATAACTGACTGACTTTCTGTGACAGGACTTCCCTTGATGGAAGGGGCTTAGCCAATCTCCTATCACAGGGGTCAGAGAAGGGTATTCTGGAAAGCTGCTTATGTGAGTTATTGCAGGGGAGAGACCTATATGCTGTTTAGGCAGTGTGAAATTCGAACATGTACTGTTACAGGTAAGTAGGACTTGCGCAACTATACCATTTTATAGCAAATGTGACAATTCTCACTGAAATACATATCCTTTTTCTGCCTTCTTGTTATTCGCTTTGGTAATGTTTTTTCCTCTGCTGACTTGCTGTCAAAACTCTTGCAGACTGTTTAACCTTTCCTGTTTGTGTGAATTTTGCATAGGCATATTTAGTTTGTGAGAAATTTGATAGTAGATAATCTTTACTTCTAAATTTTGCAGAAGGGAGCGGAGAACGAGGAGAGAAGGATGCTAGCAAAATCACAACATACCCTCCCGGTAGTGTCCGATTTGATTGTGAACTTAGAGCTGTTCAGGTCAGCTGTGGATTTCATCATTCAGGTTGGTACCAGCTTAAGATGTGCACAACCTACTTTATTGCTCTGGGTTTTTCTGTGCTGTGGATTTTTTTCTTGTTGTTTTACATTCAAATATACTTTTTGTTGTTTCTCCTTCCATCCCTGAACTTCTAGTTCTTCCTGTTGTTCTGTTGAAGCTTTCATTGTCCCTGTCTTACTGGTGTAAAACCCCACATCATTGTGTGTGTGTTTGTGTGTGGGGGGGCTCCTGTTCTAGCTAGATAAGCTGTTTGATAGTTTGTTATTGCTGAACAGTGGGAGGCAAGAGCTGAGCATTTAGGTGGATATAGTCTATAACTTGGATAGAATACAGATGTTTTGTGTATTAATTCCTGGCAAGCTTTTAGACTCAAAATAAATTGCTTTCTATGTCAATACCATTTAGCAGCATTGCAGTTCATCTGTACGGCAGAGTCAAACCTCATGCATTACTCAACTGGGACTAGTCATGGTCTCCATTAGTGGAATCTACTTTGGAATAAAATCAGAGGTGTAGCTAGCTCATGTAGTACCTTGAGCTAATGTCTGTTCTGCCTCGCTGCTTCCTCAGCTCTTCATTTGAAAAACAAAAACTAAATAAATAAGTTCTGCTATGTAGTGGCTGGTGCTCCTAAAATGCATTTTCCAGCCAGGTCCTGTATATGAATCCCACCCCCACCCCTCCTCAGCTGAAGGGCAAGTTAAAAAAAAAAATTACGTGATCAGGTACCTGGGGCTCCTGAAATGCATTAGCCAGTCTGATTCCATTTCTGTGCCCTGCCCCAGCCTTCCTTCCTCAGATTTAACATGTTAAAAAAATTTAGATTGAAACTGTACCAAATTGCTTGTTACAAATGTGAAAAGCAGTTGCAATAGTTTGCACTGTGCACAGTGCTACAACACTATGGTTTTAAGTTAAAAAGGAAACTATTTAAAACTGTTACAAACTGCTGCATTTATAACAAGCAGTTGCAACCGTTTATACCTTGCATGGGGTGTTAAATTGCTCAGATTTCAGTTAAAAAAAAAAAAAAAAAAAAAAAAAAAGGTGAGAGCGAGAACTCTTACTATGCAACTCTAGCAAACAGTTGCAAGAGTTTATACAATGATCTAAGTGCTACAACACTCATGTTTAACTACAAATGCAATACCAGCTTTTAAAAGCCAATAAGCATAAAAAAAATGCCTAAAAATCAGAAATAGAATTTTTTTGTTATCATATTGCCAGTCAATACCAGCTTTGAGATTGCCTGTAGTATATTGGGCTGTTAAGGAAGACCACAAAATTGATAGCTGCTATAAGTGCAGGTGGTTAATTCTAGCTTTTAATAATAAATTGTTATCCTGCTTTTCAAGAAAGAATGTGCTAATTTTGCACTTGGAAAGCAGTTCAAAGTCTGACCTTTCTCATGTTTTGTCAGGTGTGCAACCTGTCTTTGCCAGTAGTGAGCTCATTATTGGCTTCTGAAGGTGGCATACTTGCCACTCTCTGCTTCAGTGGAGATGGAGGGTATTGTGGGGATGCACACTAAACTTTCACCCTTTGGGATGAATCTCAGGCTTCTTATGGAGGCCATAGTCAACCAGCTTTATCTATTGTTATCTGGTCACTGAGCAGAGCAGTAGTATTCAAGACTAAGAAGTCTTGTCCTGGGGCAGCTCCTCCAGCCTTGGTGGGCTGGCAAATTTCCAGGTTTTAGAGGTTTCTTTATTACATTTCATCCCATGTCCAAGGTTGTGTCTTTGGTACTAGACCACAAGCAGATGTTAGATATGTGGTGATAATCTGAGGCAAGGATGAGAGAATGTCCCATTATGGAGTTTAATTTGAAGTCTGTGCTGTATCTGACACAAGGCATATACCCCATTGCATACTGCTGTGGCTACATACAATCAAGTTGTGGTTCTTGGTGCTGTGTAACCCATCACCAGCCTGTTACATGCAAGTTTTTTTTTTCTTTGTATTGCATGTGAGCATTGTCACATGAGGTAGTAGGTGGCATTTTAGTCCCTCACAATCTGGTTCTTACATTGAGTTGAAGGATAACTACCACTTTTTCTGAGATGGAGAAAGAGTTCACCACTCTCTTTGCCTCTCCTGTGGATTATCTTCCATTTCAAGGTCTGTCAGGCCTACGAGGATCAACTTGGACTTCCCTCCAGACCCCTGTTCCTTTTTTTCAGCCCATTGTAGACTTTCTAGGGAAGGACCCTGGTGAGCCCTGGGGTGTCCTTCCCATTTAAGTGAGTCATTTGTGATGTCATCCACACAAGAAGTGTGTGGATATTCTGACATTTCCCTTTCAGTCCCAAGTAAGGCAGATGCTTCCTGTAAGCCTTCTGCTGAGTGTATACAGAAGATTACAGAGCATCCCATTCCTAATTCCTTTGTGATCTTTTTAGCCCCGCATATGTTCAGAAGACCGCACCATTTTACCATTCCACCAATGGGGAGGAGTCTACAGTTTTAGAAGTATCTAGTAAGAAAAAGAGAGATAAAACTGCTCTCCCACTTTTGGTTTTGGGCCTGTAATTAATAATCTTACCTGTCCATTCCAGTACCATTTGGTTGGGAGTACTTTGGGCAAGCCTATGGAGCTTTCTGAATGTTTGCTTAAGACATGTCTTTAGGAAACAGTCTACAACTTCATGTCAACAAAACTCCTGTTGTCAGACCACAAAAACATCCAACGATCCAACCAAAGTGTACGGAAGCCACAAATACCAATCAAAAAGAGAACTTTATTGTATGGTAAGCGCTTTCATGGTGTATCACACACCACTTCATCAGAACTTTTATCAACATTCTAGCATCAAAACCTTGTATGCTACAATCTTTTCAAACCAACCTATCATCACAATTGCATAATTAGCCAATTACCATCATACAGAAACTTTAAAAAGATAGTGTTTTCTATCACATCATTTAAAAACACCATTCACTAACATCCTGCATATACACACATGAAAACACACAAACTCCGAAATATCCATATATAACCATACTTCATAAAAAGTATGTAAAAAAAATCTAAACAATAAATACATACATGGACACAACTATATAAAAACAAAAATAATAACATATATTTTTGAGGGACACATTACTTGCATTACTGATACCTGCAGTATTGATGCAAAGACCTATTTTGCAAAACAGGCTTTAACGGGATCCTATCATTTAAGCCCTTGCCCGTTTGCTTTAAGTCTTGTAATCCAACGTGTTTCAGAGGTGTCTATCCTATTTATAAAATCTCCTCTGCTCTCATTCTCTCTTACTACTTCCATGATTAGGAACCTAAATGTGTGCTCAGATCCTTCATTAAGCACATGCTTACCCAATGCATTCGTTAGGTTTTGGTTCTTAATATTCAACAGGTGTTCATGTATCCTAAACCTCAGTTCTGTATTTGTTTTTCCTACATAGAAACTGGAGCAGACATTACACACTGCTAAATAAACTATATTCCTGCTATTGCAATTAGCTGTAACATTGAACTCTACCTCTCTCCCAGTATCAGGATGTTTAAATTTATTAATGATATTCAATGTGAAAACTTGAAATTATTGTAGCCACGGAGTACCAATAAGTGCTCCAACACCAAAAATGTGCAAACGCAAAGTTAATAGTACCACAATAGCTGCTCCTTGTACAATGAACCACAACTATTACTCACACAGTTATGGAAAAGCTTCCGCTAAATCCTTAATAACACTGTGCAGTTATTTGTTGTAAACGACCAGAAATACTGCTCACAGGAAGATGACCACTCGATTCTGCTTTAAAACATTATCGTTAGTTCCATTGGAATGCCAAACAGCTGCTGGTAACAACGTACTTCCATTCCAAAACGCCAGCCACAGATTGTTAAGTAAGACAAATGGTTTTATTAAACATAAAACGCTGACAAAACTGAATGGACCACTGTGTGTTTAAGCTGAGTAGAACTTCAAAACGCTTAAAGAACACTAAAATTGTGGTCCAAATAGAAATTAATACATAAACAGAAATTGCAACGGACTGAATTAACGGTCGGTTAAGCGCTTTCACCCATTGCTTATGGGCTTCTTCAGAACACCAGTAAAATCAAGAGTCCGTCTTTTAAAACTTTAAAGGTGCCAAAACAATGAACACCATCTCAAAATTTAAAGAAACAGTATACATATTGTCAAATCATAACACTATTCAAATTCCAGCTACCCAAGCAATATTGAACAACATTATTAACTTAAAACTTTATGAATAATCAATAAAAAACAATCTTGTATTGATTGTGAAATATTAATTGTAATATTGAAAAATAAAAAGTTAAAATATCTCGTTAATTAGCTGTATGAGCATACATGTCCATTTAACACCCTTATAAAATACCCTTATATATAATCAACTAGTGATATTACAAAACCTAACCAAAGGCTGCCTAACTACACTACTACTCCTAAAATGTTTCTAATTGTGTACTACCTAACTCCACTGTATATTGTTGCAAATTATTGTGTAATTATATGAAAAAATTGTGTATTAAAAAATGTATATAAAAAAATTATATATAAAAATTTTTTGTATAAAAAATTTTTTTGTGTGAACCATACCTCAAGAAGGATGTTACCATGTATATTGTATTCTACATACTGGCCTCCAGAATAGCCTTCATAGAAATGCTGTCATTAAGTCCCGGAGGTGTGGTGGCATCTGTATATAGCTGCCACCTTACTTCACGATAATTTAAAAGTTGTTTGACATCTCTACCTCTGGATCTGTCCTAACAATGTCTAATGAGGCAAATTTGAATTGATGTTTGGGGCCATTAGTTTCAATGTGCTTAAGCACTTTTCAAATCCTTCCTTCTAATATTGTAAGTGTGTTCATATATGCGTTTTTTTAAGCTTCTTTCCGTTTTTCTGACATAGTAACTTGGACACTCTTGACAGACAGCTATATACACAACCATCTTCGAGTTACAATTCCCCTTAATTAATCTAGTTTTTGGTCTAAACATATTATACAAAATTATTTCCTTTTTATCAAATATATAACAACATTGACTGCAAGATCCACATTTAGTGGTATGTTGATTTGTACCTTTTATATTTGCTTCTCTTGATGTACTGTTTTTCTCTAAATATCTCTTGATATTGGCTCCCATCTTGTATACTACTCCAGGTTTGTCTCCTAATATTTTTCTTATGGTTTCATCACTGGATAAAATATACCAATAGTTGTTAATGATTTGTATCACGTCATCTGATCTCGGACTGTATAAGATTATTAATGCTCTTTGATGGTGCCCTTCAAATTTGTCACTCAATAGCTGTTTACCATAAAGTCCATTAACTAGGTTTACTTCATTACCTAAACCTAGCAAGGGTTTATAAGTTGTACCCCATAGACCTAATACATATTTGTCTACCCCATTCAATAATTTCTGGGGATACCCTCTCTCATAAAACATAGTATGAATGTATCTTATTTCATCCAATAAAGTACCATACTCGGATGTCATTCTCATAGCCCTTATGCATTGACCCTTATGTGTGTTCTGTTTTAACTTCTTAGGATGACAACTCCCATATGCCAAATAATCATTGGAAAGTGTTTCCTTTCTGTATATTTTCGATTGTAGTGTACCCATTTGTGAATATACTAATGTATCAAGATAAGCCATACCATCCTTATTATATGAATGAGTAAATTTTAAATAATCACTACTTGTATTTAAAAACTGGATGAAATCTAATAATTTCTCCTCACAAGAATTCCAGATAATATAAATATCATCCAGAAATCTCACATAGTGGACAATATGTTGGAAGAAAACACTTGGGAAAAGAATGTTGTCTTCCCAATCAAGCATGACCAGGTTGGCGTAGATAGGAGCACAAGCTGCTCCCATAGCAACCCCCCTGGTCTACCGGAAATGTTCCCCTTCATTGTATATAAAGTTGTTGTCCAAAACTATGTCTAACATTTCAGTGATTAAACTGACCTCATTCCATGTTATACCTGCATGTTTTCTGATACTGTTTCCAAATGCCTCAAGACCAGCAGTTTTAGGAATGCAAGAAAAAAGGTCAATTACATCTATTCTTACAAACATATATCCCTCACTCCATTTCTGTGTAGGAAAATACCACAAGAATTCCCACGAATGTTTAACAAGATGGGGTATATAGGTATATACATGTTTCAATTTGAAGTCAATATATTTGCCTATAGGAAATGTTTTAGATTTACTCCCATAAATAATAGGCCGAAATGGGGGATCAGATATGTTTTTATGAATTTTCGGAATCCCTACCATTGTGGCTAATCTAGGACACTCCACCTTTAAAAATTTGTAAGTGTCTTTGTCAATCCTACCAAATATAAAAAACTCATCTATATAGCAGTCTATTCTCCGATGAGCTATAGTAATCTCATTCAAAGTGGTAGGTTCATAATTCCCTGATCCATATAATATATTGTGTATCTTATTTATATAATCAAAATTGTCATATACAACTACCCCTCCGCCTTTACCTGGTTTCATTACCCTTATGCTGTTGTTATTTTGCAAATTTCTGAGTAAATCTCTTTCCTCTTGGGTCAAATTGCAGTTTGTGTAAATGTTTATATTCTTTATACATCTTATAAATATCTCTGGACACCACTTTCTCATATGTCTCAATAATGGGGAATTGTACTGGTACGAGTGTACTCAGAACCTTTAAACCAGTGTCCTTAGTATGGTCAACCACTTTTCTATCCTTATTGTGTGTATTGTTGAACATAATGGCCAAATTCATCTTCCTGGTAAACATCTTTATTTCCACTCAACAGTCTACCAAATTGAAGTTGGGTGTCGGAATAAACTTCATTCCTTTCATTAAAAGGGAAAAACGTTCCTGACAAATCTTAATATGAGCATGATTGTATATATTAAAACCATTACATGTGTGGGTCACTCCTGTAACCGTAATAGTCTTATTGCCAGGTGTATGTCTAGGAATATCCCCATACTTTTCCCTCACCATCTGCGATTTTCCCATTGCTTCTGTTTGTTTTTGTCTTTCTGATGAAAGTTCCTCCCTGGATACCTGTATGGTTCCCCCTGTTGCACCTGTTCCTTCCAAAAATGTGAGTTGTAAATACTTTATTGGTTGTAAACCCCATCATAATTAGGTTCTTTCCTATTGGTCTCCTCTAGATCCAAATGTTTCTCATTCTTCCTACCCCAATAATACACTCTTCCCTGTTTGTAATGTTCAACATCCCTATTGAGCTTATTTTGTTTGTTCTCACTTAAAGTGCGAATCAGTTTCTCAGCTAAGTGATATTGTTTGTTATACAAACTTTCCCACTCAGTGAAATGTAGATCAGTAGTAATTCTCATGTTGAGATCTTCTGTTTCTTGTATAAGTCTGCCTAATTTCTCATCATTGTGTTTAATAATTAGTAACATAAATTTCTTTCCACATTCGTCAAAAAACTGATTAAATTCATTAATAACTCTGTCATTGAGTGTTAAACCCATGGATTGTTTGAAAAACCTTAATCCTTTAGGAACAACTTTCATAGATATACATTTTTGTAAATATGCATTGTCTATCTTAATACTATTAATGTTTTTCAATTTTCTCCCCAATGAAAATATCATATCCTTTAATGTCCCCAATGTTTCATATTGACGAATGCGGAAAGAAATTTGTTACTAATTATTAAACACAATGATGAGAAATTAGGCAGACTTGTATAAGAAACAGAAGATCTCAACATGAGAATTACTACTGATCTACATTTCACTGAGTGGGAAAGTTTGTATAACAAACAATATCACTTAGCTGAGAAACTGATTTGCACTTTGTGAGAAAAAACAAAATAAGATCAATAGTGATGTTGAACATTACAAACAGGGAAGAGTGTATTATTGGGGTAAGAAGAATGAGAAACATTTGGATCTAGAGGAGACCAATAGGAAAGAACCTAATTACGATGGGGTTTACAACCAACGAAGTATTTGCAACTCACATTTTTGGAAGGAACAGACTCAACAGGGGGAACCATATAGGTATCCAGGGAGGAACTTTTATCAGAAAGACAAAAACAAACAGAAGCAATGGGAAAATCGCAGATGGTGAGGGAAAAGTATGGGGATATTCCTAGACATACACCTGGCAATAAGACTATTACGGTTACAGGAGTGACCCACACATGTAATGGTTTTAATATATACAATCATGCTCATATTAAGATTTGTCAGGAACATTTTTCTCTTTTAATGAAAGGAATGAAGTTTATTCCTACACCCAACTTCAATTTGGTAGACTGTTTAGTGGAAATAAAGAAGTTTACCAGGAAGATGAATTTGGCTATTATGTTCAACAATACACACAATAAGGATAGAAAAGTGGTTGACCATACCAAGGACACTGGTTTAAAGGTTCAGAGTACACTCGTACCAGTACAATTCCCCATTATTGAGACATATGAGAAAGTGGTGTCCAGAGATATTTATAAGATGTATAAAGAATATAAACATTTACACATAGACTGCAATTTGACCCAAGAGGAAAGAGATTTACTCAGAAATTTGCAAAATAACAACAGTATAAGGGTAATGAAACCAGATAAAGGTGGAGGGGTAGTTATATACGACAATTTTGAGTATATAAACAAGATAAACAATATATTATATGGATCAGGGAATTATGAACCTACTTCTTTGAATGAGATTAATATAGCTTATCGGAGAATAGACAGCTATATAGAAGAGGTTTTTATAGATGGTAGGATTGACAAAGACGCTTACAAATTTTTAAAGGTGGAGTGTCCTAGATTAGCCACAATGGTAGGGATTCCGAAAATTCATAAAAACATATCTGATCCCCCATTTTGGCCTATTATTTTTGGGAGTAAATCTAAAATATTTCCTATAGGCAAACATACTGACTTCAAATTGAAACATGTATATACCCTATATACTCCATCTTGTTAAAGATTCGTGGGAATTCTTGAGGTATTTTCCTGCACAGAAATGGAGCGAGGGATATATGTTTGTAACAATAGATGTAATTGACCTTTTTTCTTGCATTCCTAAAACTGCTGGTCTTGAGGCATTTGGAAACAGTATCAGAAAACATGCAGGTATAACATGGAATGAGGTCAGTTTAATCATTGAAATGTTAGACATAGTTTTGGACAACAACTTTATATACTATGAAGGGGAACATTTCAGGCAGACCAGGGGGGTTGCTATGGGAGCAGCTTGTGCTCCTATCTACGCCAACCTGGTCATGCTTGATTGGGAAGACAACATTCTTTTCCCAAGTGTTTTCTTCCAACATATTGTCCACTGTGTGAGATTTCTGGACGATATTTATATTATCTGGAATTCTTGTGAGGAGAAATTATTAGATTTCATCCAGTTTTTAAATACAAGTCGTGATTATTTAAAATGTACTCATTCATATAATAAGGATGGTATGGCTTATCTTGATACATTAGTATATTCACAAATGGGTACACTACAATCGAAAATATACAGAAAGGAAACATTTTCCAATGATTATTTGGCATATGGGAATTGTCATCCTAAGAAGTTAAAACAGAACATATATAAGGGTCAATGCATAAGGGCTATGAGAATGACATCCGAGTATGGTACTTTATTGGATGAAATAAGATACATTCATACTATGTTTTATGAGAGAGGGTATCCCCAGAAATTATTGGATGGGGTAGACAAATATGTATTAGGTCTATGGGGTACAACTTATAAACCCTTGCTAGGTTTAGGTAATGAAGTAAACGTAGTTAATGGACTTTATGGTAAACAGCTATTGAGTGACAAATTTGAAGGGCACCATCAAAGAGCATTAATAATCTTATACAGTCCGAGATCAGATGACGTGATACAAATCATTAACAACTATTGGTATATTTTATCCAGTGATGTAACCATAAGAAAAATATTAGGAGACAAACCTGGAGTAGTATACAAGATGGGAGCCAATATCAAGAGATATTTAGAGAAAAACAGTACATCAAGAGAAGCAAATATAAAAGGTACAAATCAACATACCATTAAATGTGGATCTTGCAGTCAATGTTGTTATATATTTGATAAAAAGGAAATCATTTTGCATAATATGTTTAGACCAAAAATTAGATTAATTAAGGGGAATTGTAACTCGAAGATGGTTGTGTATATAGCTGTCTGTCAAGAGTGTCCAAGTTACTATGTTGGAAAAACGGAAAGAAGCTTAAAAAAACGCATATATGAACACACTTACAATATTAGAAGGAAGGATTTGAAAAGTGCTTTGTATAAGCACATTGAAACTAATGGCCCCAAACATCAATTCAAATTTGCCTTATTAGACATTGTTAGGACAGATCCCAGAGGTAGAGATGTCAAACAACTTTTAAATTATCGTGAAGTAAGGTGGCAGCTGTATACAGATGCCACCACACCTCCGGGACTTAATGACAGCATTTCTATGAAGGCTGTTCTGGAGGCCAATATGTAGACTACAATATACACGGTAACATCCTTCTTGAGGTATGGTTCACACACAAAATTTTTTTATATAAAAAATTTTTTATACAAAAAATTTTTATATATAATTTTTTTATACACAGTTTTTTCATATAATTACACAATAATTTGCAACAATATACAGTGGAGTTAGGTAGTACACAATTAGAAACATTTTAGGAGTAGTAGTGTAGTTAGGCAGCCTTTGGTTAGGTTTTGTATATCACTAGTTGATTATATATAAGGGTATTTTATAAGGGTGTTAAATGGACATGTATGCTCATACAGCTAATTAATGAGATATTTTAACTTTTTATTTTTCAATATTACAATTAATATTTCACAATCAATACAAGATTGTTTATTGATTATTCATAAAGTTTTAAGTTAATAATGTTGTTCAATATTGCTTGGGTAGCTGGAATTTGAATAGTGTTATGATTTGACAATATGTATATTGTTTCTTTAAATTTTGAGATGGTGTTCATTGTTTTGGCGCCTTTAAAGTTTTAAAAGACAGACACTTGATTTTACCGGTGTTCTGAAGAAGCCCATAAGCAGTGGGTGAAAGTGCTTAACCGACCGTTAATTCAGTCCGTTGCGATTTCTGTTTATGTATTAATTTCTATTTGGACCACAATTTTAGCGTTCTTTAAGCGTTTTGAAGTTCTACTCAGCTTAAACAAGCAGTGGTCCATTCAGTTTTGTCAGCGTTTTATGTTTAATAAAACCATTTGTCTTATTTAACAATCTGTGGCTGGCGTTTTGGAATGGAAGTACGTTGTTACCAGCAGCTGTTTGGCATTCCAGTGGAACTAACGATAATGTTTTGAAGCAGAATCGAGTGGTAATCTTCCTGTGAACAGTATTTCTGGTCATTTACAACAAATAACTGCACAGTGTTATTAAGGATTTAGTGGAAGCTTTTCCATAACTGTGTGAGTAATAGTTTTGGTTCATTGTACAAGGAGCAGCTATTGTGGTACTATTAACTTTGCATTTGCATATTTTTGGTGTTGGAGCACTTATTGGTACTCCGTGGCTACAATATTTTCATGTTTAAATTTATTACTTGTGTCTATAAAACCACATTGACTGCATTTCGTACATGGTAGCGTGCCCGTATCAGTATCGATATTAATATTTAAAGTCGTCTTGGTTTTTATAGGATAATATAGATGTCTTTTTAAACAAAAAAATGGGTTTTTCTCCCACTGTATCTCTTATCCTAGCATCATGTGTGAGGATGGGCCAATATTTCTTGATAACTCATGTTATCAGAACCATATTACTTGAATACTGGGTGGGTACCTTCACAACTTTCTTTTTCCCTTTTGGGGTTATGCTATCTTCCCTTTCCCTGTTCAAAAAAATAGGGCTTACCAGTGGTACTCAACTTCACACTCTCATTTATCAAATCGCTAGTAACACAGGCTGTATACCCTCTCTCCCCAGACCTTTGTCTTAGGGTTATATACTTCATGTTCAAAATCCTCCTCCTCTGCTGTTAACCTGGCGGCTCTTAGTCTGCCCCTTAACCACATTTTTAAATATATGTCTAGGGTGCAAACTTCGATGTAAAATTGTATTCCTATGATATTCTTTTCAGTGTAGTTTAGAGGAGAACTCGCCTTCACTTGTTTTAAATACCTTAACACCAAGAAAATCTACATCAGTATCTGAGACCTTGATTTCAAACTTCAAAAATGATGTATTGGTCTTGACCTTATGATAAAATCTATCCATATCTTCTTGATTCCCATTGCATAACAGGAAGAGGTCATCAACGAAACGCTTATAAAATATTATCTGCTTCCAAGGCCCATTGCTTATGTTGTTACTTTCCCATTAGGTCATCACTAGATTGGCATAACTATTGGCACTCAACGTGTCCATAGCCACCCCTTTCTGTAAGCACAACATGTTCAAACAGCATAACATTGTTAATAACCTGTTCCATCAACAGACAAACTCTCAGTTTTTGTTTGGCTGTAGGTTCCATCCTTGTTTAGGTACTCCCTTAACATCTCTACACTTGTTCGTTGGGAATAGATGTAAAGAGGGACTGGACATCCATTGTTACCAGCTTAACACTATCCATAAACATCTGACCACTATCCAAAAACTCAAACAGCTGACTCAAAAATTGTTTAGAGTACCTTAAAACACAACTATTTTTATCTACTATTCATCTCAATGTCTTCTCCAAATACATAGATATGGGTTCTGTTGCCCAATTTCTGCCTGAGACTGTAGGCCTCAGGGGAGGATATACGGGATCTTTATGTATTTTGGGAAGTCCCTGAATGATAGGGGTCAAGGGTTTCACCACTCTAAAAAAAATAATTATATAGGTCTTCAACAGCGGTAACTTTTGGTATACTTGATCTGATGATATTTAGTAGAAATGTATTGTTAAAACTTATTTTTGGGAACAAGGAAGGAATGGAAGTGAGAGCTTTTAGAAAGCCCAGCACTTTCATCCCTCCGAGTCATCCCATTGAAGAAGTGTTTAGCAGTTTATATGAAAAAGAGATCTTTGATTTGTTGGAAAGCAAGCAAAGTGCACATTTTAATAATCTGTCCAAGGAAGAATATAAAGCTTTGAATGTTTTAAAAAATGATAGAAGCATTATATTAAAACCAGTGGACAGAGGAGAGTCAGTGGTCATTATGAATAAATGTCATTATGAATCAAAAATAAAAGGGATGTTAAATGACACCCATACTTATGAAGTTATCAGTGTACAACAGATGGAATTATTAAGGAAGTTGGAAAGTGTTTATATGATTGTTTGATGGATAACTGGATTACTGAAGACCTATATAATTATTTTAGACTGGTGAAGCCCTTGGCCCCTATCATTCAGGGACTTCCTAATATACATAAAGATCCCAAATATACCCTCCCCTGAGGCCTATAGTCTCAGGCAGAAATTGGGCAACAGAACCCATATCTATAGATTTGGAGAAGACTTTGAGACCAATAGTAGATAAAAGTAGTTGTGTTTTAAGGGACTCTAAACAATTTTTGAGTCAGCTATTCGAGTTTTTGGATAGTGGTTAGATGTTTATGTATAGTGTTAAGCTGATAACAATGGATGTCTGTCTGTCCCCAATCTTAGAATGCAGCAAGTAGTAAATTTCACAGCTACCAGCAGCTCTACATCCACATAGGACAAGCTAAGGAGTAGATTAGAGCAGTAAGAGTAAACATCTCAGTGATACAATGTATAGTATTACAATCTTACACGAGGCTTAGGCATAAGCCGGCAGAAGATGACGAACAGATGTTAAGGAGTAGTCAGTCAGCCAGTCAGTGCCATATACACAGGCGGCCAAATATTTGTTGTATTCAAGTAGTTAACATTAGAATGTATTATGATCATCTATGTGAATCTTTTCAAGATGAGATGGCAGTAGAGTGCAGATAAAAGGGACTCGTATGAGTGCTCGCAGTTATACACACACACACACACACACACACACACACACACACATTTGTTTTTGTGTCTGTGCTTGTTTGACAGTCCTCTGAGTGCTGGAGGAGTCTATGAAGGAAGTGGTAGTGAATGACCAATGCTGATTTATCCATTTCCTGGGGGAGAATCTGGACCACTGCTTTACTGACATCATGCTGAGACTGGGAAGGTATGAAGGACGAGGGCACGTACATTGACTTTACAAACAGTGCCATCATCATCCACATCGTTATGAGTATCTTTTTGATTATCAAAAAGTCAGTATCATGATTGCTGTTCCCATTTCTTTGTGATGTAACATTCTTCTGCCATTCTATGTCTATTTTTATTTTTTTTATTATTTAACATTTGTTTACCAGGAAAGTACAACTTGGAACAAGCCAGTTTTCAGCGAAGGCCCGGGGAGACGCATGTCTTTGTAATGTGGGAGGAAACCAGAGCACCTGGAGGAAACCCACTCAAGCACAGGGAGGACATGCAGACTCCGCACAGAAGGCACCCTAGCTGAGAATCAAACTCGAGAACCTCTTGCTGTGAGGCTACAGTGCAACCGCTGCACCACTGTGCCATCCAGTAATATTTCCATGTCCTTGTAGTATTTTTCATTCATTGCATTTATGCTACTTATTGCAGCCTTTTCATGAATTGAATTTTTTTCTGGCATATTACTTTTATTGGAGTTAAGCCATTAAGAATACATACACGGAAGCTAACACTTTATGAAAGGAGCCAAACAAACTTGTTGGAGTCTGACAGGTTCTTGACTCCTGTAGAAGAGACATCTGTAAGTTTTGTTTTGCTTTGCCCACTTTTTCATTATTTATATTATGTTCTTTGTGACATCTGTAAGTTTTGTTTTGCTTTGCCCACTTTTTCATTATTTATATTATGTTCTTTGTGAATCCAACTTGGTAAGATTGCCTGATGATCTTCGTGTTTCACTGTTGCAGTCATCACATTTGGGTTATCCTGCCAGGGTAGCCGTCAATCGGCCTGAATACCAGAGGCTTAGTATTTCTTTGTCGGTTGCTGTCGCTCCAGGACTGACATCAGGTCATCAGTGGTATAAAAACAGCCAGCCGACGCCATTACATCAGTCTTTCTTGCCGAGGAGCCCGAAGCAGAAGTATTTTGCACGAGTGCTGGTCGGCCGCTACCTGAGTTTTCATTTCCAAAATTGAAGTTGAAGTCTTCTAAAGCTGAGTACCCCATTGGGGATCCTTTTTTCTTGCTCTAACCAATGTCAGAAAAAGTTAACAATTATCTCGCCTGTAGAAAGCAAATACCACGCCGAGATTTCCATTCTTACTGCGTCACCTGTTTAGGCCCAGACCACGATGTCCCTCACTGTCGGTTTTGTTCAGATCCAGAACTATATGTCATCGGGCCCTTATTGTAGCTAAATGTTTTTGCTCTCAATCTCCGTATTCCGAGGTGGCTTCGGTAAGCCGTCAGACTACTGACCTCCCGAAAAAACATGGGATAAAGACAGAGACAGACCGCACAGGTCCAAAACTGCCGACGACGCTTCCGTTAAGCTAGTTGCCAGTTCTCCTGTACTCAGTGAGGTGCTTTTGCAGCCCCTGATGCCTGCTTCCATGGGTTCGCAGGCCGCTACCGAGACCCGTTTGGAGTCCGGTATGCCATGAGACTCTTCTGTGACTATGGAACCTGCGGATGTCTCTACCTTGGATGAGTCCGGAGCTGCTGTGCATGCACCGGCTTCCGAGGAAGTTCTTCACACTACCGATATTTGACACAGACGACTTCTTTTGCGTCTTCAGTTCTTTCTAAAACTACAGAGTTTCTAAGGCCTAGAGTACGAACTATGCCTAAAAAAACGATGACCCAAGCTCAAGCGCCTGCTTCCATACCTCAATCTCAAATGCTTAAAGTGGCAGAAGACCTTATCATGCTGATTAGGGGAAGTCAGCCTACCCCTTCTAAAAGAAAGAGGCTTGTCCCAAACAGCTTTATCCGACCAAGAGTCCGACGACTCTGAGGTTTCTTATTGTCAAAACATGCCTTTATCTGCTTATGAGGATTCAGATGCAGAGGAATCCATTCCTTCTGCCTCTCCTCCAACGGATTTTTCTTTTGGTGAAACCTTACATACCTTGAGAAGAGCATTTCCATTGGGAATGCCAGGATTATCCTCAGTCCAAAAAGAGATTCGGGGAATTTTTAGATTTACCACAGCACAGACCCTTAGCTATTCCTCCTGTGCTAGATGTTATGGATGATGTTTTTATGGAATCCAGTCTAACTCCTGATACTCTACCTCCTGCTCCCAGGAAACCAGACAGGAATTATAGAGTCCCTGACACTCACATTTCTTTTCAAAAATCCTACTGCTGACCCAGAGGTCATCTCCCAAGGACCTAAAGGAATAAAAGCAACCACAGCTAGGAATCCCACCCCTTCAGTCAGGGATTCCCGAGCTTTAGACAGATGGGGTAAAAAAGTGTACACCTCTGCAACTCTTGCCATTAGAGCATTAAATCATCAGTTCCACATGCTGAAATACCAGCAACATACTATGGAACTAGATAAGCAAAAATTATCTACATTCCCAGACTGTTCCGAAAATAAAGAATTACAGGAGCTTATGCATTCTGCAAACCAATGTGGGTTTGACACCCTAGAAGCATCCTGCAAGGCAGCAGTCATAGGTTCTGTACTTAGAAGGAATGCTTGGCTTAAGGAACAAAACCTTACCAGACCATGTCAAATCAAAACTGTTGGATGCACCACTGAACAAAGACGGTCTGTTTGGCACCAAAGCAGAGGAGGTTTTAAAAAAGATGGAAGAAAAAGCTAAGTCTATGCAAGCAGTTAAAGACTTTTTGCAAGTCCAGCCTCTGAGATTCAGTAGACATTGCCCCTCAAAACATTGGTCCTTTCCAGCCCCCTCAAGGCAGCCTCAGACTAGATCTGGGGGAAACAGACCCCAGACAGCAGTCCCAGGGAATGCAGAGATCTAAGCAATGGAGTACCTCCACTTCTAAAACACGGTGTGCTAAGCCACCCCTTATGGAAAGAATTCACAATGACTTTCCAAATCTACCTCTTACCTCTGCCCACCTGCTTGTTCCCCTAGGAGGAAAACTTGCATCCCATGCAAACAACTGGGCCTCCATCACCAACGATCGATGAGTCCTCAACAGTGTCCCAGGGATACAAATTTTATTTCCACACACTGCCAATCCCAAAAGGGTTCTTCCCAGATCTTCCTCCAAACCAGGGGGCAGAGGCACAAAACCAAGTTCATTCCCTGCTCTCCATAAGGGCAATTCAGCCTGCTCCTGCAGACCAGATAGGCCAAGGTTTCTATTCCAGACGTTTCCTGGTACCCAGAAAAGAGGGCAGCTGGCATCCAATCTTATCTATCCATTCTAAACACCTTCCTGGTAGTACCAAAATTCAAAATGATCACCCTCCAGCAGCTTCTTCCTATGCTGTCCAAAGATGCCTGACTAGCTAACCTATACCTAAAAGAGGCCTAATTGCACATCCCAGTCAGACTCGTGCAGGAAATATCTACATTTCAGGACAGGATCTATGCATTGTCAGTTCTCTGCACTTCCCTTTAGCTTATCCAGTGCTCCCAGAGTTTTCACAAAATGCGTGGCTCTAGCCATTGCTTTTTACAGACAAAGAAATATTCAAATTTACCCCTACTTGGACGACTGCCTGATTCAGGCAGACAGGAAAAGCTGCTGCAGCACCTGACATTTGTAAAAGACCTACTGACCTCACTGGCATACACTATAAATGAAAAGAAATCCAAACTAGTCCCCAGTCAGAAAATTGTATTCCTGGGAGCAAGCCTGGACACAGCATCCCAGATGGCATTCCTTACTCCAGAAAAACAAGCCTGTCTGACAGGCTACTTCTCTCAACTGGCCATCAGAACCCAGTTATCCGCAAGGAAAATCCTGCAAGCTCTAGGGTTCATGGCCTCCTGCATTCTACTAATTCCATATGCCAGACTGCATATGAGGAAACCTCAGTGGTACTTAAAGAGCCTTTGGTGTCAACATTCTCAGGACCTGGAAACTGCTATTCCTATGATACCTTGTCTACGGAAAGTTTTTCTTTGGTGGGTAGCAGCATGCAACCACAACAAGGGACTTCCCTTTTCCCAACCCCACGCTGCCCAGACCCTAACCACAGATGCATCAGACTGTGCCTGGGGTGCACACGTGGACAGCAGGTGCATTCAGGGCCACTGGACCCCAAATCAAATTCCTCTGCACATCAACCAAAAAGAGTTGCTAGCTGTTCAGCACGCTCTGACAGCTTTCAGACCCTTACTCTGTCCGGGGCCACTAATAATAAAAAACGGCAACACCACAGTGATGTGGTACATCAACAAGTAGGAGGGAACCCTCTCTTACCCACTCTGCAGGCTAGTCATGACCCTTTGGAACACGGTCTCAGCCATGCATATTCACCTGCTAGCACAATTCCTGCCAGGCAACCAAAATTCTCTGGCAGACAACTTAAGCAGAAATCTCGTAGACCCACACAAGTTGCAATTAAACCACAATACCTTCAGCCTCGTAACCCAGAAATGGGGTACCCCGAAGGTGTACCTGTTTGCATCCCACAACAACCACCAACTCAGCAAATTCTGCACCAGGGACCCTCACAGCAAGGCCTGGAAAGTGGATGCCCTATCCTTCCCATGGGCAAACCTCTTGATCTATGCATTTCCCCCCTATACCTCTTCTTACAAGGGTATTATTCAAAATAAGGGAGGAAAGACCAAGGGAAATCCTGATTGCCCCAGACTGGCCACGCCAACACTGGTACCCCCTACTGCGCAGTCTGTCACCATTGCCTCCATGGCACCTCCCTCAGATTCCAACTCTCCTGACTCGGCAGGAGGGAGAGTTCTTGCATCCACAATTGCAGACCCTGAACCTGGCAGCCTGGCTTATTCCTTGACCTCTCCTTTAGTGGCCAGCCTAAGCAAGCAGGTTCTGGACGTTATACGTGGAGCTAGATGACACAGCACTAGAAAATTCTACGCTGACAAGTGGAAAAGGTATTGTTCATGGATCCAGGCTAAAAGAGCTGAACCAGCACAGTCCTCCTTACCTCTCATCCTGGATTACCTAGCCAGACCTACTTCACAGAAGCTTATCCTTCTCTTCTGTTAAAATCCATGCCTCTGCCATCTCTGCTCATTACAGCACAGAGCCACCTCTCTTCTCACACCCTCTCATCAAGCAGTTCCTTAGAGGGACTAACAACTTAAGACCACCCAGAAGAGCCCCTACCCCTGCTTGGGACCTTAACTTTGTGTTGGAAAAGCTCACACTACCCCCCTTTGAGCCTGCAGCTTCAGCAGAGTTAAAATTCCTCTCTTGGAAAACAGCCTTGCTTCTGGCCATCACCTCGGCTAGAAGAGTGTCTGAACTACAAGCACTCATGGCTTTGGAACCCTTCATCATTTTTTATGCTGACAGGGTCTCCTTCAGGACTAACCCGATTTTCATGCCCAAAATGGTGTCCAGTGTGGCTCTCACCAAATCTATTCATTTGTCCACATTTTTCCCTAAACCTCAAAATTAGGGGGAAAGGATCCTGCACTCTTTATATGTACACAGACAGCTCAGATTCTACCTGGATAGGACTGAGCCCTTTAGGAAATCTGACCAGTTACTAGTCAGCTTTGCACCAGGGGCAGAGGGCAAGGCCATATCAGAACAAACCATTTCCAAATGGATAGCACACTGTATCCATTTCTGTTACAAACGCCATGGGAAACCACCCCCACAAAGGGTCAGAACACATTCCACTAGGGCAACTTCCACCACTGCAGCCTTTCTCAGAGGGGTTCCTACCAGGGACATCCTGGAAGCTGCAACATGGAGCTCTGTTCATACCTTCACCAAGCATTACCACCTGCCTATCTTTTCCAAATCTAGGGCAGACTTTGCAACCGCAGTCCTGCAGGGCATACTAGCCAGCCCCAACTCTTCTTGACTGCCTCCACCCATTCTTCAGCTTTGGGAATCAACCCAAGTGCGATGACTGCAACAGTGAAACACGAAGAACATAGTACAGTTGTGTGCACTTACCATAAATGTAGATGTATGAGGGTTTTCACTGTTGCAGTCCTGGTTTTCCACCCTCCATCCCCCTTCTCTCTCTCGCTTCCTCACTCTTTACAGGGCTATTTGGTATTTACTTTCTACTGGTGGTATTTTTCCACCATGACCTAGCACCCTGTTTGGGGGCTCCTGACATTTGGGGCAAGAAAAACTGATGTAATGGCGTCAGCTGCCTTTTTTTATATCACTGACAACCTGCATCAGTCTTGGATCAACAGCAACCGACGCAGAAATACTAAGCCTCTGGTATTTGGGCTGACTGAGGGTTACCCCTGGCAGGATAACCCAAGTGTGATGACTGCAACAGTGAATACACTCGAGCATCTACATTTATGGTAAACTGTACTTTTCCTGAAATCAGTAATAGCAGATATCTCTTAATGATAATTGTAAGTAATATATGTTTGTGTGTGTGCATGTGTCATATATATGACAAGGTTTGTAAACAAATGTATTGAAACTTGCATGTTTGTATTGGTTAGGGTATAACATATTTGTTTTTTGATTAGTGGTTCTAATGGAAACTGGAGATGTTTACACCTTTGGATATGGACAACATGGACAGCTGGGACACGGTGATGTTAACTCCAGGTAGGGACCAGTACAAATGGCTAACATTTTTCCAGTTATACTACATGGTTTGCTTAGAAAAAAATTTAAAGTATCTCATCATACTGCTGTACAGACACCTGTTGCCTGTTGCTTAGCATTAGTTCTTTAGTGTAGTCACAGTTGGATTTGCTGTCCACTTGATTATCAGTTCATTAGCACATCTGAGAAGTCTGCCTTGGGTTGCATACTCTACTTTTGTGAGGAATATTCTGCTGTCACTCTGATTGAACAAATATCAGGGAAATAAATTTGCTGATTGTAACTTTTGTGTTAATCTGCCAAGGACCTTTGTTTAACTTAGATTCCTTTACATATATAGCTTTTTTTCATTGGACATGCTTCTACTAAAATGAGAACCTTTAAAGA
Organism: Protopterus annectens; assembly: GCF_019279795.1. Taxonomy (NCBI): domain Eukaryota; kingdom Metazoa; phylum Chordata; order Ceratodontiformes; family Protopteridae; genus Protopterus; species Protopterus annectens. Next base: position 90,580,009 of record NC_056736.1, on the reverse strand, counting down.
TATTCTGACACACAAACTTTGGGGACTAGTAGGTTTGAATTCTTAGTAATAAATGTTAATATGGATTATTGTTATAATATTGATGATGGCTCCCAACTGAAGTGTCAAAATGTTAGCACTCAAAATGTCAACAAGCCAGAGAAAAAGACTAAAAACCCAGAAAAAGAGTGAATTCAAAGATCACTCTTCTCCTTTAAACTACTTTTTTTGCACGCACACCCGAACTTATATACACCAACTCCGAGGTGGCCACACCACAGAGAAAAGGGAATATTCTGAGAAATGGCCATATTGGACTTGATATATGTAAGTCCATTTTTCAGCCATTCAGCCTCTGTGTTTTGGGACGTGCTATGGTCCCAACTTTTCAAATGGTTACCATTCATGACATATGGAATCTTTCACAGGCAATGCCTGACTGACTGATTCCCAGAGCTCTGCAGATGTGACATGGAGAGCCTACCCTCTTGTGAAGGGACGCAAGTCTGCTTTCCAGAGAAATACACAAGTCAGCTCAATCTGCCCTGATTTTTGCATTGGATAGCAGCTTCAGCAAGAAAATTCACTGTGGCATGGTCTGGCTTTGAACCCCAGGTTTCCATTTCACAGCAGTCTTCTAAATCTAAGTACCCTATTGAGGTGACATGGGGTTAGTGTATATCTGGTTATTTTCCTCCTCCTCCCCTAAGCACACATAAGTTCCTTGTAATGCAGGTTATCACAGAGATTTTCATTATTTTCTGAGTCCATGTGTTAGGGGTGTCTGAGTGTCCAAAGTCCATACCCCTAAGATGGACAGGGATCATGATTCTTTTTCTGCTGCACCCCTCTGAATGACTACTCCTTTGTGGATACCCTATAGCTTATTATGTCTTGTATGGAATGGTTAATACTTACTCTTCCTTCTTTCTAGAAAATGCTGAACTGGTTCTTAAGAAAAAAGAATGAGGACTTGTGTCATCCTTTCTTTTCTAGGCAGTCCTTAAGAATTTTATGTTGGCAGATAAGGAGCACCCAGATGCAACATCAAGAACCCTCTTCCTGGGTCCTGTGGATAGGTTTATCCTGTGTAGCATTCAGACTCAGGCTGCTGTGATACATAAACATACTAATCTCCAATGTGCGTCAGTGTTTGTTCACAATTTGCACAGTTTACAGAATGATTTGGCTGAAGTTGCCCTTTATTTGGGCCATGCTGGACTGTTTTCATTCTTCACTGTTGTGTTGCCTTCTCCTCCTGTCCTTCAGGAGGAGGAAAAACTCCTGTTGCCATTGTCATAGGTGCAAGATCAAGCATTTCCTTATAGTCATCCTTCACCTCCTGTATGCCAGCTAGGGACAACTTAACTTTGTCAAGTGTTCAGCCATTGCTCAGGATGCATTCTGAGTTGGAATGTGATAAGGGGTTGAAGCTCTATGTTCTTTCTATTTGAAGAGCCTGCACCTGCTTGGTCACCCCACTTTTAAACTGCTTCTGAGTTTTCCACCTTTTTCTATGTGGGTTTCCTATTGGTGTGGAGCTGTTATGCAGGCAGGTCCGTACTCATCTGCCTTGAGTGGCAAAGGGTGCTTGGTTTAATGGACGAGTCCGTTTTACCCTGCTATTTCCCTTTTTTTAGACCATGACATCTGTGTGATCCAGTTAATTTGCTTTTAAGGTTCCTTTCTTTACTTAGGAATGTTTGGGCCCTCATTCTCTTGCTGGACGGGTGACTAGGAAGGTTGGTCGTTCTGGGGAGCTTTCCTTTATGGATCTTGAGTGCAGTTCCCTTCATGTTTATGATTGGTCAGTGTCCCCAGCTATGGTGGGAAGTTTACCTTTAAAGTTCCTCAGAATCCGAAGTATGTTCGGATTTTGGCTGGACGAAGGGTTTCATTATGTCACCTTGAAATTTGCTTTAAGATTTGTTTGCCTGCGTACAGCATCCTGCATACTATTTTACTGGTACATGATGGTAAAATGTAATACATATGAAGTAACACCATGAAAGTAGAGGGCAAAATTATTTGAAGTAGTGCTACTTTGGGAAAGTATAATTAGTGGGGGTAGGAACAGGTCTTCCATATCATTGTTGCAGTATTCATAACTGAAGGGATCTTCTGCTGAGGATAGTCCGATGTCTGGCCAGTATACCAAAGCCTTTAGTACTTAAAGACACCATATGTCAAATGCAAGCTCCCCGCACAAGGGGTGGGCATAAAGATGACGTACGAATGAACACACATTTAGAAATTCTTTGCCACCAGTCCGAACATCATTATTGAATATTGACCCAAACCTTTTTACCTTTTTTGTGGTTATCAAGCTGTTTTTTTTTTTTTTTTTTTTTTTTTTTTAGATAAGTGCCCATTTGAGATTTCTTCTTCTCTTTTTTCTTTAGTATTGGTTGGTTTCATGTCATCCATAAAGGGAAAATGTCAGTGTGGGGGGCAGATTGCCCATAAAGGCCTTCACGACCAGTGTTCCTTCTGTTTGGGTGCTTCCCATGACCATACACAGTGTTCTGTCTGCCAGGCTTTTGTCCCCAAGACTGTACGTAGTTGTCTCTCCTCCTTGTCTATTTTCCTTGAAAATAGCCATTTTAAGCTATTGGCTCAAGGTGCTGTGGTGGAGTCTTTCCACCCTGAGTTTCAACTGTCCGCCAAGAAAAAGGCCAATAAACTTAGGTCTGATACGACTGCTGTTCAGCTTCCCCTGGATGTCTCTGTTGATGCTAGTGAAAGCCCGTGGGATCGTCCAGTGGTTCCTAAGGATTCCTCTGCTGTGACTTTATCGGAAGACGGCATAGATCTGATTTTTCATATGGCCTTGGAGGCTTTACATATGTCTGCTCAAGACATTGAGGGGGAACCTCGACTGATTATATCAGAGGAACCGAGGGGGATTCCACAGATTTTAGTGTGGGAGGAGATTCCTACTATGCTTATTGAGTGTTGCCAAGGGTCTGACCCTCCTAGTGTATTTTCGTACAGATGGCCCGCAGAAATAAGCAGGAAAACCAAGCATATTTCCCCTGCAGATAAGAATCACCAATGAGAATGGCAAGATTTTACTCACAGGTTGTTTAAAGCTTTATAGGCTTTAAAGCCTCCTTAAGGGGTGTCTGTGCCTGGCCCTTCCTGGTTTTCCACACCTCTTAAAAGATTTAGGGAACTGGATTCCTCTGATGATGATCACAGGGAAAAGTCCTTGGCTTACTCTTCTCAAATTCCTTCTCACTTGGAGTATGGTTCAGAGGAAGAGGATTCTGTTACTCCAGATTCTCCTTTAGAGGAACTCTGTTTTGGGGAAACTGTTACCAGTATAATGGAATTCTTTAAGTGGGATCCCTGACAAGTTTCTGATATCCAGAAAAGGTATTATGAGAGCCTTCAGATGGAGTCTCCCAAGCCTTCTGCTGATGTCCCTCTGTTCCCATGTTGCAGTATTCATAACATGAGTGATTTCCTACCTAGGCAACCCGAATGTCCGACCGCTATACCAAAGACTTTAACAACTGCAGGGTACATGCGACATTACACAGGATAACAGCCAACGTAGGCCATAAAAGTGATGTCTGCATGTACCATCTTCTGAACTTCTCTGCCGCCAGTCTGAACATCTTCTATCGTTTGTCTGATTGCTGAGTGGTTGCTGTTTGAGGTAAGTGCCCTGTTGCAGAATTAGTGTTTTTCTTGCTACTGCATGTTTTTTGAGGTTAATGCCATCCAACAAAGGCAAGTGCAATTGTAGAAGATAATTTCCTTACAAAAATGACCATGATCAATGTCTTTCTGTCTGGTTTCCGCTCATGACTGTAAGGCTTGCGCATTTTGTCAGGAGTTTGTCCCTAAAATGCTCTGTAGTGGTCTTTCTGTCCCTTACATCTACCTCGAGAATCAGAGACTCAGGTGACTAGAGCTTGCAATGGAGGGTGAGCCTCCAAAGAAAAAGGTAAAAAAAGGGTTAGGTTTGAATCTCCGACTGTGCCTCTGAATCCGGACGTCCCTCTCAATGCCAGTGAAGGCCTGGAGGTCCATTCGGTGCCTGGTTCTCTTCCTGTAGTGGGTACTGATTTGGAAGCTGTTAAGGAGAGTTCCATTAGCATGTCTGCGGAGGCCGTGCAGACATCCACTCTAGACGGTAAGGGGGAACTGCAGCTCACGTCCTTGGACATTCCTCGCAGTACTTCTCCTGGCTTAGCTGTTGAATACAGTCCAATGTCTGTGCCGGAACCTAGCCTTACTTCAGCCAATATATCTCAGCCTAGGGTTGATCCTCCCCTTAAAAAGAAACAAAAATATGATGTTCTTCATCTCACATTGCTGCAGTCCTTACACTTGGGTAGTCCGCTGTCCTCGGTCGGCCCGAATATCAAAGTATAAGGCTGACGTCGGTCAAGGCGCATTTGACTGACATCAGGACGTCAGGGTACAAATGCGCATGACCGACGTCGTATCCTCAGTCTTTTTTTGCCGCATGGTCCGATGCAGAAGCAGCATTGCAAGTGCCGGTTGGCGTTCTGAAATTTTTCGATTTCGGAGTTTCAGACCGAGTCAAAGTTGGCTAAGTACCCCGTTGGGGAATATTTTAGTTTTTTCTTGCCTCAGTGGTTTACCGGATGTCAGAAAAAGTAAATAATTGTATTTCTTGTGGGAAACAGATACCGCATAGAGATTATCATACTTTGTGTATTCCTTGTTTAGGGCCTGAGCACGACGTTGTTGGGTGTCGCTCTTGTGCTAGATTCAATACGCGCACTATAAAGAGAAGGTTAGATTGTGCCAGGTTAGTCTTCGGGAAGCGGTGCAATTATAAAATGCCGTCGGATGCTCCGACGCCCGCTTCTTCGAAGAAGCGCAAGGACAAAGCAGTTAAGCCTAGGCTAGAAGAACCGTCCGTACCGGACGCCGGTTCTTTAGAGGTGTCGGTGGAGCCGGTAGTTCCACCGGAGGTTTCTTTGGGATCCCAGGGAGAGACTTTGTTATTGCAGGATATGTGGCCTCTCGGGAGGCAGGTCAGGCCGAAGGGGCTTCTCAGGTTACTGTACTCCCCTCCCTTCCTAGGGTGGTTAGGCCCTCTCCTTCTGTTTCCAAGGCTTCTCCCAGAGGCAGGCCAGGTTTAGCTTCAGTTGGTGTCACCCCTAGTTCTTCAGGAACTGTGCCCAAGAAGCATATGCTTAAAATGGCAGAAGATTTGATTACTTTGATTAGGGGTTCTTTGCCCCCTCCTGATAAGAGGCCTAGGATGGAGCCTGAGCTTGGGAGTTTTGAGCAGGCTTCGGATGTTTCAGAGTCTTCGGCTGAAGACTTGCAGGAGTATTCTCCTTATTCTGATTCTGATGTGGATGATTCTACTCCTTCTGCTTCTCCTCCTGAGGATTTTTCTTTTTCAGAAACTCTTCATTCCATGAGGGAGCATTTTAAGTGGGAAGGTCAGGACTTCTCTGATTCCAGGAAAAGGCTTAGGGAATTTTTGTTTTTACCCCAGCATAGGCCTTTGGCTATACCTCCTGTTTTGGATGTGGTGGAAGATGTTTTACAGAGGCTTCTCTTAATCCTGATTCTTTGCCTCCTGCTCCTGTTAAACCGGATAGGTATTACAGGGTGCCTGAAGCTCATAAGTATCTTTTTAAGAGTCCTAGGGCAGACCCAGAAACTGTTAGTCAGGGGCCTAAAGGTGTTAAGGCTTCTGTTGTCAAAAATCCGGTTCCTACAGATAAAGAGGCCAGGGCCTTGGATAGATGGGGAAAGAAAGTTTATACTTCTTCCACTCTAGCTATGAGGGCTTTGAATTGCCAGTTTCACATGTTGAAATACCAAAACTATCTCCTTTCACAGTTGAAGTCTAAGGTTGATGCTCTGGCGGAAGGTATTGATTGTAAAGAGTTACAAGATTTAGTACATGTTTCTGAACAGGTGGGTAAGCATTCTTTGCAATGTGGTTTTGATGCTGTACAGGCCTCGTCTAGGGTGGCTGCCACTGGGTCAGTTCTTCGCAGGCACGCCTGGCTGAGGGATCAGAATTTATCTGACCATGTTAAAACAAGGATTTTGGATGCTCCTTTACAATCTGATGTGTTGTTTGGTTCTCCTGTTGAGGCAGTTTTAAAGAAAATGGAAGACAAGGCTAAGTCTATGCAGACTGTTAAAGATTTTTTGCAGGTTCATCCTCCAAAGTTTAGTAGAAATTGGCCTACTAAGGGGGTGGACGTATCCTTCTTATGATTCCCAGTCTAGGGGTAGATCTAGACGAGGTAGGGGCAGAGCTCAGGGCTCTTTCAGGCCTAGAACAGGGAGTTCTCCTGCACAGTCTTCGGGTGAGGGCAGGGGTCAGTCCTTTCGTAAACAGACCCAATGACCTACCTTTTCTGCTGCCAGAGCCTTCTCGTCTGGCAGCACCTTTGGGAGGAAGGTTGGCACTTTTCAAAGAAAATTGGAGTTTAATTACCCAAGACAGATGGGTATTGGATATCATACACCACGGTTACAGGTTTTATTTCCATACCTTGCCTCCTTTCAAAGGCATGCCAGACGTTCCTCCTCAACAAAGAATAGAGGCTCACAAGCAAATTTCTCTGTTACTCCAAATAGGGGCCATACAGCCGGTCCCTATGCCAGAAGTGGGCCTAGGATTTTATTCTCGTCTGTTCCTAGTACCAAAGAAAGGGAACACGTGGAGACCAATTTTGGACTTATCTATCCTCAACACTTATCTGGACATTCCCAAGTTCAAAATGTTGACGTTAAAGCAGCTTTTACCTCTGCTAGGCAAAGATCATTGGATGGTAACTTTGGATCTCAAAGAGGCTTATCTTCATGTTCCTATCAGACTGAGTTGCAGGAAGTATCTGCGTTTTCGAGCTGGGACTTCTCATTATCAGTTCTCTGCATTGCCCTTTGGCTTATCTACTGCGCCCCGAGTGTTCACGAAAGTTCTGGCTCCAGTGATAGCTTTCCTCAGGTTAAAAGGAATACAGATCTATCCTTATTTGGACGATTGCCTGATTCTGGCTCAAGGAAGGGACGAGCTTCTTCATCATTTGGAGTATGTGATAGCAGTGCTAAGATGCCTGGGGTATTCTGTGAACGAAATAAAGTCCAGTCTAGTACCCTCTCAAGACATGTGCTTTCTGGGTGTGAGACTGAATACAGCATCCCAGATGGCCTTTTTGACCCCGGACAAACAAAAGAATCTTTCCCTTTACTTTCATCAGTTGTCTCATCAGTCCAGGCTGACTGCAAGGACAGTCCTTCAAGCCTTGGAGTTCATGGCATCTTGTATTCTGGTGCTTCCCAATGCCAAACTGCATATGAGGAAGCTACAATGGTATCTCAAAAATGTATGGACACAGCACTGCCAGGATTTGGACACTGTCATTCAAATAATACCTTGCATTCAAAAGGAATTGTTGTGGTGGGCTCAGGAATGTCACCTAAACAAGGGACTCTCTGTGACCCGGCCAGAGGCGAGTCAGATTCTAACGACAGATGCCTCAGACAAAGCTTGGGGAGCTCATCTGAATGGAAAGTGGATACAAGACAAGTGGCCTGCCAGACTACAACATCTACCTATCAACTTGAAAGAGATGTTAGCAGTCCAGTTTGCATTAATAGCATTCAAGGATTTACTTCTTCCAGGGCAGGTGTTGATTCTAACAGACAACACAACTGTCATGTGGTACATCAACAAGCAAGGCAGAACACATTCTTATCCTCTATGCAGGCAAGCAATGATCTTGTGGGAGACTGCTCTCAGTTTACAGCTAAATCTTCAGGCAAGGTTTCTGCCGGGAGCACAGAACTCCTTAGCAGATGTGTTGAGCAGACAAATTATGGATCCCCACGAGTGGAAATTGGATCCTCATGTATTTCAGAAATTGACAGTGTCATGGGGAACTCCAGACATAGATCTGTTCGCTTCTCCACTAAACCACCAGCTGCCAAAGTTTTGCACAAAAAGGTTTCATCCCACAGCTTGGAAAGTGGATGCTCTTTCTTTCAATTGGAGCAATCTTCATGTGTATGCCTTTCCGCCTCTGCCTCTCCTCCCAAAGGTACTACTAAAGGTCAGACAAGACAAGCCAAGGATGATTTTGATAGCTCCAGATTGGCCTCTGCAGCATTGGTACCCATTACTGAGAAGCCTGGTACGGAAGCCTCCATGGCCTTTGCCTTCGATTCCACACCTGTTGTCTCAGGAGGACAGTCATTTGCTCAATGTCAAGCTTCACTCTCTGCACCTAACAGCCTGGCATATTCTGTTTTGAACCATAGTGGGCCTCCACTTCCACAGCAAGTTTTGAATGTTATTTTGGAAGCTAGAAGGCCTAGTACAAGGAAAGTGTACGCAGATAAATGGAAGAGATTTTTATTTTGGAGTGCAGCAAAGGATTTTGATGTTTCTGAGCCTATATCTTACTGAGTTACTGGACAAAGGTTTGTCCTTCTGTTCTATTAAGGTTCATGCTGCAGCAATTTCGGCTCACTATGATTGTGACCCACCATTGTTTTCTCATCCTTTGTTCAAGCAATTTCTTAGAGGGGCAAAGAATATAAGACCCCAACGAAGAGCTCCTACTCCTGCTTGGGATCTCAATTTTGTGTTGGAGAAACTCACTCTACAACCTTTTGAGCCTGCAGCTACTACTGAATTAAAGTTTTTATCATGGAAGACTGCTTTTTTGTTGGCTATTACCTCTGCAAGAAGGGTTTCTGAGTTGCAGGCCCTTATGGCGGTTGAGCCTTTCTTAATTTTCCATAAGGATAGGGCTACTGCCACTTCGACAGCTTTTTTGAGGGGGGTGGCAACTAAGGATATTTTGGAGGCAGCTACTTGGAGTTCAGTGCATACTTTCTCTAGGCATTATCCCCTACCACTTTACTCTAAATCCAGGGCTGGTTTTGCCACTGCTGTTTTGCAGGGCATTTTGGCAGCTCCTGCTTCCTTATAGTTTGGCCATCCTCCCTTACCTCTGCTTTGGGATTCTACCCAAGTGTAAGGACTGCAGCAATGTGAGATGAAGAACATAGTACAGTTTTGTACCTACCATAAATGTAGATGTTCGAAGATCCACATTGCTGCAGTCCAATTTACCCTCCCTCCTTCCCCTCTGTAGTTAGAGGCGGTTGTGTGGGTTGGGTTGTCAATATGATGTATATTGTATATATTGTACATATTTTTAGTGTTAGGATGGTTGGTTGTTTGCTGTCTTTTGGTTTTGACCTTTATTTTTAGGGTCTTCTGACATCTGGGGCAAGAAAAGACTGAGGATATGACGTCGGTCATGCGCATTTGTACCCTGACGTCCTGATGTCAGTCAAATGCGCCTTGACCGACGTCAGCCTTATACTTTGATATTCGGGCCGACCTAGGACAGCGGACTACCCAAGTGTAAGGACTGCAGCAATGTGGATCTTCGAACATCTACATTTATGGTAGGTACAAAACTGTACTATCTGATGTTGTAAATCTTTATTCATTCCTTACTGTTAGGACTTTGGTTCTGTCCCCGGAACTGACATGGCCATTACCAAGCTCGCGCCAGCCAAAAACTCTCAGCTAAGACCTACCCACAATGCCCCTCTCATTCTCTTCAGATCTCGTTTGCTGTGTTTCCTCATCAGACGTGCCAAGCCTTCTCTCCAGCTTAAGTGTAGCTTTTTTTGGTTTTTCTAGCTCTAAGTGATTACTAGTCAGCTTGTTCTAGTTTAACATTATTTCTGTCTCTACCTTTTCTTATTTTCTGACTAAACCCTACCCACTACCTTGGTAGTTCTTTCGGAACTGACATGGCCATTACCAAGCTCGCGCCAGCCAAAAACTCTCAGCTAAGACCTACCCACAATGCCCCTCTCATTCTCTTCAGATCTCGTTTGCTGTGTTTCCTCATCAGACGTGCCAAGCCTTCTCTCCAGCTTAAGTGTAGCTTTTTTTGGTTTTTCTAGCTCTAAGTGATTACTAGTCAGCTTGTTCTAGTTTAACATTATTTCTGTCTCTACCTTTTCTTATTTTCTGACTAAACCCTACCCACTACCTTGGTAGTTCTTTCGTACCATCGTTGGTACTACTCCCTCTTTCATACCTAGTAAGCCCTTCTGTTACCTTTCTGGTATTTCTTAGTACCATTGTTGGTACTTTTTCCCTAGCCTTCTGTATAAAAAAAAAAAAAAAAACACACACACAGCCTTTTTCACTATCCTTTATCTTCTTGTTGGTAGTTTAGTTTATTGTGTGGTAGTATTAGCGTGTTAGAATGTTGGATAAGGCCAAGCTTGGGTTCAGGCAGTGTGTAAGTGTGGGCGTAAAATGCCCAACTCTGATGGTCATGCCCGGTGTGTTTATTGTTTGGGCATTGACCACATTAATGTTTCCTGTGACATTTGTTCTAGCTTCAGCAACTGTACTCTCCCTGAATGCAAGAACAGACTTATTCTTAAGGGTATACTGAAAACACCCTTCTCAGAGGCTCTTTCTGGGACGAGGTCTCACCACCTCCTAAGCATAAGGATGTGAAGAAACGTAAAGGGAAATGGAGTCACTTGGTTCCGACATCTCTGTCCTCCTCGGAACCGAGTTGACACCAGGCTTCTCCTGCGTCTTCAGCGCAAACTACTTCGGCACCAGGCTCCATGTCTTTTCTCTCGGTGCCACCCTTAATTCTAACTCCAACATCTGTACCAGCTTTGGCCCCATCCCCCTTGGTGCTGACCTTGGTTTTGACACAGGCTCCGACTACTGTAATTGCTTCGGCACCATCCCCGGCCATGGTGCTGATGTCTTATACAGCTCCACTGATTCTGACACCGTCGGTTCCGAAGGTCGGGCACCTTCCCAGAACCAGATGTTCTCCCTCTTATGACCCCTTTTTGGGACAGCAGTTTAGTCCATTTCTTGAGAGACCATAATCTCCATCGGCAGCTTCCTTCAGATCTACCAGGAGTCTTTCAGAACAAGACATAGTGAGGGTTGTGGACCAGCTATTGTCAGCTAGAGGATTACCCACCCCTGCTAGGTCTTCCTTCCATCTTGGAACGGAAGCTCTCATGGTATATTCACCTGTATATGGCCTCCTCCCAGGTCTCAAAGACTTTGGTACCGATGGCTATCCCGGTGCATTCTGTCTCTGCTCCGACAATGGAGGCTTCCATGTTGGCATCAATTACTCTTGGTGCAATGGCTCCTTTGGAACTGGCACACACTCAGAGCAGTGAATGGGCTGTCGGCACCGTGGCACCTAGTTCAGTGCCTATTTTTTCTGTGGTATTGTCTACGGCCATGGCTTTCTCGGCAGCTACCGGTCCTCTCGGAGCTCCTCACCTGGAGGCGGGCTCCTCAGGGCAGGGTGTGACCCCGGTTCCAAGGTTGTCCTTCTCGGTTCCAGGCTCCCATCCCTCTTCGGGCCGGCCTGCTTTCCAGGTGATGGAGAGGGTCCTTGCTTCAACAGGCTCGCAGGTGGCATCATTGGCATCGACACCAGAACCCCCCTCTAGCATGCAGCTGTCCCAGCCCCTACTCCGGGATCCTGAGCACGGGAGCTGCAAGACCTTCCCTTGAAGGGAACCCTTTCTCCGGAGTCGTCCTCAGAAGATCCCACTGGGGAGCCACCCCAGAAGAAACTTTGTAAGAGGAATCATCTTCATTACCTTGAGGAATCCATCACCGAATACACCTATTCGATGAGGGAGAAGGGTCCCCACGGGTCTCCCCTGAAAGACGTCTCATTTGGAGACATTCTCGAGATCCTCATGCAGAGGGGAGACTGGAAGCCCTCCAATCCTTTGGAGGAATCTGTGTTATTGCAGGCCTTCTGTGCTCGGTCATCTACTTCCTGGGTGACCCCACCTGAGGATGAGCTTATTAAACTTATTGTGCAGCCTGCCTGGAAGGCCCCGGACAACATAGAACCTCTCCCCCGTAGGCCAGATAAGAATTTTTCCACCCCTGAAGACCCGTCCAATTGGTCCAAGCAACTGGTAGTTGATTCCTTGTTCATAGTGGCAGCCACCAAGCGGGAACTGGCAGAAGATAGTTCCACTGTTCATCCCCCGAACAGTGAGTCTCGGGCAATGGACAGACTGGGGAAGCGGGCCTACGCTTCAGCGACCTTTGCCATTCGGTCGCTGAATTATCTGGCACACTTTACTCACTTCCAAAGAGACCTAATTTTAGAAATGTCTGCCTCTTTGGCGGGGTACTGCCTGAGGAGGTGTGTGATACTGTTGCTTCTCAGCTAGCTACCCTGTAATCCATTTTGAACTCCTTGATGCGCTTGATCTCTCACACTACTGAGGGGGCAACTCAAGCAGCCGCATCAGGCATCGTCATGCGATATCATGCTTGGATGCATTTGTGTGACTTCATGGACCCCTTTAAATCTTCCTTTGTCAACGCACCTGTTGACGAATCTTCCCTTTTTGGTCTCAAAGTAAGAGACACACTATCATGTACTGAGAAGGACAGAAAGACCTTGTCTGCTGTGGGCATACGTTTTTCCACCCCCCAGAGGTCCTACTCCAGGAACCAGAGGGGAGGAAAATTGTGGTTCAAGAAGTTCCAAGGATCTTTTCATGACACTCATGATGAGCAATCCTCCTGAGTCAGAGGGGGCAACTCATCCGGAAGACATCCCTTTCAGGGCAGAGAGGGTCCGCGCAACCAGGGAGCTAGAGATTCCTTCTCTGGCCGACCCTTCTAGCGCTCCTGCACAGCGGCCCGATTGCTTTCCTCTGGAAGCAGTCGGGGGTCGATTTTCCTTGCACCTACAGGCCTGGCAACTCATAACGGATGCGTGGGTGCACAGAATAATAACCAGCGGCCATCATATCCCATTTGATCTTACTCCCAGACCCATAAAACAAATTCCTGATGTCCCACCCAGTCAGAGGGAGGTTGCAGCCTTAGAAATTGAAAAGCTGCTAAGAAAGAGTCATCCAGCCAGTCCCACCAGACCAGAGAGGATCTGAGTTTTACTCAAGGTTCTTTTTAATGCCAAAAAAGACAGGGGACTGGAGACCAATAGTGGATCTCCGCTTACTAAACAAATTCGTAAAACCTCAAAAATTTCAGATGGTCACGGTACAGTCCATCCTCCCCTTTCTGGGGAAGGACAACTGGATGTGCTCTATAGACCTCCAGGATGCGTATTACCTCATAAAGATGGACAAATGCTCCCGGAGGTTTCTCCGCTTCCAGCTGGGAGCCAATCACTATCAGTTCAGGGTACTGTCGTTTGGTCTCTCGATAGCCCCCAGAGGGTTCACCAAATGTATGACAGTTGTAGTAGCTCATCTCCGACCAGGAATCTTCTCATTCTCCGTCTCTTACACTCAAGGCCTTGCTCTTCACCTAGGTATCACGATCAACATGGACAAATCACAAATGTCTCCAACAAGAGCACTGGAATTCATTGGCGAGATCTTCGACACAACGTCCTGTCAAGCTTCCCTTCCTCCTCATAAGCTGTCAAAAATAAGAAGCCAGATTTAAGTCCTCCTTCCACAGACATTTGTACCAGCACGCCTTGTACTACAGCTGTTGGGATATATGGCAGCAACCATTACCTTAGTTCTACTGGCGAGGTTGCACACGAGACTAGTACAGTGGCTCCATTCATCACAGTGGTCGATCTTAACCCACCCACTTGACCACATGATACACCTTACAAACCTTTGCAAGAAAGAAATGTTTTGGTGGATGAAGCCAGAATCAAGTCTTTGGTGCCGACCGTTCTGCCTCCCCCAGCCCGGGCCACAGTGACCATGGATGCTTCTCTTTTAGGGTGGGGGCGGGCATTTCCAGGGAAAAGACCGTCCAAGGCACCTCGTCCCCCATGGAAGCCAATTTGCATATAAATGTCCTGGAATTGAGAGCAGTTCTCTTAGCATTGCAAGTGTTCCACACATCCCTCCCTTCCGGGACCATTGCAGTTCAGTAGGACAACATGTCCGTCGTCTGGTACATCAACAAGCAAGGCAGAACCAGGTCTTACCTCCTGTGTCAGGAGGCCATGAGAATTTGACACTGGGTGATGGCTTCCATCCGCTTTCTCATACCAACGCACATTCCCGGGAGTTCCAATCTTGTTGCGGGCAATCTGAGCAGGAACATTTTGATGCCTCACGAGTGGTCCCTCAGTCCTAGAATAACGGATCAGATCTTCCACCATTGGGGCAGGCCTTGCTGCGACCTGTTTGCTTCTCCCCTAAACAACAAATGCAGAAGCTATTTTCCCCTGCTCTCCCCTCAGGGAGAGTCACCGAGGGATGCTCTGACTCACGATTGGCCCCCGGGTCTGTTGTATGCCTTTCCCCTGTTTCCTCTCATCCCGAAATTCCTCCAGAAAGCTCAAAGGTTGAGAAGCAGAGTGATCCTCATTGCCCCTTATTGGCCCCGTCAAGTCTAGTTCCCTTTTCCATGGCCTCATCTCATTCACAGCCTGTGAATCCTGGATCAGTCCCAAGGGCTGCTGTCTCATCCTCAGGGACTGATTCACCCTAATCTCCACAGCATCAAGCTCACAGCTTGGTTTCTCCACTTCCGATGATTGCCAGGCTACCTGATATTTTATCCCCTGTTCGTGAGATTCTTCTGGCTTCACACAAACCTTCCACCAGGAAAATTTATCCTAGTAAGTGGACTAGGTTCTCTAGATGGGCCAAAGAACATAACATAGACCCCTTTTCCATGCCTATTCAGAAGATCCTACAATATCTGACTACCCTATTACACGCAGGAGCTTCAGCATTGATAATTACTGTGCATTTAGCGGTTATTGCAAATTTTCACAATGGAATTGAACATTCTTCTGTTATGTCACACCGACTGTGTAAAACCTTCATGAAAGGAGTATTACATATTAAACCTCCGGTCAAGCCTCCTATAAAGCCATGGGACTTGTCTCTGGTGCTTCAGTCATTATCTAGTCATTCCTTCGAGCCCTCTGACTCCTGTGATATAAAAGTTTTGTCTTGGAAAACTCTACTTCTAGTAGCTCTTATCTCAGAAGAATATCTGAGTTGCAGGCTTTGTGTGTCAAGAGACTTTACTTGATTTTTCATAGGGAAAGTGTCCCTATGTACTGACCCCTCCTTTTTGCCCAAGGCCATTTCTAGATTTTCCATTAACCAATCTATTGACCTCTACCGGTTTTCTTTCCTCATCACTCAAGTAGAGGGGAATACCTTCTGCATATCCTCAATGTTCATAGGCAACTTCGTTTCTACTTGGATAAAACTAAATCTTTCAGAAAAACGGATCAGTTGTTTGTGGCTTTTGCAGGACCCAGATTGGGTAAGCCTGTCTCCAAAATGACTATCTTCTTGGCTCAAACGCCATTACTTTCATCTATCATCAGAACAAAGTGTCCTTACCTCCAGAATAAAGGCTCACTCTACTAGATCGATGGCTACTTCAATGGCTTTTCATTCCAGAGCCTCTATGGATGATATCTGCACTACAGCCACTTGGGCAAGACCTCATACCTTTATCACTCATTACAAATTGGATTTGGCCTCTAGGGGACGAGCATCTTTTGGTTCTATGGTGCTCAGGTAGGGCAACCCAGGACTCAAGTCCTAACAGTAAGGAATGAATAAAGATTTACATCATCAGATAAAGAAGTTGTGTCTTACCATAACGTTCCGTCTGTGTTGTAGATCTTTATTCATTCATTACTTCCCGCCCTCCTTCCCCCTGCCTGGACTCCTGATGGACTTTAGGATTTCCTTATTAGTTAAGGTATTTGCACAGACAGAGCCTCCTACTGTCACTGTTATTGCTTCTGTACTCTAATGGTGGCCAAACTCAGTCTGAAGAGACTGAGAGGGGCATTGTGGGTAAGTCTTGGCTGAGAGTTTTTGGCTGGCGCGAGCTTGGCGACGGCCGTGTTGGTTCTGAGGATGGAACCGAAGTCCTAACAGTAATGAATGAATAAAGATCTACAACATTATGGTAAGACAGAACTTCTTTTTTCCACCTCTCATTATCCTTCCCCTTGAGTTGATTCCAACAGTTTGGACTTCCCTGAGGAAGACATGTCATTTGAAGAAACAATCTCAAGAATGAGAGACTTTTTAAAAAGGGAATGCGCACAAGTCTCAGAAGTTCAGAAGAGGTACTACGACCTCTGACAGATGGACTGCCCTTCTCCTGCACTTATTCCACCTGTGCTGCCTGGCTTTCAGGATATATTTCTGTATGTACCCAAAAAGCCTGGATAGGTTTTGCAAGGTCCCTGAGGAGAGCAATTTTTTTTCAAATGTCTCCCTGCAGATCCTGCTGTGATTTCAGAGTCTGCAGATAGACCTTCCAGATTTTTTTCCTGTGCCCTCTACTACCCTTCTTCCCTCAGATAAAGACAGCAAGATGATGGAGAGGATAGGTAAAAAAGTTTGCACATCCTCTACTTTGGCCTTCAGGGCCATTAACTATCAAACTCATATGTCTAAGCATGTTCTGGTCCTGCTTTCTCAGGGTTCACAACTGTTGACAGATCTCCATGCTTCTGTAATGACTGAACGAGGATCAACAATACAGATGGAACGTTATAGTAAGACACAACTTCTTTTTTCTAAGCAAACTATTTCTACTTGGAGATCCAAGTCCATTTCCTTTTGCTGTGTGTTCCATGGAAAGATACTCTCTTCCTCAGTAAAAGCTCATTCCACTAGGTCTCTAGCTTCCTTTGGGTCCTTCAAAGGTCTGAACACTGCCTGTATTCTGGGAGCAGCTACGTGGTCTCTCCACACCTTCACCAAACATTACAAACTGGATACCATCTCCAGATCCAGAGAACGGGTTTCCAGGGCAATCCTGCATGGTTTCATGCAGACGACTTCTGCTCCAACCTCCCTTTCCCTTTTATGAACTTTGGTACTCTCCCTTATGTTATGAATACTGCAATATGGGAATAGAAGTCATAGAATTGTGTAAAATCTTACCATAAGCATAGATGTCCTCTTCCATGTTGCACTATTCTATCCCACCCTCCTTTCTCCTTGGTTCATGCTTTTCTTAGGATGATATTTTGTTTTACCTCTTATCTTTGGGCTGGTGTTCTGACTGGAGCATTCAGTTCTGAGGGATGGTATGTGCAGTTATCACTTTTATATCCTACATCGGCTGTTATCCTATGTGCAGTGTTACACATACCTTGCAGTAGTTAAAGTCTTTGTTATACTAGCCAGATGTTCGGGTTTCCTGGGCAGAGAATCCTTCACGTTATTAATACTGCAACATGGAAGAGAATGACATCTATGGTTATGCTGAAATTTTACACAACTATTCTTTCCCTCATTCAGGCTGCCCTCCTGGATACCTTTTCAATAGCTTCTGTGGCCCCTGATTCTCAGTTCTCAGCTCCCAAAAAACATGACAGATTTTACAAGGTGCCTGATGAATGTAAATTTCTGTATAAATGCACTTCTGCTGATTCATCTGTAGTGTCCATCTCATCTGGCAAGCTCTCCATGCTATTACCCTCTACCAAGCAGCTTCTTTCACATAGGGATAATAGGACCATGGTGAGGCTGGGCAAAAAGGTTTGTACTGATTCCACCATATCTTTTAGGGCCATTAACTACTAGACTTATATGACTAGGTATGTTTTGGCCCTCTTTTCTCAGGTAATTCCTGATCTTCCTGACTGTAAGAGAAAGGCTTCTGCCCTTTCCTTGTGTTTCACTTCTCAAGTTGCCCACCATTCTGTTAAGTGCAGTTATGATGCAGCTGATTCTTCCTCCAGGACTGCTGCATTTGGTTCTGTTATGAGGTGTTACTCATGGCTTTCGTCATCAGGCTTTGCCTGATGACATTAAAGGCCAAATTGTTGGATGCTCCTTTGGATAATAAAAATCTTTCTGATGCTGTTGCTGAACTTAGGTCTCTTCAGGATAAGGGCAAGACCTTGCAGAAGTTGAAACTTATTTTTGTACCCTCCCAAATCTCTTTTTGTTCGCAGGCAGTCTCGTCTTCCACCCAAAGGTAAAGAAGGATTCTAAGCATGTGCCTCTTGCCAAGTCTACTCAAGCACCTACGTCCCAGAAACTTACCTTTCAGGACAAGCTGGGTTGTATTTAACAGTTTGCTTACCTGTTCCCTCAGCCAGGTCCCTTTATCCCTCCTCTTTTCCTTGTCCCTTCCAAAGTGGTCAAGAATCACAGCTGACTCTTGGGTCCTGTCCATTATCTGCCAGGAGTATTTCATGGTTTGGAAATCCCTTCCTCCATTTTTGGGCATCCCTCAACCTCCTTGGGAACCATTTTCATTTTTTCTGCCTAAGGTGCTTCATTCTCCTTTGGTCCAGGGCACCATTCATGCTGTACCTGTAGCCAAGGTAGGGAGGTGGTTTTATTCTAGAAGTTTCTGATTCCCAGGAAGAAGGGCACTTGGAGACCAATTCTGGACCTTTCCCAGCTCAACACCTTTATGAAGAAGCCTTTTTTTGGATGTTGTCTCTTCAAACTTTATTTCCTCCTCTCCTTCCCCAGGCCTTTCTGTTCTCTCTGGATCTCAAGGATGCCTACCGTCATATCCCCAGTCATCCCCTTTTCAGGAAATTTTTACATTTCTTTGTTTCTTCCTTGCATTTTCAGTTCTCTGCTTTGTCCTTTGGCTTCTCTACTGCCCCAAGGGTATTCATCAAATGCTCACATCTTTCATTGCCTTTTGTAGAGTGAGAGGAGTTCAGATATTTCCATATATAGATGATCTGCTCATTCAAGCTTCTTCTCACCCAAGGCCCTGTCTCACAATCTCCTGTTTACCATTTCCCTGTTGCAGATTCTGGGGTTCACCGTAAACTTTCAAAAATCAGCTTTGATCTCTTATTGGGACCATGTTTTCTTTGGTTGCAGGATGCAGACCATCTCCATACTGGCATCTGTACCTGCCCTTAGGGCCCTGTCTTATTGCCTTTTTCTAATCTCCTCTTCCTCTGGAATCAGTCATAGCCCAGAAATTTCTCAGGGTCCTTGAGTTCATGGCTTCCACCATTCCCATCCTTCCTCTGACCAGGCTCCATATGAGAAAGCTATAGTGGTATTTCAAATCAGTGTGGCTTCAGCATTGCCACACCTTGGACCTCCCATTCTCCTTCCTTCCTTCTCTCAAGCTTGAGGTTCAGTGGTGGGTTCATCAACTTTCTCTCAACCTGTGGCTTCCTTTCCAAGCTCTAGCCCAAACTCAAGAGCTCTTTACAGATGCTTCAGACAGGGGCTGAGGTGCTTCCTACAGCACTCTCAAGGTTCAGGGTTTCTGGCCTCTGCACCAGAGGTCAGACCACATCAGTATAAAGGAGATGAGGACCCAGCTTGTAGCTGTACAGGTTTTTCATTCCCTTTTTAATCCCAGCCTCTCAAAATTTTCACAGTCGACACCACAGTTATGTGATATGTCAGCAGGTAAGGGGATACAAGGTACTACCTTCTTTGCAGACCGTCTCTTCAGGTCTGGGATCTAGCGGTCCAGTATCAAGTGACTTTTCTGTCAGTTTACATCCCTTTGGAGCACAATCTGGTGGCAGACTCTTTTAGCAGGTCCAGTACACAACTTCACAAATGGATGCCTCACATACATGTATTGGACATTGTCCTCTGCTGGGGTATTCCTCTGGTAGATCTTTTTGCTTCCCCTCTGAACAGACAACTTTATCTATTCAATTCTATTCTAGATTCCTAAGTCCTCTGTCTTGAAAAAGGATGTTTCTGTACACCTTTCTTCCCTTTCCTCTGCTTCCAAGAGTCTTGCACAAGATCAAACAGGACACTCCCAAAATCTTGGTAGTGATGCCCTTTTGGCCCAGACAGCATTGGTTCCCCCTTCTTTATCACTTGGCCAGGGACAATCACCACAAGTTATCTCACCATGTTGATCTTCTCACACAAGACAAGGGGTCACTCATACATCCTGTCTTGTTCTCCATCTTCATCTGGCACTGTGTGTGAAAGTGCTTTGATCCCTTTTAGGTACCTCTTTTTTGGGGACATGCTTTGGATCCTGCAGAAGGCCTGAAAGCCCACTACCAGGAAATCCTATTTATCCAAATGGGAAAGATTTTCTGTCTGGTGTCCATTTTGTAGCCAGGATCCCCTTTTCTGTGGCAGTTCCTCTTGTTCTCTCTAATTTGTGCGATCTGCTGCATGCTGGATTTGGCATATTCTTCTGTCAAAGATCACTTGTCAGAATTTCTGCTTGGCTGCGCTTGACTCTTCCTCTGACATCTAGATTTCAGGTCAAGCAATTTATTAAAGGTGTCCTTCATGTCAGGCTTCCCAAGCAAACAGTTCCACCTTCCTGGGACCTCATTTTTTTCTTGAAAAGTTGACTTGGGCTCCATTTGAGCCTGCTGCTTCAACTTCCTTACAACATTGAACTTGGAAGACTGGCCTCACTTCAGCTAAGAGAGCGTCTGAGCTTCAGAATGTCATTGCTGTTCCTCCCTTTTTAGTTTTTCACGGAGACAGGGTGCCTCTTCATATTAATCCTCCTTTTATACTCAAGGTGGTCTGTGAGTTGCCCCTTAATCAGTCTATTGTCTTCCTTTTTTTTTTTTCCTTCTCCACAGTCTGGTAGTGAGAAGGTTCTTTTCACCTTTGATTTCATGGACAGCACAGATATTATTTGGATAAAAACTAATGTTATTCGCAAATCTGAGCAGCTTTTTGTTTCCTTTCATCCCAGTCTTTGGGTTTGGCAGTTTTTAAACAAACCATCTCTTCCTGGATTTCTAAGGCCATTTCTTTTTGTTATTCTTTTTATGGTAAATGTCTTTCCTCATCAGTAAAGGCTCATCCCACTAGAGCTGTTGCCTTCTCCTATGCCTTTTTTTCAACGGGCTAGATACCATTTCCATCCATGAGGTTGCTACTTGGTCTTCTGTTCATACCTTCATTAAACATTGCAAGTTGAATGGTATTTCCAGGGCTGAAGCTGGCTTTGCCAGGGGTTTCCTGCATGGGTTTCTGGAGGGCTTATCCATGCTGTCCTCCTCAGATTTCCTCTTGACATTTTGTATTCTCCCTTCAGTTATGAGTACTACAACAGTGATGTGGAAGGACATGGTACAATTGTGTAAAATCTTATCACAACAATAGATGTCCTTCTCTTCACTGTTGCAGTATTTACTCCCTCCCTTCTGCCCCCCCCCCCCCCGCTCTAGCCTGTTCTTTCTTGCCCTCCTGGCCTAGGAACTCTCTTTTTTTAATTTTCTCTTTCTGGAAGCATGTGTTCTTCATTGCCTCTAGGGACATTTTCTTACTCCTGGGGCTTTTTCAGTTTTGTGTGTGCATCTGTACGTCACCCATATGCCCTACACCTTGCACGCAAGGAGAGCGTACGTGTGGTTTACTGTGCATGTAAGTACTAAAGGCTTTGGTATACTGACAGGACGTTGGGCTATTCTTGGCAGGCAATACCTTCAGTTATGAATACTGCAGCAGTGAAGAGAAGGACATCTACTGTTATGGTAAGATTTTAGGGTCTATATTATAAGATCGGTTAACAACATATGGTCGACACCTTCAAACATCAACCTTATAAAAAGACAAAAAAAATAAATAAAAAAGTACCCTAACGGGTTTAAGCAGGGGGGAAAGACCCCCCACTACTTAAATATACCAACTCTGAGACCACACTACATTGCAGTAAAGGGAAATCTCCCCTTACGGAGATTTCCATTTACACGCTCGAGATTCTGAGCGTTCGATATTCTCATGTCGACAATGCTAATGAATTTTGAGATTAATTGATTAATATATGATGATGATGATGATGATGATTTTTGCACTGAAGAACTGGTCTGGAGAGCTTTGTGTATTTTGCTGTTAAAATTGTGTTCAGTTACTGGTAGTTGTAACATCTCTATTGTTTTTGGACTTTCCTTTTTAGAGTGTTACGTTTTGCTGAGATTCTTACATTGCTTTGTTTTTGTCTGTGCACATCCAAAGAATGAAGAGCTCTTTCCTTTCTATCCTAAGGAGAAGGAATGTTGATTAATGAACATTGTTTTGATTCAGTATGCAACTTCCAAGTATTGAAATAAAATGTCAAGTATTACTAGAACATTTTGAGCTGTAATGAGTAACTCAACATCCCTGTTGGTGACATTTCCAGATGTCAGAACTTGAACAGTCTTCATTGATGCTTGCTTTTCTCTTCAAACTGCATGTATTAAATACATTGTAAATCTGCCAAGAGAATACCCTACTGGCAGAATTTACCTCTTCAGACATTGAAATCATCACTCTCCATTTACTAATGCTGATCAAGTCCAGCTGACATTTTTCCTGTACCGATGTATAAACAATATATGTTCTTTGACATGTGCCACTCACTGTATCAATGGCATTCTGATGTTTGTTGAAGGAGTGGCAGTCTAGTATGTAATGTTACTTACATGTTTCTCACTTGAGATGTATATTATTTATTTATTTATTTTTTTTTTTGCTAACTCTGTCAGTGGACTGAGCTAATGGACTTTTTTCAGACACATCACAGGTCAGGTGTGTGTCCACAGATAGGAAATATTAAGTGCTACAGTAGTCTTTAGAATAGTTTGTGCAGTATTTAATATAAGCACTGCCTTTTGCAAGAAAACACATTTTCTACAGGGCAGAATTAAAGGTTGATCATGGAAGTTTGTTGTAGGATTAATGGTGATAAATGCACACCTAGTTGTGACTGAGCTGCCTGTTTACTTGCTCATTGTTGACAGTAATAGTTAAATTTAACAAGTCTGGAGAAGTATTTTTGTAAGCTGTCCAATAATGTGTTTTTCAAGATTTGTTAGGTGTGATGTGATACATCTGTGATGTAATACATGTATATACATCAGTAAATGTATCAACATACTTGTCTTTGTATTTTATTTGGAGTGCCAGTTCTTGCTTTATAATTACCCTGGCTATATGATTTTTATTACTCAAGGGACTGCATCTGTATGGAAAAAGAAAGGTTAATAACTAATTTGTGCACATATCTTATTTTTTTAGCACTTCATTTTTAAAAGTGGTGGTCTGTATTGTTTAGCAGGCTGACTCTTCTTTTTACATCTTCCAGTTGTTTTGTAAAGTTGATTTGGAAGGTATTTGGGGGATATAAAGTTACAGCCAACAAAATAAATTGATATAGGTTGTAATGTGTAGAATGTTGTTTATGTACTAAAAATATGAAATTGAGATTTTGCTTCAACTTTTGTGTACGGGCCATAAATATTTGCAGAGATGCAACTTATCATTCTTGTTTCTTAAGCTGTTGAGCTGTTCTCCAGAGTCCAAAAGTTTGTTGATGACCGACAGAATCCCCCACTACTTGCATGTTCTTATCTGCCCCCCGACTACTTGCATGTTCTTATCTGCTTTTAATGACATTAAGACTGTTTGTGTCAGTGAGTAAAACTTTTGTCACCTTAGTTTCTTTAGTAGCTTCTTTTTTGATACAGTACACATTTTGCAACTTGTCAATAGATTGTAAATTAATAGTTTGGAGTGTTTTTTCCCCCAAACACCTTTATTGAATTTATCACTTGTGACAAAGGCAAATTCATATAAAAGTAATCACACTATAATTAACATAACCATTTTACTTTGCATATATTGCTATATATCATATAAGCTAAGTAACATTACATAATTTATTCAATTCCTGCTTTTTTAAACAAGAAATATCTTTATTAAACCATCACTACATAAGCAATCATACATTTATACAGTTGAAAACAAACCACACCAGCACAATCCTAGTTGCAAGCATTTTACGTCACAAACCATACTGCCGCACTCCCAGTTGAAAACATTATACATCAGTTATAGTCAGTCAAACATTGCATAACTCATTTAAGTCCTGCTGCCTTTTAAACCTCATTCCTCCCTTGTATGTATTGTTGCCACAATTCACATTGTTCCTATGTAGTTTGGTCCTACCATTTTCTAAAGGTCTCATTTCTAGTTGTTTTATCTCTTTTACTATATTCACTGCTACTAGTGTAATTGGTTTAGATTTTGTTTTCCATTTTCTGGTAATTGCTTTTTTTGACAGCCACCATTATTGGACACAATAAGGCCTTACTGTGCCTAGGCAATTCCGATTCTGTATCATACAGAAAAATCATCTCCCTCTTCAGACCAAGCTGCCCATCCGCATCTCTGACAGTGCATCCCTGTCACAACTCCAACATTTGCTGTCTGCCTGATGAAAAGTTATCTGGAGTTTACTTGGGGTATAGGGATATCTATGCAAACATTTCCAGACAACAATCCTAAATCTTCTAGATCTCGTTGCATATTTGGGAGATGTACATATATTTTCTCATTGTTTCTTTGTGAATTGCTTATCCAGACTCTCTTCCCAATCCTTTCTAACCTCTTCTGATTGATAAAAGTTATTTTGTAATATTTTATATGTTCTAATAATTGTTCCTTTTTTAATGGCAGCTTCTGGTCTAGATTCCACTAAAACCTCAACCAGTGCTGGTCTTTCATTTAGGACCCCCCATTTCTTTCTCTTTGCCTATACTCTAATATCAATCCCTGCTAGGGAAGGCAGTCTCTAACCTGCAGTCCAAATAGATTTTTGGTGTCTTCCCATTCTATGATCTTTCCCTCTCTAGTTATTTGCTCCAAGTATCTTGGTTCCTTTGCCAGTTTTCTCCAATAATTTACAGCCTCCTCTTTTATTTGCTCCAAGTATCTTGGTTCCTTTGCCAGTTTTCTCCAATAATTTACAGCCCCCTCTTGCCTATTGTCTAAATTCCTAATTACAGTCATTCCTATTGGCAGAATCTCCTTTCTCCAATCCTGTGTTGGCTTAGTTCTTGCAGTACTTTCTGCTACTTTATGGATATAATATTCTGTATGATTATTGTTATTCAACTTAAAGGCCTGCATCCAACATCCGTCTCACCTTGTTTCTTGAGCTTCCGTGTTACACTGCTGCAGTCATTACACTTGGGTTATCCTGCCATCAGGCGGTCCCGCAGTTGGCCAGAGTTCCAAAGTCTTGGTCCGGCGTCAGTTGCTGTCGCCTCTTCCCTGACGTCAGTGCGCCAGGGGTATACAAGATGCATCCAACGCCATTTTCTTCAGTCTTTCTTGCCACGCGGTGCCCGAAGCAAAAGCAGTTTGCAAGTGCCGGTCGGCCGACTCCTGAGATTTTCGAAGTCGAATTTCAGATCCGAAGTCTTCAATAAAGCTAAGTACCCCATTGGGGAAACTTTTTTCTTGCCTCAGACCGATGTCAGAAAAAGTTAATAATTGTATTTCGTGTGGGAAGCAAATACCTCATAAGGACTTCCACTCTTACTGTATTCCATGCCTAGGCCCTGATCACGACGTCACTAGTTGTCAGTTTTGTGCCAGATTTAACAAATGCACTATAAAACGACGTTTTGAGTTTGCTTTGCACTACTTTGGCCAAAGGTTCAATTATACAATGCCGTCGGATCAACCGACTACCGCAATTCATAAAAAAATGCAAACACAAGGATAAAGACAGGCATCCGAAGTCCAAAACCGACGATGAAACCTCTTCTAGGCCAGTCGCCAGTTCGCTGGTTCTCAATGAGGCGCTTTCGCAGCCCCTGACAACCGCTACCTCAGAACCACAGGCCGCCTCCGACTCCCACATGGAGACAACTAGGCCTCTGGAAACTCAAGGTATTGGGCCTACGGAAACTAATCCCTCAGATGGGTCCGGAGCCGCTGAGCAGGTATCGGCTTCTGAGGGTGTTTTCAGACCTTCACAACTTACCATTAAAGCACCAGCCAAGACAAAAACACCATTAAAGACAAAGAAGCAAGTACAGCATTCTCCTGGACAGTCCTCCATGCCTAAGAAACAGATGCTCAAAATGGCCGAAGACCTCATTACTCTAATCAGGGGTTCCCATCCCCCTCCTGAGAAAAGGCCTAGGCAGTATACAGACTATGATTCCTCTGATCAAGTTTCCATTTCCTCTGATTCCTCTTCGTTCCAGGGATACTCTCTTCCCCCCTGTGAGGACTCTGATGCTGAAGAATCTATCCCTTCAGCCTCTCCTCCTGAGGATTACTCTTTTGGGGAAATTTTGCATACCATGAGGGAGCATTTCCATTGGGAAAGTCAGGATTATTCTGAATCCAAGAAAAGGCTCAGGGACTTCCTTTTATTGCCTCAGCACAGGCCCCTTGCTATTCCGCCTGTGTTAGATATTGTGGATGATGTGTTCTCTGAATCCAGCTTATCTCCTGATTCTTTGCCCCCTGCTCCAGCCAAACCAGATAGGTACTATAGAGTCCCTGACTCTCGCAAGTTTCTTTATAAAAACCCTTCTGCTGACCCAGAAACCATTTCCCAGGGTCCCAAAGGGGTTAAGGCTTCCATTGCAAAAAATCCAGTTCCCTCTGACAGAGATTCTAGAGCATTGGATATATGGGGGAAGAAAGTTTACACTTCTACAACTTTAGCAGTAAGGGCTTTAAATTGCCAGTTTCACATGCTTAAGTACCAACAATAATTAATGGCTCAATTAAAACAGAAAATGCTTACAAGCTCAGAAGCTCCTGACTATAAAGAAATGCAGGATTTATTGCATGCAGTTGAACAGGTGGGAAAACATACTCTGCAATGTGGTTTTGATTCTTTAGAGGCCTCTTGTAGAGCTGCAGTTACAGGTTCTGTGATTCGAAGACATGCTTGGTTAAAAGAACAGAGTTTATCTGATCATGTTAAGGCAAAATTATTGGATGCTCCTTTACAGCATGATACATTGTTTGGTGTTAAGGCAGAAGAGGTGTTAAAGAAAATGGAGGATAAAGCTAAATCTGTGCACACAGTCAAAGATTTCTTACAGGTATAGCCACCTCGATTTAGTAGAAATTGGCCTACAAAGAATTGGTCCTTTCCAATGTCAGACAGGCCACAGAGAGGCAGATCTCAACCCCAAGGCTCTAACAGACAACGACAGTGGGGTACCTCAACCCCAAAAGGAGGTGAGGACAAATCTCAGCCATACAGGAAGCAGTCCCAATTACTTCCCCTTTCGTACGCCAAGCACTTCCCTTTTGGCAGCACCCTTAGGGGGAACACTAGCACTTTTTATCAAAATTGGCAATCACCCAAGACAAATGGGTTCTGAATATTGTGTCTCAATGTTACAGGTTCCACTTTCACACCTTACCAAAGGCTAAAAGGAATGCCAAACCTGCCACAAAATCAAAGGGCAGAGGCTCAAAAACAAATATCAGCCCTCATGGACATGAGAGCTATTCAAAATGTACCACAGCAGGAACAAGGACAAGGATTTTGCTCAAGACTCTTCCTGGTCCCCAGAAAGGACAAAGCCTGGAGACCCATACTAGACCTTTCAACTCTAAATACTTACCTGGATGTTCCGAAATTCAAAATGTTGACACTACAGCAGCTTCTTCCCATGCTGGGCAAGAAGGCTTTGCTTGTTACTCTGAACCTCAGAGGCATACCTGCATGTCCCTATCAGACAAAATTGCAGAAAATACCTCGGATTCAAAGCTGGTACAATGCACTACCAATTCTCTGCACTGCCCAGGGTCTTTACAAAGTGCCTGGCACCAGTAATTGCATTTTGCAGACAAAAAGGAATTCAAATATATCCATACCTGGACGACTGCCTCATTCAAGCAGAGACAAAGGACATTCTTCTAAAGCATCTGGCATTTGTAAAAAGGTTGCTAATTTCTCTAGGGTACACAGTAAACGAAAAGAAGTCAAAACTAGTGCCCTCACAACAGATAATATTCCTGGGTGTCCGCTTAAATACAATGGCCCAGATGGCTTATCTCACGCCAGACAAACAAGGACAACTGACTCAATATTTTCAACTAATGGCAAAAAAGTCCCATCTCCCTGCAAGAAAAGTTCTGCAGGCCCTGGGTTTCATGGCATCCTGCATACTACTAATTCCATATGCCAGACTGCATATGAGGAAATTGCAATGGTACCTAAAAAGTGTTTGGACTCAGCACTATCACAGCTTAGAAGCAGTAATACCAATAATTCCCTGCCTACAACAGGAGTTTCGATGGTGGGCACAGGCATGTCACCTCAACAAGGGTCAGCCTTTTACTCTACCCACAGCCAGGCAGACACTAACAACAGATGCTTCGGACTACGCCTGGGGAGCACACATGGCAGGAAAATGTATTCAGGGCAAGTGGACCACAGACCAAATGCATCTTCACATCAATCAAAAAGAGATGTTGGCTGTTCAGAATGCTCTAACAGCTTTCAAGGTCCTTCTGCATCCAGGACATTTATTACTAAAGACAGACAACACCACAGTAATGTGGTACATAAACAAGCAAGGGGGCACTCATTCTTACCCCCTATGCAGGCAAGCCATGACCTTGTGGAACACAGCTCTTAACTTATCAAGTTCATCTGCAGGCACAATTCCTGCCAGGAAAGAAAAATACTCTGGCAGACGATCTAAGCAGAAATATCATGGACCTTCACGAATGGAAACTGAATCCACAAATCTTCAGTATGGTAACGCAAAAATGGGAATGCCCAGACATAGATCATTTTGCCTCCCCACTGAATTGCCAACTACAAAAATTCTGCACAAGGACTTATCACACACAAGCATGGAAAGTGGATGCTGTCTCGTTCAGCTGGAAAAGCGTAAAAGTTTATGCCTTCCCACCACTGCCTCTCCTTTCGAAGGTACTCCTAAAAGCCAGACTAGAAAAACCACAGATGATCCTGATTGCTCTAGACTGGCCACGCCAGCACTGGTACCCAATCTTAAAGAACTTAGCTCAAGGCCCTCCATGGATTTTGCCTCAATTTCCACACCTTCTGACTCAGCAAAACAATCAGATCCTGCACGGTCAGCTCAAAACCCTAAACCTGGCTGCATGGTAGATTCATTAGTCAAACAGGCAACACCGCTCTCTAAAGCTGTTATGGATGTCATTTTGGAGGCCAGGAGGCCTAGCACCAGGAAATCTTGCTCAGAAAAATAGAAGAGATTCTGCGCCTGGATCCAGGCTCAAAGCCTTGACCCTCTTGTCCCAAACATTCCTCAGATTTTGCAATACTTAACTGAGATGCTGGACAAAGGCCTATCCTTCTCATCAATTAAGATCCATGCCTCTGCCATTTCAGCACATTACAACACGGATCCTCCTTTATTCTCTCATCCCCTGCTAAAGCAGTACCTCAAGAGGGGCTAAAAACATAAGACCGCCCCGGAGAGCACCAACACCAACTTGGGACCTCAATTTTGTTTTGGAAAAACTGACCCTGCCACCTTTTGAGCCAGCCAGTACAGCTGATCTAAAATTTTTATCATGGCAAACAGCTCTGCTCCTGGCAGTAACTTCAGCACGAAGAGTCTCAGAGCTACAGGCATTAATGGCAGTGGAACCTTTTATAATTTTTCATCAGGACAGGGTTTCTTTAAGGACAAACCCTACCTTTGTGCCAAAGGTGATATTTAGTGTGGCTCTTAACCAAATCATCCATTTGCCAACTGTTTATCCAAACCCCCAGAATAAAGGGGAGAAACTTCTGCACTCTTTGGACATACACAGGCAGCTACGCTTTTACTTGGACAAAACAAAAGCTTTCAGGAAAACTGAGCAACTGTTTGTAGCATATGCTGCAGGATCACAGGGCAAGGCTATTTCAAAGCAGACTATCTCCAAATGAATAGGACACTGTATTCATTACTGCTACACACAGCATGGGAAATCTGTCCCTAATAACATTAGGCCACATTCTACCAGAGCAACAGCCACTTCATCAGCCTTTCTCAGAGGAGTACCAACCAAGGAAATTTTGGAGGCTGCAACTTGGAGTTCAGTGCACACCTTTACCAAGCATTACCACTTGCCTCTTTACTCTAAATCCAGAGCAGGATTTGCCACTGCAGTTCTGCAGGGCCTCATAGCCAATCCTAACTCTTTATAGACTAGCCACCCAGCCTCAGCTTTGGGATTCTACCCAAGTGTAATGACTGCAGCAGTGTAACACGATGAACATAGTACAGTTTTGTACCTACCATAAATGTAGATGTTCGAGTGTTCACACTGCTGCAGTCCAGGTTACCCTCCCTCCATCCCCTCTGTCCTAGCTGGACTGATCTATACCTTTCTATCCTATACAACCTTTGTGGTGTATTTGCTGGTAACTGAAGGTATTGTCTTTATTTTATATATATGTTTTATTAGCAATATGTATTGCCTACCTACTTGGGGGCACCTGACATCTGGGGCAAGAAAAACTGAAGAAAATGGTGTCGGATGCATCTTATATACCCCTGGCGCACTGACGTCAGGGAAGAGGCGACAGCAACCGACGCCGGACCAAGACTTTGGAACTCTGGCCGACTGCGGGACCGCCTGACGGCAGGATAACCCAAGTGTAATGACTGCAGCAGTGTGAACACTCGAACATCTACATTTATGGTAGGTACAAAACTGTACTTTTCATCATCATCCCTTTCCACTTTGAAATATAGTTTTCTGCTTACCCCTTCAAATTGGGTAAACCCAATCTCCCCTGTTTTCCTGGAAGAATCAGTTTATCCTACTTTGACACTTTCTGTCTTCCCTTCCCAGATAAATTCCGTCAGCTTTTTATCAGTTGCTATCCGTGACTTTTCCTCTCCTTGATAAAAATATGCCTGACCTTTGTATAAGACTAAAAGGACTAAAAACATTTTAACTCCTTGTATCTTATTATCCATATCCATATAATAAAGCTTCCATTTTCTCAGTTTTTGTATTATCTTTTGTTTAGTCCTTTCCCACATATCCTTATCTGCCACAATACAATCATGTCTCTGTCTCTCTCTGGTTTTGTCAGGTATAAAATAACATCATCTGCAAATAAAGCCATCTTTACTTGACTACCATACCAATTATATCCTTGAGTTTCTGAGTCCCTTATTTTCTTTGCCAATGGTTCCAAATATAATGCAAATAATAAAGAGGAAAGAGAACACCCCTGTCTGTTTCCTCTACTCAGGTGGAAATTATCAGAGAGGATAATTTTTGCCTCTGATCACTTGTATATCCTCCTAATCAACATTATAATTTTTTTAAGAAATGCAAATGCTTCCATTGCCTGCTCATAAAGTCCTAACGTACTCTGTCAAATGCTTTCTCTGCATCAAGACCCACCAACAACAATGGTATTTGCTTACATTCTGCTCCCCTCTAGATCACAAATGTTCTGTTAATGTTGTCAAATGTTTGCCTACCCTCCACAAAACTACATTGATCCAGGTCTATCAGTTTAGACATTACTTTTGTCATTTTTAGCCATTATAGACATGAACACTTTATAATCATGGTTTAGTATTGAAATGGGCCTGTATGAAGCTGGATCTGATGGATCTTTACCCTCTTTAGGTATTACAGCTACCACTGTTTTCTTCCAGGACATTGGTACTTCTCTTAAAATACTGTTAAACAAAATCTTCCAGATTATTATCAGTTTTTCCCTCCTAGCTTCCAAACTTCCACAGGAATACCATCTATTCCTGGGAACTTTCCTGTAGATTGGTTATACATCACAGTTTTTATCTCATCTCCTCCTATCCTAACCGTTAGTAATTGAGCCTCATCTACCTCAAACCTTGGCATATTTAATTCTTCCATAAACATTTCCATTTGCATCTTTTCTTAATTTTTTCATATCTGTATGCTTTATAGAGACAGAATTTCCAAAATATTTCTAATACCTCTGCAGGAACTGTTGTTACCTTCCTTGTTTCAGGCTCCCTAAGTTTGCTGACGGCTCTTTCTACTTTCTGTTGCATGAGTCATTGTGCTTAAAGTTTTTGTACTCTGTTATCAGAAAACAGTTGCCTAATAGCAACCTTTCAAAATTCGTACATATTATCGAGGTAATCCCTTATTTTCTGTCTCTCATTCTGCAGCTGATCCTACACTTGTTCTGTGACATTCCCCCTATTTTGCAATATCTTAACATTTGTCATTCCCTTTAAATAATTTGTTACTTCTTAATCATAGCTCCCTTTCTTTTATTTCTACCCTATTTTTAAACTCCACCTTAATTTTATCCCACTCCCTAGCTATATTTTCAGAAGAAATTTCTATGCTCCCTAACAGCTCCTGAATAATCTCTACTACCCATTCCTTAAATTCCTCTCTTTTCAACAGATAGTTGGGAAAGCACCAGTGTCTCATTTTTATTTCATTACCCTGTGCTTTTATTTTAGCTATTATTGCTGCATGATCTGAAATAGTTATTGGGTATGTATCAAGACCTTCAATTAAATGCAGATGTTCCCATGAAATGTAAATTCTGTCTAGCCTACCCCAGTTTTAATATCTTGGGGTATAATATTTAAATTCATTCCGACCTCCTCTCTTACTGAATTCAAATCTTCCATGTCAAATATGTTCATAATTTTCTTCAAAAATCTAGCCGCCTTTGTTGTATTCTCCGTTCTGAATCCCTCATAAACATCTTCACTGTTGCAAATCAAATTCCAGTCCCCACCTATAATTAATATTCCTTGCTGAAAACTGATTTTCTCTCCCAGAATTGTCTTAAGCTCCATTTTTGCAGGTTTTAGGTGCAATGTAAATACATGCCAGTGTAATCCTCTTCCCTTGCCGGTAACGCCTTAGCACTACATATCTGCCATTATTATCTTTTTTCTTCTGTCACTACTGGAGCTCCTCTTGCAATTAATATAAGTACTCCTTTTTCCTGTCTCCCAGGTATTTCTGAAAACCCTTCTTTATCAAATTCACATGTTAATTTCTAAGTGCGTCTCCAGTAACATAGCTATTTGCATTCTACATTTTTTAATGTAGTTTGCTACTCTTTTTTTTTTTGTATTTATCTGTGAGGTCATTTACATTTAAAGACATTACAGAAAGCATCATTTTATTAAAAAGTTTTCATTCCCACCTTTTTTGTTAAATGTCTAGTTCTAGCTTTTGTTACATGCATACACTGTTTTGCAGGTGAACTTTTATACACTTGTTTCTTGTCATATGCATTTGAGCCTGTCACATCATACAAAATTTTTTTGTTTTATTGAAATCCCTCAAAGAAAAAAAAAAACAAACAAACCCCTAATAACCCCCTAAAACCTGTTAACTTTGTACTAATACACAAAACTATGTACACGTTCAAAAACTGAAGTTTTACCCTCCTACTAAAAACAAAAGTCCCAAACTGGCAGCCACACACAGACTTGAGGTAACCTAAAAGAAAGGACATCCATGCTAAGACAGATGGTGCAGCCTTTGCTTCTACTAATTGCTGTTTGGTTTTGTCTTATCTTTATAGCTCTCCCATAAGCTTATTCTTCCAATAGAACAGGACGAATTGGGATTACCTGATTTGAAGGGGTATTTAAGAACAACACAGTAAGGGCTCCTTTACATAGCACAAGCAGAAAACTATAACTCTGAATGCAAATAGACGATGAAGTAACAGAGTCACAACACTGGGATTTTGGATGCAAACCTTTAAGGAGAGCAAAATCATACAAAATATTATATTCATAAAATAGCAGAAAGTATTCTAAGAACTAAGCCAATACGGGAATGGAGAAAAAAGATTATGCTAATAGGGGTGACTGCAATTAGGGATACAGACAATAGGCAAGAGGGGGTGGGATTATATTGGAGAAATCTGGCAAAGGAACTAAGGTATTGGGAGCAAATAACTAGAGAGGAAAAGGTAATAGAATGGGAAGATGGCAAGAGCTCGTTTGGTCTGCAGGATAGAAATTGCATTTAAATATCAAGGAACCTCTTCTGATTGATTCTTGTAGTTATCATGCAATAATGTATATACTCTACTAATTATTCCTTTCTTAACAGCAACTTCTGTTCTAGGTTCTGCTACGAACTCTACCAGTGATGGTCTTTCATTTAGGACCCCCTATTTTTTTCTCTTTGCTTGTATACTTTGATATCAAAGGAAGAATTGGGAAGAGAGATTGGATAAGCAAATTCACAAAGAAACTGTGTGGGGGGGTATATGTATGTCTCCCAAATATGCAGCAAAATAAAGAAGATTTAGGATCTTTGCCTGGAAGTGTTTACATAGATATTTGTATACCCCAAGCAGGTTGCAAAGAAGTTTTCCTCAGGTAGACAGCAAATGTTGGAGATGTGATGGTGAAGAAAGAGGTAACTGGGAACATATTTTTTGGGAGTGTAATGAGTTGGCTGACTTTAAAGATTCCTTGCAGACTGCTGTGTCCGTGATGCTGGGTGAGTAAATTGGAGTGACTTGGGAAATGTTTTTTTGTGAGCTATGATACAGAGTTGGAATTGCCTAGATATAGTAAGGCCTTGGTGACTGTAATTTGTGATAGCTGCCAAAAAAGCAATATCTAGAAAATTGAAATCAAAGTCTAAACCTACTTTGATAGAAGTAACAAAAATAGTAACAGAGATAACAACTGGAACTGGGATCTTTAGAAAAAGGTAAGAGTAAATTACATAGGAAAATGGAAAATGTGGCACCACTACATGCAGAGGAGGAAGAAGGCAGGATCTGAATGAGCTATGCAATGGTTGACTGTCATTGACTGGCTATATTAAAAAGTGATGCATAATGTTTGCAGATACAGTTGTGTTGGCACAATTTGTAAAGTGTAATGTTTGCAACTGATTGTACTGTTATGATTTATTTTCATTTACATAAATGTAAGATTGTCTGTGTCTAACACGATAATTTAATAAACATGTTTCTTGTAAAAAAAATCTTTATAGCTCTCCCAGCTTGGAAAACCCCTGAATGGTTTCAGAGAACATAACTACCTTAAGCCCCTAAATGTTTTCAGAGAATGTTATCTACCTTGGGAACCCCCCCCCCCAATGTTTTCAGAGAACATTATCTTCTGGTCAATTTCTCTTTTCGCTCTTCTTTTTTTTTTCCTCAGCCAGTCACTCTCCACCAGACTGTAGCTAGTTTCTCTTTCAGATTGTTTACATGGAAACATGAAGACCAGCTGCAGAGTTGTTAACATACATGTATCTGCTAGAAAAAAGCCTTATAATATTGAATGTTCTTTTTCATTTACTCGCTCTGCATTAAAACTTGTTACTAAATCAATCTAAGGTATTCAATCCAGTCATCCCCCCATTCAAGAATGAGAAAAATCAAATTAAGTTTTCTTTTATCATGCTTTTAACTAGGCTTTTTACATTGTAGTGCCTACATTTCTTAAAACTGAACAAGAAGAAAGAGAAGGGAGAAAGAAAAAAAAAGAACAGCAGCACCTGTTTACAGTCTCCAGTATACTTAAAATTAACTGAAAAATTTACTTTATGGCATGTAAAGAAAACCACATGCCATAAATTAGTACTGTTTAAGAAAACAATCTTTGCTTACAGTTAACTTTCTCCTTCCTCCTCCCCAAAGCACTTTTCTGAACATTAATGACTTGAAGTAGGGTATATGCTTTAGAGTCCCCCACAAGTCCAACAGATTCTGAAAAAGTCCAATATTTCCATATTTTCTTGTTCTGTCATTTCACAAATATAACTATTGTATTGCAATCCCATAGTTTTACTGGTTTTATTACTCTTCAGCTCCAAAATCCCATCTCTGTTTAATTTCCAGTGTACTCTTGATTCTTCTAGTAATCTCTCATGCTCCCTCCCTTCTGTCCAACATTTCCGTTGAAAATTTTGAAAAGGTTTCAAGGGTACTATGTGGTCTTTATTGCCAGAAGAACAAGAGGCAGTATCTCCTTTTGTTTCACAGCTTACTTTTTGTTGGACAAACTTTTGTATTTCCTGATTAACATGTACTTCATCAAAAAGTTATTTTGTCTGTCTAGTGAAGAATACTTTGAAGACAGCTGGATACAGCAGTTTGAATCTCATACCTGCATCTCGACATTCCCTGAATAGTGGAATAAATTTTGTTCCTCTTCTGTCTGGTGTACAATGAGTAATCATTCTCCACAAACACTCTGCTGTCTCTGTCTTTTAGTACTTTTTCCTTCTGCCACAGTTTTGTCAGAATCCCTCCTGGTGATAGTATTGCATCTTGGCTATTAAAGGTCTTGGTTACTTTCTTATAGCCAGGTTTGGAGCATACACACAATGTGCCCTTTCAACTAAGAATTCCTGCTGTGGAATACCAGTCCAGATGCTTCTTTGTACATTCATAAAAATTAATGCATTCTGTTCCTTCCAGCTTCTCTGGTATAGCTGAAAATCTCTGGTTTTCCTTATGCGCTGTGTCCTCTTAATTCTTTTATTTTTTTAAACTTCTCTTCCTGAGCAGTCTTGTATTCAGCCATCCTTTTCTTCATTTTGACCTCTGATTTTTGCAGCTTTATCATCTCATCTGAATATCTGTTTAAAGCTTCTTCCATTTTTTTCAGCCTTTTGTTGTTTGTGTTGATATACTTCATCAGTGTTTTGTTTATTTTAACCAGGTCTGTATGCAATTGTATTATATCTTCCTGTAGGTTATTGAAAGTCGTGTCTAAAGATTGCATTGCTTTTTGCTGAACTGCTGCAGAACTTTCCCCAGCCAATCTTTCTTCCTCACTTTT
Source organism: Protopterus annectens (assembly GCF_019279795.1). Classification (NCBI taxonomy): domain Eukaryota; kingdom Metazoa; phylum Chordata; order Ceratodontiformes; family Protopteridae; genus Protopterus; species Protopterus annectens. Next base: position 90,543,503 of record NC_056736.1, on the reverse strand, counting down.
TTCAGCTGATTTTTTCCAGGTCTTCTGTATTTCTTTATTCCTGTCATCCAGGTAGTGCACTTAACAGTTATTTAAATTTACCTATAATCACAAGTATACTGGCCTTATCTGCTGAGTTTCTGTTTTCACACTGGGAGAAATAGAAATAAGTTGTTACTCAATGTGCAACCATCTTGGAAGTTCATTAATGGATTGATGTTGGCAAAGTCAATATCTCTTTCTAAATTCATTTGTTTACTTTTACTTGAACATTGTGGAAGAATTATGGTTTAGAGAAACTTTTTTTTTTTAAGTCTGAGTTCTGCAACACTCTCTGATAATAAGACCTAAGTAATTTGAATGTAGTTGGGAAGATTTTCTAGAGTGCCATATTTGTGTCAGCCTCATTGTATTTGTTGTTGTTGCATATTCTAACCAGTATAATTTTTGTTTTATAGAGCATCTCCAACACTTGTACAAGCTTTACCTGGACCAAGTATTCAGGTAGCTGCGGGTAGTAATCATACAGCTGTTCTTCTACTGGATGGACAAGTCTTCACATTTGGAAGTTTTTCTGTAAGCCGAATCTTCTCATTTTATACAGTTTGTTAAAATTCACTACATGTACCTACCTGGTCTATCAAGGGTTTTGTGTTAAGCTGCATGTGAATTCTGTATATGTCCCTGTACTTTGCATTGTCTGCCAGCACTTCACAATTTAAGTAGCTCTGTTTCTGTAGATTCCTGTAAGGAGGTACAACATACCCAGTGTTGTGAAGTACGAATCATACCAGTGTTCATTTTGTAGTTGATTTAACCATGTAATTGTTCAGGCTTAAGGCTATAGTAGTAAAATGTGTCATTTTCAGAATAAAAATGTACTCTGATAGCTTAATGCAAAATGTTTTGTAATTATTAAACTGCTTAAGGAATAATCTGTTTGAATATTCAGTAACCAAACATTACTAGATACATTGTGGGAAGGGAGGGAATGGTTTACTATGTCACCTTTAATGCATACAGATGTACAACAGAGTAGCATACCAATTTGTTGTATAACTGTTTCTGTGCAATCTTGAACTGTTTCTGTTAGCTTAGACTACATATTGCAAGTTAATCTCTCTGAAAGTATGTAACTTTATCAAACAGTGATTTAAAATTTGTATTACATTTATTTTTTGTTAAATTGGTAAGTGAGCTTTGTGGGCCATTTTTCAGCCATGAAGCTGACAGCTAGGGAAAAGTACACTCAGAGTAAAGTAACTATTTCAAACTGTTTTTAAATATAGGAGGAAACCAGAGTACCTAGTGGAAATCCATATGTATGTAATGAGACTGTGCAGACTCCACAACGACACCAACTAGAAGTCAAGAGTAGGAGTTCAAATCATAGAGTTGTGAGGCAGAATATTTAAACACTGAGATGGTGTGCTGCTCAGATCATTCTTTTATAATCCCACTGGCAAACTCTCTGTCATTTCCTGTGAATTAGTATTTTTCTGAAGTAGCTACATGCATATGATTTACAGCTGTTTATTTGATCATTTGTTAACTGGGTCGATTCATTGAATGCAGTGTTCAGATCCATTAAATACAATGCTTCTTTTCATAGGTGATCCAGGGGTACTGTCTGGTTAAATAAAATGCTCGCAGTTGGCCAGAATTCAAAATAGGATAGATAAGTTCTCTTTGAGGCATTTGGATCTGTCCCCACTACCTCTTTGCTGATCCCTCTTGCTTATTTCAAGATGGACTTGTTTGCAAAGATAAACTGGAGGGAACCTTATGAGCAGAGTATCCCAAGGAAAATTGTCAAAATATTGCAACCACCCAAAGACAGTCATCCTTTCATTTTTGTGGCAGGAGCCACCAAGAAGGAACTGTCCAATAAGAGCTGAGCAGTTCATCTTAGCAGAGAGTCCAGGATGATGGAACATGTGGGGAAGCATTTTTATGCTTTAGGCACTTTTGCTGTCTGAGCATTAAATTACCCTTTTGCTCAGTTAGGTTCCAGAGACCTAGCAGAGCAGACAGTAGACTTTTTGAGAAAACCTGCCACATCTGATACTCGTAAGCAGATCAAGTCTCTATGATTCTCTATGATTTTTGTTTAACTATATTTACTGTTTATTATATGTTCTTTCTGTCCTCTTGCATTTCTGTTATTTCCTTTTATACTATGTAATATATCATGTTTACTGAAATTTTACAATTGTTTAAATGTATATGGAGCTTTTCTCCCTGGGTCTCCATTGAAAATGGGCTCTTTTGGCCCGATGGATTTTCCTGGTAAACAAACTGTAAATAAATATAGTCACAAAGTCGCTACTAAGTTGAGCTTCTCTAATCTGCCCCATGAGGCTGTTATGTAATGCTTCTAATGGTGTATTAGGGTAGCAGGCACAGGTGTAGCTATGAAATGCCATACTTGCTTTCATTATGCGACTTCACTGACTTTGATAACCCTTATGACAGGACTTTCCTTTCTGAACCCAAATTTAGAGAAACTTTTCAGAAGTGAACAGGAATAGAAAATGCTTTTTTTGTATTTGAGGAGTGCAATCTGGAACTCCTCAAAGGTCCTTTTCTAAAAACCAGAAGAGTTCCAAAGCTGTCTGGCTTAAAACTATACATTTCCCTTTCAGTTGCTTTCCTGATGATGTCAGCTGTAGTAGAGGGGGTCCCTTTAGTGGACAGTACCCACAGGGCTGAGGAGGTCTGCCAGATTCAGGATTCCAAGGCCCCACCCTTCAGGAATCAACTCATATTATCCTTGAAGGCTTGCCTAAATGCTCCTCTCTGGAGGCAATTAGGAGTGAATGCTTCTTTACCTAGATTTGCGGGTGGCCATCACACAGGACAACAGGGTGAGAAGCATGATATCCAGAGGTTACACAATTTACTCCTCAGGATAACCAAAACGTTTGTCCTTGTCCCTGCTTGGATGGTACAGTAAGCTCTCAGTTAACCAGAACTCAAGCAACCGGCGCTCTCAAGCAACTGGCAACAAATATTGAAGAAATATTGTACAATTTTCATGTGTTGCACTTTGTTTTCCCCCTGCAGAAACATACCTTACATTTTTAGAGTTTTAAGAGTTTTAAAAAGGAAGATAGGAATACATTCCCTCTCTGCCATACATGAGAACAAGTCAAACCAAACAAATAGTATAGAGCACAGTATTAGTCAGGTCTATTTTTAATAGTAACTGTCAAGCAACCAGAAGCTACAGTTATCTGGTATCTACCAGTCCCCATGCGTGCCAGTTAACCGAGAGTTTACTGTACCACCGTGACAGCAGAGTGCAATAGCAAACAATATGTCTCAACTCCTTCATAAAGTAGCCACGCAGGAGATTCCAAGAGACCAGAGAGGGTCCAAAGTCAACTTCAGATTTTTTTAGTTCCCAAAACTTAAGTGGCCTAAATACCTATCTAAAAAAATACAAAGTTCTGGAGGGTCATGGTGCAAGCCGTACTTAAATGCTTACAGAAAGGGGACTTGAAAGTTCTCCCTTGATCTTCAAGATGCTTATCTCCACATAAAAATTGCCAGTGTCCAGAAGCTATCTCTGCTTCCATCTAGGAGCTAGTCATTATCAATTTTGAACACTACTATTTAGTCTTGCCAGAACCCAGGTTCTCTCCAAGGACATGTCTGTCATTGCATTCCCCAGAAGTTTAAAAGGATTTGCTTTTTCCGTTATATGGATAATTGGCTTCTGGCTGCCACAAGGGAATCTTTTATATCAGACAGTGCTTATTTGCTTTGCTTATGTCTGTTCTTGAGTTTTTTCTGTGAGCAGTGCAAATTACAGAAGGATCCATCTCTAGCTAATGTTTATAGGGTCTCATCTGAGCACAAAGTTGAAGATTGGCATTTTTCCAGTGGAAAGACTCATGACTCTGTGGGCCATGGCCTCAAAACTTCTGCTTATATCTAAACCGGAGAGTTATGAGTTTAATCAGTTCATAGGTAAGTATTAGTCAGCCAGTCTGCAAAAAGTTATAAATCTAGCCAAATAAATATTCCAAAGTTCCTTCAGAAAGGCAAGACAGAATAGACTGTGGGGAGAATTTGAGGCTGCCCATCCAGTTACCTAGGTGTACTTTTCGTGTAATAGAAAATTGTTCCAGAGTGAGGGATACACTGGGACATGAATCTGTCATGCCAGTGTGTCTTATCTGTTGATGAAGGATTAATTCCTTTAACAGAGTATTTGAGGTACCATTAGTCCTGCGAAGGAAGAGAAGTTCTATAGGGTTGGATCTTTCATGGTTCGAAAGTCTGGACACAGATCTCCTTGGTGGAGACTGTAAAAGACTGTGCAAAGAGAAAGGGCTGACAGTCTCTCCTGATAAGTAAGATTTTGGAGGCCTTCGATCTTTTTAGTTATACAGCTCTGAGATCTCTCAAGTTGTGTGATATGTTTAGACAAGTATATGCCAAAAGGTGCATTACATTCAGTAATAGGTCTGATAAGATATGAGCAAAAGGGAGTTAAGACTGCTTTGTATGTAGTGGGGATGCCTTTTTAAATAAGATGGGGCAGATAAAATGCTTTCCATATTACTGTGGAGACATGATGGTTAAATAAGAAATAAGAGTATCTAGATTCCTTATAGCAGTGCCTGATTTTAGGGGTGCATCGCCTACATAAAGTGAAAGTGTCTTGTTTAACAAAATGAACTGTGCTACATTTCTTACATTTAATTTTAGATCATTGTCCTTGAACCAGCTGTTAACATGGTCTAACCCATGTTGGAACAGTTATAAGTCAGTTGAATTTTGAATAACACCACCCATTTTACAGTCATCTGCAAACTTAGTTAATCATAGGCCAGGAGTGCTGGATTGAAGGTTTGAGGAATAGATCCCAGGTAGGAGAGGGCCCAAAGCTGAGCCCTGTGGTATACTGCTTTCTGTAAACACTGCATCCAAGAGATTCTGTCCTGATCAAGGTGTTTTTTTTCCACAGCTGTAGTGCATTGCCTCATGTAGCCTGCTTCCGGTCACTAACAGTCCTGTGAAAAAAATTAAACTTTGGGATTTATCCTTATGGTGATGATTACTACAACAGAGGACCATAAGAAGGACATAGAGTTGTGTAAGGAACTTAGCATAATAAAAGGTATTTGAATAGTTTTGTTGCAATTGGCTGTGCCTACCTCCATCCCCTCCTACATGCTATGGGCATCCAAGGGTTGGGGTGGCTACTAGACCACATTCCCCCATTCCACTGACATCACAGGGGCTATAGTTGGAAAGGCTGTCTGTGTTTCTCTAGTTTTGGTATCCTGTAGAGAGCCAGTGTTCTGGGGATTTCCTTGCTTGGGACCACAGAGGCAGGCTTTTTGCGAGGGAGGGGGGGGACTACCTGGAGCCCTAGGAACCTACTCACAGAGCAGCCTAGGAAAACCTTGTATAGATGCCCTTAGTTAAGAAAAGAACTACACATGGCACTTACTGATGACACTTTTGTACCAGGAGCATCTCAACATTCCTGAGAAGATAGAGTTAGCATGATTGGGGGATGGCATAAAGCTCAGAAAATCAAGCCAGCTGTTTGGTCTTTCCTTGTGGCAGAGATCCTTGCGTTAATCGTTATTGCAACAGTGATCTTACTCAAACATCTGTTTAATATAGTAAGTTCTTTATGCAAATGTGCTCTACTGTGTGGCTGAAGGGGAAGAGTAGTACCTGGTTTCCTCTCCCACTGACCTTCCGTATTAGGTATCTAACATTCGGTGAAAAAAGGAACCCTTCACCAGTGCAGTGATTTGACTCGTATTTTGATGAAGAAGAGAAACAAGATCTCGTACTTCACCCAGCTAAACTAGCCCCCTGCAGTATGACAGTGATGAAGAGGAATCTTTTTCATTGAAATCTTAAAGCCATATCCTTCAGGGAGGGACTGTATTAATAGACCTCCCTAAATGGGGAGAGGGTAAAGCTCTGCCAGATTAAATAGAAGGTAAGGACCAGGGAGGCGAGACAAACTACACTTTCTGCTCTTTTTCCCAGGCATTTGGTGATCAGTTTGACAGCACTTCTTAGAAATGGATTCTCAGCGTTCAGCACACAGTTTTTACAGATTAGAAGAAACGTCAAAATATCGGTAAAACTGTGTAGCAGACCTAGTGGTTATTTCTTTAGATGCCACCATGGGGGTCTGAGCTAGCAGTAACACCCACCCAAGAGGTAAGGATATCAGGACATGTAGAGATATACATGTGTGTGTGTTTTTGTGTTTGTGTGTGTATGTAAAGCACCAGAAGCAAGTCTATCCAGTACCAAATCATAAATTTTGCTAAAATTCATCTTTATTGAATACCAGTGAGTCCACAAGCCACACTGTTTTGCCATTAAGGGTTTTAATGCTTAATGTTCAAAAGGAGAACAAGCAAAACTTGCAGATGTTCACTCTGTAGCAAGTGATTGATAAGTTCAGGAAGAGAGTTCCAGCAAGCTAGAGCAGGTATACAGAATGACCATTTACAGTAGCAAGGGTAAAGGAATGCCTGGAAAGTAGTAGTGAGTTAGAAGTCCTAGGGGAGTAGCTGATATTTTTGATGTGTAACAGAAGTGATGACTTTCCCAGGAACAAGATGGCTGAGTGGCCAGGAAGATTGTCTAGGAAAGTATGGACTGTGGGGTATCCTGTTGGTATGCCGTCTTAAGAATAAGACAATGAATACTAATCAGTGAGTATAATGGAAGGCTGAAATGTTCTTCATGCTGAGAGCAATTTACTTGTAAATATGTTGATATATTTAAAGTATTTTGAAAACGTGGTTGCATCAGATATTGGACTTTAAAGGACTGATTTGTTAACGGTAATAGTTACAGATGTTTGGCAAGTGCAAACAAAACAGAGAGCCTGTTAGACTGTCAACTTTTTTGGCTTGGTGAAAACAGGGACGTAATTCAACTATGGTAAATATTTTGCCTTCCATAACTGCATAATATGATAAAATGTTAACCATATACGACTAGGCAAAGTATCATGGAATGTTGTAGTAATTTATATAGGTTTTGGTTGGGCCTGATCTCTAATATGTTATACATATTAGCAAAGTAAACAAGGAGAGGTTTATACAGATTGTACGTAATTTTCCTGTATTACTGATTTTATAGTGAAGCAAAACCCGCGGTGGTGGTGCTGCGGTAGCGTTGTCGCCTCACAGTATGATGCTGTCCGGTTCGATACTCAGCTAGAGCGTCTTCTGCGTGGAGATATGCGTGAATGGGTGTACCTTCGTTGAAGGTTGTGCGTCAGGGCTGGTAACTCGTCACGTAAAAATCAACTACCAATCATTAGCGGACCGGAGTTCCGCTGTGGCGACCCCTAACCAGGAAAAGCCGAAAGACACAAACTGATTTTATAGTGAAGCAATATGTGCTTAATGTTTCATCATTGCAAATGTTTGTTTATGCTTACAGTTTCCCGAGATGTTAAAATAAATTTATCTAGATTGCATTCAAAACTGCAGGCTAAAAGCAACATTTCTTAAATATTCTATGTTTGTTTTCACAGTTGCTTAGGAGAACCCATGTTATTTTAGACATTGCTTCCCCGAACTCAGATTTAAGTGGATTTATTACTGTATTTAAGTACCCAAGCAAAGTTAAGCAGCAGAGCTATGTAGCTGGTTCATCTGGTACCTTGTTCTGATCTGGCTGGTGCTCCTAAATCTCAGGAGACCGGTCATATCCTGTTTCTGCACCCCCCCCCCCAAAAAAAAGGACTGATGCCTCTACTTTAAATGTAGAAAGCTTTTTGCTACAACCTGTATCACATGAAGTACTGAAGTATTTCAGTACTGCTCAAATTAAAGTACTGAAATTCATTTCAGTATTGGCATTCAGAAATACTGGGACAGAAATGAATGCTGGTACTGTAATAAGATTGCTTCTGATTGCACCCGAGGAATTTTACTCCCTTGGCCTCACCCTAGCTATTCTTCTGTGAAGCAATGTTTGTTCATCAAAACCCCAGTTTTTTTTTTTTTTTTTTTTTTTTTACAAAATACGTTTATTAATGACATTTGTAATATCCCCAAGCTGGGCCAGTAATCAAGGAGCCTGAATCCTCACCACTGACACTGGAGAGGGGCATTCACTTGGAATACAAATGGATACACTCAGTATTTACAGATGCAGATCTCTCTACATCAAGCACAATTTCCCTTAAGAGACCACACAGGGAACAAGCTCAGTCCGGGGGCTGGTTCATCTCTGTATCTATCTGTACCTCCAGTAAGACTCCCCACTGGCACAGCTTACAGTTGAGTTCTTAGCTGGGGTTCCAGGCTAAGTCCTCCCACACCCTCTCTGTGAAACCAGTGCTTTGTGTCCCTTTTCCAAGCAGCTGACACCCACACACTCTTTGAGATTTGATTTGCGCGCACACATGCACACACACCCCTGGGAAAGGCTGGAACAGATTCACCTGCTTTGCCCCCTCCTGCCCAAACTGTAAGGTAGTTATCACTGCCACCAGAATCCCTGCTAGGTACTTTTAGGCTCTTACAAGGGTACCCAATTATACGGAGTGAAATTAATATTAATACAAATGGTAATGTGGACCAAACAGCAAAGCTTTCAGGAATTATCACCAAATAAATATGTGCAAATACTCTCAAAGCTTAATATTTTCTAAAAAGTCCAGTCACAATGCAAAGTTTAAATATATTTAATAATAAATAATAAAAGAACAAGAAAATACTAATTATCTATTTACCGTGAACACCAGAGTTTCAGTCACAGAGAATAGTAAAAATACCACAGATGGAAAGTTTCACACCATTATAAAAAAAAAACGGTATTTAGGTAATTTCACTATCTATTCCTGATTGACTAAAAATAATTACTCCTCCCTGGTTAAGTTACTTGCTGAATAGAGTGAGACAAGATAATGTAGGTGAGTGGTCCTTGTTGTCAGATACAAGGCAGACTGCAGATTGCTGAGAGCAATCTCATACTAATATCTAAATATTATTTTTGGCTTACAGAATGACATCACACACATCTGGTCTTAGTTTCCCATGCTATCACCACCACTAAAAGATGACCGGATTTTAGCTCCTACCTGTTACCATACACACAGACAGAGCTTTGTTCAGATCTTCTGGAAGTCATAAAACCATTTTACTCCTCCTGCAGGAGCTATGAACTATTCCCCAGCACAGGCAATGCGTCTCTGACTCCATTCAAAACTGTGGGATAACATCTTTATGGCTTAAACCATAATAAAGTGTTTTAATTTCAAGAATATTTTACAAAGTCTGATGGATTAAGATTAACCTCTTCACTTCAAGTATATGCTGTTACAATGTATACATTTAATTTGCCTACAATAATACATTTCTTTTCCTTTCAGCAAGGTGCACTGTTGACACATTTTAACGCAAGCAAACCTTACAAACACATTTTCAGCTCAAGCATCTGTACAAATCAGTTTTGATATACAAATGACATATAATTGTTTACAAAATTCCAGCTAGCTGTGCTGGTGTATGTTAAAAATCTACTGCCTTATTTCTCCTGGCATGGCTGGCCGTACCTCCTGTAGTTGCACCTGTCCCCACTTTGAAGACTCAAGCTTGTTTTTCTAGTGTCCGTTGAGAAACGTGGCTTGAGAGGAATGAGCCTATCTGGGAATACATTACCTCATTACCCTGCCTTGAGATTCCATCTGCCTTGGTTTTGCTAACCCCCCTTCAGTGCTGCACTGACATGTCATAATCCTGCAAACCCTAGGCTCCACCACAGTAACTTAGCATTTTGTTGACTGGCTCGCTGTAGCTGTCGATCCCCCTCGCACTCCTCCAGCCTCCTAATGCAAATACTTGGCACCAGGGCCTCCCTATCATGGTAAGGTTTCAACATGTTAACATGGTACAGTTTGTGCCCCTGCCTAACAGTTCTATCTACCATGTAGTTATCATCACTGATCTTCCTTACCACTTTGAAGGGTCACTCCCAAGCTGCCTGTAGATTATTGAGTCTGACAAGAATGAAAGCCATCACCTGCTGCCCCACAGCATACCCTCTTGCTTGAGCATTCATGTCATAACAGACCTTTTTCTGCTGTTCGGCTCCTGCCAGGTTCTCCTGGGCTAAATCCATGAGCTCAGTGAGGCTTGTCCTGAGGTTTAGGACATATGCCACAGCAGACTTCTTGTGGAATTCACACACACCCTCCCACTCATTACGAATAAAATCTAAAAGTTCCCTCACCTTATGCCCTTACAGCAACTCAAAGGGTGAAAAACCTGTGGATTCCTGGGGTACCTCTCTGTAAGATGGTAGGGGGTGGTCTTTAGGTGATTCGCCCCCCCCCCCCCCCCAGTGCTTCCACAAACAAGCCAGCAGGTTTGACATGAAACTGGCACCTCTGTCAGTCAGTATTTCTCTTGGGGAAACCTACCCTGCTGAAAATCTCTAGCAAAGCATTTGCCACCTTTTCTGCCTCAGTGGAGGACAGAGCCACTGCCTCAGGTTATCTAGTAGCGTAATCTACTACCACCAGGATATAATTCTTCCCTGTGGAGCTTGGGGTACTCAGAGGCCCCACAATATCCATAGCTACCCTCTGAAACGGCTCCTGAATCACAGATAAAGGCATCAAAGGAGCTTTGACCTTGTCTCCTGCCTTGCCTACTTTTTGACACTGCTCACAGGTGCTGTAGTACCCTTTTACATCCCTCACAATCCTAGGCCAGTAAAAGTTCTGCATAATATGTCTCTTGATACACTTTATGCCCAGATGACCTGCAAAAGGAATGTCATGGGCTATGGCTAGAAGTGCCAGACATTGGGCTCTAGGCACTGCCAACTGCTGTATTACCTCATCCCCTAGCCCTCCCCTCAGGGGTCCACACTCTGTACAGTAACCCTTTGTTCCATTATACAGATTCCCCTTTTCCTTGAGAATCAGGTGCCTCCCTAGCTACCTCCCTTAAGCCTCTTAGTATAGGGTCTGAGAGCTGAACTTGTCTCAGGTCTACTTTTGTGACTCTTCCCAGCTCCCCTTCCACAGGAAGTCTGGTATTCTTTGACAGTGGTGCCTTACTGTCAGCCTGTGTACTATTACTCAGCTCTGCCCTTGCAGTCACTTTATCCAAGGGAGCATCAGTACCTACCAGCAGCTGTGGCTCACTTTCAAGCTCACTGCTACAAGATAGCTGCCTCCCTAAAATAGCCACCTCACCAGTCCTGGTTTCAGTTATGAGATCTGGGTGGGTCTCCCCCAGGTTACCAGACCCACATGCCTTTCTCCAAGCCTGACCGTGTGTAACTGTATGCACACACGGTACTGCATTATCAAAATCATTCCCTATCAAGACATCTGCAGGGATATCCTCAAATACACCTACTTGTTTACTTTTCCACCCTCCCAGTCAAGGTGAACCCTGACCAAAGGCATTTGGAATGGGGTCCCACCTAAAGCTCTGACTGGATTGGACTGCCCAAGAAAGTACTACTGTTCCTGTTTAACCACTGTAGGCTTCATAAAGGTTATGTCAGAGGCTCCGCTGTCTCCTAGCAGTGGCCTGTTTTCCATCCACTAAGGGTATAACCACTTGTGAGAGTTTGGTAACTCTGTTGTTTCCAGACAACTCACCACTGGCATACTGTTATTCCCACTTGCTGGCTCCCCCACCTTTTGTTTCCCATCTTGCCTCTGTGGACATCTGTGCGCTAAATGATTACATTTAAAATATTTAACCCTTGTTCCTGGTCGTGTACCTGAACTAGTGGCTTCCCCTGTTACTGGCAGACTCTGTTGGGGTGGTTTAGGGTGCCTGCCATGGGTTCCCTTATATCAATGTGCAGCACTGTGTATTCCTTTCCTGTGCAGTGATGCCTTGCTTGCTAAGTAGACATCCCCCTTTTTCCCCAGCTCATTTGCAGAGTTGCACTGTCTGTCTGCCAACCAGATTCTCATGTCCTTGGGTAAAGTGTTAAGGGATTGTTACCTCACCAAAAGGTCTGCCAGCCCTTCATAAGTGGTAACATGATACCCACTCACCCACCTATGAAAATAAGTGCTTAACTCAGCAATATAATCTCGCACACATACTCATCTGCTTTGTGTCTATGCTCACAAAACTTTTTTCTGTAAGCTTCAGGTGTTAACTTAAAGCATTCAAGTAAACATTTCTTGACTTTGTCATAGTTTAAACAATCAATATCAGAAAATTTAGAAACAGTGGATATAGCTTTACCATGGAGTAAGGGAGGGTCAGGAACCATACTTGTATCCCTTGGTCAACATTATACTGCTTACAAACCCTTTCAGATATGTGAATAAAACTATCAGAATGATCACCCTCTGTAAATTGTCGAAGAAATTTACTGACCTTTATGCTTCTGGGATTCAGTTATTCCCTTCCAGTTTAACTCCATGACCGTGGCGAAGAGTCAGCATCTCCCTCTCATGTTGACACTGCTTCTCATTTTCTTCAGCCTCTAAACACTGAAGTCTCTCTACTGATTCTAATTCCCAATGTTTGACATCCAGTTCAAGTCTCTCTAACTCCAGATGGATTTTTAAGTCCTTTGAGGAAAAGGTGAACAGTCCTGTTTCTGAGGACTGGAAATTCCCATCACCAGACTGGTTATCCTCCTGGTTGCTGGTCTGAGCTGCGAGTAAGGCTGAAATAATTTCCTCTTTAGTCAGGTTGGCATACACCAGTCCTTTGACTTCACACACCTTGGCCAACTGGTTCTTTGTCAGCTTGCCATAATCCTCTGCTGATATTTTTGCCTGCTGTCCATAACTAAACTAAAATAACAAAAAATAAATAAAAACTGCTGTGATATGAAACTCTGAATGTTAACTGTGTGGCTGCTGAGCGAATGCACACCTTTAGTGACAAATGCTTATAGGCTACAGAAGTTCAGTATCCACACAACTGTTCACAAATATGTGATGTCCCCATGTGGGGCCAGTAATCAAGGAGCCTAAATCCTCACTACTGACACTAGATAGGGACGTTCAATTGGAATACAAATGGATACACACTGTATTTCCAGATGCAGACCTTTCTGCATCAAGCACATTTTCCCTTAAGAGCACACCGAGCATACACTCAGCTAGAGGTCTGGGTGTCTATCCGTCTCTCCCCAGGTCTCGAGTAAGAATCCCGACTGGCACAGCTTAGAGTTGAGTCCTTAGCTGGGACTTCAGGCTAAGTCCTCCCACACCCTCTCTGTGAAACCAGTGCTTTGTGTCCTTGCTCCAAGCAGCTCACACGCACCTGGGAAGGGCTAGCGCAGATTCACCTGCTGTGCCCCCCTTCTGCCCAGACTATAAGGTAGTTATCACTGCCACCAGAACGCCTGCCAGCTACTTTAAGGCTCTTACAAGTGTGCCCAATTATATTGAGTGAAATTAATATTAATACAAATGGTAATGCTGACCAAACAGCAAGGCTTTCAGGATTGGATAAGTTATCACCAAATATGTGCAAATACTCTCAAAGCTTTAATATTTTCTAAAAAGAACCAGCCACAGTGGAACATTTAAATATATTAAATAATAAAAAGAACAAGAAAATGATAAATATCTATTTACAGTAAATGCCAGAGTTTCAGCCACAGGGAATATTAAAAATAACAACAATGGAAGGTCTCACACTGTTATAGAAAAAACAGTATTTAGTTAATCTCACTATTGCTGATTGGCTAAAATAATTGCTGTTTCCTAGTTAAGTTACTTACTGAATAGAGCAAAGCAAGATAGTGTGGGTGAGTACGGAATAAATTGCATTTGCCAGCATTTCAGGATTCACAAAGCTCCCACAGAAAGAAAAAACCTGAACTGATCCTGTCTCCATCTTATTTGCCCTCAAATTCTCTAAATCTGAAAGAAAAATTAATTTTTTCCATCTGCCAGCAATCTGAACAAGCCTCCACATGTTTAATAGAGGCCTGAAGGCTTCAGCACCTCAGCAACAAACAGCAACCATGAGGGGAATAATCAAACAAAACTGTGGTGAAAAAATGCCTAAAGAAATAGAAGGCATGGGCACACAAACTTCAGAAACCAAACTTTCAGCCATAGCATCCCCAGAGAAAGAAGTTATCTCCAAAAGACAAAAACATCCAAAATACAGCAAGAACAAATGAAGGAAAGCATTAAACAGAAGGCCGAAAACTCTATACATATGGGCGAGCTGAAGAGCACCCTTTTACCTCTGCAGTCTGTGGTCCAAGGCTTCTCGGATCAACTAAACACCTTTGGAGGCACAATTAAATAAATTGCTGAAAGACTAGACTTAGTAGAGGGAAGATCCAAATCAAATGAAATGGAAATTGAACAACTGAAATCTGAACTCAAAGCCAAGGCTCTAACTGACATACATTTTTTACTGTATACAGCTGAAAATCCTAGATCTGGAAGCAAGGAGTAGACAGAATAATCTTATTGTTAGGGGCTTACCAGAAAAATATGAACAAAATCAACTGCTCCCAACTCTCAAACAAACTTTCTCCTCACTTCTGCAACTAAGAGAATCTCTGTCGGAATGCATAATTGAAGGGGCACACCGAGCTCTTCAAAGAAACCAAAGTACTACAACTCCCAAGATTCGTTTACGTTAAACTCCTCAACCATCAAGATGTCCAAGCTATCCTTTCCACATACAAAAATTTAAAACCGTACACATTGAATTATACGCTCTTTATCTCCCAGGAACTTCCCCAAGAAATCAAAATGCTGCAAACATTCTCCGTATTGTGCAGACCTCATTAAACGAAATGTCAAATTCCAGATGAGGTTTCCGAATACGCTATCTTTTTATCACAATGATAAAAAACTCACAATGGATTCACCCAAGGAAGCTAGCCCCATTTTTCTAAAATGTTTTGGAAAGTCTCCGGATGCATAAATACTCTGCATTAAAATTTCTCACCAGAATTATCTTTTGAAGTCTCCGGTCCCAAGTCTCCGACTTTAACCCCTTCACTTCACATCTGGTTAATAAAATTAAATTAAATCAAAGCCGCTAACTGTTATCTTCAACGGCCAGGAATGATTATTACAACATGCAGTGGGATGCCTGAGCGGTGACAGCGAACATTCCTGTTAAGCAAGTACACCACCACATAAAGGAAAAGGAAAATAAGAATTTCCTGTGGATCCAGCCCGATCATCCTTAAACAACGCTGCCCCCCTTACAATTTCCTGCCTGGTTTTCTAATCAGCGTCCCCACCAGGCTGCTGAGAGAAGCGGTTAAGAAAAAAAAAAATAGCAGCATTCTCAGCAATGCTTCGAATTCTACCAAGGTGAGGTCTACCCGTCTGCTACAGGACCGGACTAGGCATGAGTACATGAAACATATGCTTTCTTAACTGAAAGTACTACATGCCATCCCTCCACTAATAGTCACGCTCTGCAGTAACTGTTTTCCTGAAGCAGTTTCAAGAAACTACTATCCTAGCAATCAGGTAACTTCAGCCCTGTGGCATGCCTTGTTAAACGATCATCGCCATTGTGTCTGTCCGCTTTAACTCACTTGACTGTAGTTTTCTATCTGGTTAAAGTGATTGAAGGTCAAGATACTGTTACCCTTACCCTCTGGAGAGCAAAAGCATCTTTTTACTGACAGAATTTTGGCCAGATAGGGCGCATTGAACTGGTATAGTGGGATAAGCACGAACTGTTTCACTTACAGTACGTCTAAAAGTTTAAAAAAGTGGTGGTAAAATCATTATTGGACCCAAGTAAGAAGGGCATATCCCAGTTTGTATATAAATAAATATCTAAGTTTAACTGTAATTACATGATCAACACAACAAACTCTAGCCATTGTGTATGCTATGTCAGGCTCAGTTTACTGCTTACTGTGTTATTGTCTGAGGTGCATAGGATAGAGCTTAAATATTTCTCACATACGCCTTCTATCCCTACACTGTAGTGAGTTTTTTATCCCAATTATTTTCTTTGTGGTATAAGTTCCTCTGCAATTTTAGCTGACATGATGCTTAGGTAACAGTTTACCTTTCACTACTGGCAGTACCCTTAGCTAAAAGCTAGCTGGATTGCTAAGAAGGGCTCCGAATGACAATGTTTGGAATTGAATTAATCTTGTACATAATTTGTAAATCTAGTTGCTTTGTGGTTCTTAACTACCTAATTGTTATAAAGACATGTTTACTTATCTATGGTTTCTTTTTCTCTCTCAAATATTGGGGGTAAGTGGGTAGTCACAAGGGTAGATTTGAGAGAGTTTAGTGCTGCTTTTTTTCTGTTACACACATACCTAACTTACAATCTAATATTGAGCCACACAATAGATCCCTATTCATTTGTCATCTCATAAACAACTTAATTTAACCAAATGTCCCTGTAAGTATGAATAAGATATGGCAGATAATCTCCTGGAATGTTAGAGGACTTCAGAACAGTTATAAAAGGAATCTTCTAATGTGCCTGTTGGTAAAAACAGAAACAGACATCGGTTTTATTCAGAAATCACATATGCTAGCTGAAAAGTGGATAAGGGAAAAGAACAGAAAGTGGATAAAAGATGTTATTTCAGCTGGGAATAGCTGCAACTCCAAAGGTGTAGCAATTATTATTAAAAATTCATTTAATCCTTCCATCTTAGACAAGGGTTCAGATCAGGAGGGTAGATGGTGTTATTTCACGCGTGTATCCCCAATGCTTAATAAACCAATATTGTTCCTAAATTTATATGGTCCATGCTCATGACAACAGGAATTCATTTTGAAAATCTGTAACATCTTACTTAACTTCCCTAATCATTTTTTTATCCTAGGGGGGATTGGAATGCTGTTATTGACCCTAATCTTGATCATTCGAGCAAATCTAAATCATATAACACACAAGCCTTGCTTGCCTTAATGGAGTTAATTTCTGATTTTGGACTGGATGACCCCATATCTTTTGGCAGGGACACGTATTTCTCTAGATGTCATAATTCCCGGTTATGCATAGACTTCCGTCTAATATCAGATATACTAACAAATTGGCAAATAAACTATCTAACCGAACCTAGATTTTTCTCGGACCATTCAAAGATTGTTTTAAGGATAAACTTTGCACATAACACATCCACACTACATAAAGGTTTTAACTGGTCTCTCAATAACAATATCTTACACAACTCAGCAGTTACTGAGGAGATAACTAATGTTCTGATGGAGTTTAACACTGACCCCTGTGACACAGGTATCCCTTATGATGTCCAATTGGTGCCATGCAAATCTGTACTCAGAGGAATATTAATTAAAAAAATTCACATACCTTAAAAAAAAAGAGGAATGAAAAAGAGAACAGCTTAATATCTGAGATCAGAGCACTAGATGAGAAGCTTCAAGTGAACTATACCTATATAGAAAATGTTATGTTAGAGAAGCAAAGGGAACTGTGTGAACTACACCAGTCCAGTAACTCCCTGCAAGAACTAAGGCTTATATCAAAATACTCGGAATGGTTACAAACCCCCTCCAAAGCACTAGCTAGGATAATTGAAAATAAACAGAACTCACCCAGCATAGCCCGTATTCATCATCAAGATACACTTTATGAATCAGACACTCAAATTATTCAGCTATTTCACCAAGTATACTCATATATATATGCTAGTAACAATCACCAAACCCCAATCACAGAGGTGAAAGATTATCTCAACAACATCACACTCCCAAAGCTAAGTGAAGACCAGAAAGTTACCTTATCTGCCCGACTGACCTATCAGGAAATTTTAATGCCATTGGCAACCTTAGAATAGGCAAAGTGCCGGGCCCAGATGGTTACTCTACAGATTTCTATAAAACCTTTAAAATTTAATTTAGCTCCCATTTCCCATTCTACTCAAGGTTTTTAATTGTATAGCCTCCAACGAATGGTATATCAGACCTCTACATTAACCACTCAAAGACCATACTACTCCCTAAAAATAGTCTGGATAAATCCAACCTTAATAACTACAGGCCAATTTCTTTAATGAACATTGACATTAAAATGTTGTCATCGATCTTAGCCGAAAGGCTTAAAAAAGTAATTCCTTCCCTAATCTCAAAGGAACAAGCAGGTTTCATGTCCAACAGACGTACTTGGGACAATACTACGGAAACCATGATTAACCTTACCAAAAAGGATAAAAATCTGTGATATGCGATGATACTAGATGCATGTAAGGGATCTGACAGGGTCAAGTGGAACTTTGTATTTACAGTCCTTTCCTACTTTGACATACCCCCTGAGTTCATTAATATTATTAAAATCTTATACAATAGCTCTTATATGCGTGTATATATCAATAAGCAGTACTCACAACTGATAAAAATTTCAAATGGCACCAGACAAGGATGCCCTCTCTCCCCTCTTCTGTTCAACTTTTATTTAGAAGCCTTCTTCCTATCCATATTACAATACATACCATTCAGTCACCAGAATACTACATATCAGGATCAGTTTGACCACATTTGCTGACGACCTGAATCTATATTTTGAACATCCGATATCGGACACCAAGAAATTAGTAACTACCTTGAATGCCTTTGCAGCTATCTCAGACTATAAAATTAACCAAAATAAATCCTTTATTTTCCCAATCAACCTTTCAGCTCATAGGGAAAATTTCTTTCCAGACTCACCCTTCCACATAGCATACTCCTTCAAATATTTAGGGATCTGCTATGACCACTCGTTGTCCTCCACATTGCAGTCCAATTTATCTAAATTATGGGCAGCTCTTTCATAAGACCTATCTAGATGGCAACAGATGAAGCTTCCTATGCTATCTAAAACATCTATCATTAAAATGAACATCCTCCTAAAGCTTCTCTATCACTTTCATTCATCTCTCTCCTCCATTCCTAATGCATTTCTCACTAAAATTCACAATGCCTTTGCGAAGTTCATATGGCACCCAAAATCGGTAAGAGTGTCATACCAAAGACTTACATATCCAAAAGCTAAAGGAGGCCTAGGTATGCCTGACCTCTACTCTATTACAGAATCCTGCATGCTAGTAGATTAATTATTATTGCCAATTACTGCCCAAACCACGCAACATGGACTCCTCTTTGGGTAAAAATATGGCATAATCATGCCCTGAGCAACAATTTTAACCCCAAAGCTCTCCTCTTTTTAAGCCCACTATCTCTCAAAAGTCTGAAATTGCATCATATCCTGAAGAAAAATCAAGTCTTTCCAAGACATTTTTAATTCCCTGAAATTGGAAAAAGTGCTACCTCTATTTCAACTCATTCACCTCAATCCTGATATCAAGTTGAACTGTAACATGGTCAATCTGATTGACTACCCTCTAATAAAAGAATACACACTATGGGATATTCATAAACATAGAAGTTTATCGCTAACAGAACTATGTGGTATCCTTAACTTGTCAAAAAATACACCATAATTCTAAGGCAAATAACGGAAATCACTGCATCTCTTCTTCATGGTCACACCATTAATGAATCTGACTTTAATAAGGTTGCCAACCTGCTACAAAAACCCTAGCTAGCAAGAAAAGTATGCTGTCCCTCTCCTATAAACTTATTAGCACAATTCAATTCCAGGATAAAATGGTCTATGTGAACTATTGGAACCAACAAGGGTCGAATATATTAGTAGATCAAAAGCTAGCAGCTATTAAATCCATGCTTATGTTTTCCCCATTTAAGAAGCTTACTTATACACAGTTTATGATTACCAATAACTTATACTTTACTCTAGTCCATCTAAATAAATTTAACCTGAGTGTATGTACTGCATGCCCCTGCTACTCCTACCCCCAAGCTGATATCCTACATGTAATATGGTTTTGCATTTACTCTCACAGTATTTGGTGCTCCCTCAAAATGAGACTTGACAAGATGGGATACCCTAAATCAACCTTCTCGTGGGAGATGGCATTGTTACATGTTACTAACCTTAAAATGTCAAAACTAAGATTGCATATCTTAATTATACTCTGTCTTAGTCAAATTTTACATTACCAAACATTGGCTGGAAAGATGTCCTGGAGAGGGTTTAGATGTTTGTCTATTAAATACAGTATATCATAAAAACTTCTAATAAACTCTCGAAAGCTTGCTTATTAGCTGACATTTAGGAATAGCGTATTTGAGCACTTGGCTGACAGTTAAGTATGTATAAACTTAATTAGTTCATCACTACTATATATTCTTTTCCCATGGGTGTGTTTAAATCCTCTCTCTTCCCCATTTCTCCCTACCCTGGTGGTATGGTGGCTCAAGATAAGTATTATGTCCTTTCCTTTACCCCTCCTTATAAATCTCAAACAAGGGCAATACATTGTGTTCAGTTATAGTAATTGTCTTTTTGCATCTAGATTTTACATTAGGTTTATTCTTAGATGTCATATTAGTCTTAAGCAGCACTGTTGTATATATTGTATATAGTTAGTAGTTTTATGTTCTCTTCTGTATCACTGCTCATTGTTAAACTGCATTTGTGTGATGTTCATGTATTGTAAAATCAATAAAATTCTATTTGGAAAAAAAAAAAAAGATAATGTGGGTGAGTGGTCCTAGTTTGTCAGATCCAAGGCAGAAAGTAGAATGCTTAGAGCAAACTCCTAAATGTCATATTTGGCTTACAGAATGACATCTCGCACATCTCGTTATCTGACTGTTTCCCATGCTATCACCAACACTAGAAGCTGACAGGATTTTAGCACCTGTGTTGCCATACACACACAGCTTTGCTCAGATGTCCTGGAAGTCATAAAACCATTTCACTCTTCCTACAAGAGCTACCAGATGTCCTTCCATTCCATATTGCAGTTTTCATCACATATAGTTTTACTCCTCTTGCTACCCGACAGTCAGGCCAATATACAAAAGTTTTCATTCACTGAATGGTGCATGGGACGTCTGATATGGCTAGTGGAATGTGGGCTATAAAAGTGATATCTGCACACACCGACCCTCAGAACTTATCAGACGCCAGTCGAATGTCAGGTGTTCTGCCATCCTGGCCGTCGGATTTTAAGAAATCAGATAAGTGCCCCATTGGGGAAACCTTTCAGTTATTTATTTAATGTCTGTTCATGTCATCCAGAAAGGGCAAGTGTAAGTGCGGCCGTCAGATACTCCACAAGGACGCCCACTGTTAGTGTCTCTTTTGTTTAGGTTAGTGGCACAACTACAAGGCCTGATCCATTTGTCAGGTGTTTGTGCTCAAAACTTAGTGCAGCCGTGTGCATGCTCTCAATCTATATCTAGAAAATCGACTAAAGCAAATAGCCTTAGGTATGGAAGGTTCCACCGATGTACATGCCAACCCACTGAAAAAGAAAGCCAAGGCTGTCAGGCCTACCACTACCACTGTGCCTCTCGTGTTCGACCCTCAGCCTGTGGGTGACGACCTGATGGAGGATCCGGGCTCCACCTCCTTGGATATAGCAGGTACCTCCTTGGAAGCTGTACAGTCCTTCGTGGAGGGCACATCCATAGAGGCTTTACTGATGTCAGTTTCCAACGCTGAGGGGGAACCAGCAATTCCGGTAGGTCCATCTGATCCATTCGGTTCCTTAGTTGCCTGATTCCAGGCCTTCTTCCCTTCAGATGCCCGCCAGGCCTCTCGAGAAAGGAAAAAAGGAATCGCATATCTCCTTCTCTTGAAAGCATGCCTGACTGCCAGGCCTTCAGCCAAAGTTTGTTCAATGCCTTCATGGCCTTATGGCCTACCACTACAGGGACTTTGAAGATGCCTCCTCCTACTCTGAGCCAAAGGCCTCAAACATCAAACCCATCCATGAGGAGGGAAGAGGAGAATTTTTCTGATTCTTCATCTGAAGAATCACTCTGCTATAGCTCTCAGCTTTCTTCTCCCTTGGGGTATGGTTCCCCAGAGGAAGAATCCATTGACCCTGACTACCCAGCTGAGGATTTGACCTTTAGGCGAACCATGACCACGATGAAAGAACATTTTAAGTGGGAATCCTCTGAAATGACTGAGGTTAAAAAAGGTATTATGACCTCATTCAGATGGATTCCCCAACCCCTACTGCTGTCGCTCCAATTCTGCCTGTCTTCCTGGATGCCTTCTCCTCTGGATCCTTGAACCCTGATTCACAGCCCCCTGCTCCAAGCAGACCTGATAGATAGAATTTCCATAGTCAATTCCCAGCTAATCTCCACCCTACTCTATGCATCCCCCAAACTTATCAACCTTAGACAGACCTACACAAGCTGGATGCTTGTTACAACAAAATTGCTAAATTTGCCACTGGAACCTCCTACCGCAGCAATCATTGTATCTCCCTTAAAGAACTAAACTGGCTAGAACTCACACAACTCCTTCACTTTAATCAACTCACCCTTGCTCATAAACTTATTAACCACCCCCTTAACATCCTTTCCCTTCAAACCCTATCACTCCATTAGGCCCCTAAGATCAAGCAACAAAAATCAACTCACTATTATCAAACCCAAAAATTCAGCAGGAGAAGCCATATTTTCATGTACCGTATCTAAACTTTGGAACAATCTTCCACCCTCTATAACTACTCTACCTTCCAGCATCCTTTTCAAGACTGCACTCAAATTCCACTTAAATTTGCACTGGCTTTGTCCTTGTTCTAATCCAGACTAACACCCCCACCCTTACCTTCCCCCCCACCTAGACTCTTAACCCAACTATACTACTGCCACTACTAACCACAGTCAGAAATAGCTAGTTGTCTTTACATACTTTAACATCTTGTCTGACAATTTTGTTACTAATATTATAAACGACAAGAAACTATCTTAACTTGCAACATTTACTGTATGTATTGATAATCAGTATCTTGTTGTATTAAAGCCAACAACCTGTAATGTTGTTTACTATTGCTGCAACTTTGTATCTCTATTTATCATGTACATGATGTGGAGCTTTTCTCCCTGGGCATTCGCTGAAAAAGGACCTGCATCCAGTCAGAATTTCCCGGTAAACAAATGTAAATAAAATAAGCAAAGTCCCTGAAACTGCTAAGTATCTTGTTAAGTGTCCTCCAGCAGACCCTGACACAGTTCCATTGCCACAGATAAGGCATCTAAACTATTACCCACCACCATTCTCCCTGCTGACAAAGACAGGAAAACCGTGGAGCGTCTGAGTAAGAAGATTTACACCTCTGCTACTCTGGCCTTCAGGGCTACTAACTACTAGACACACATGGCTTAATATGCCTTATCCCACCTGGAGAAAGCCTCCATGGAATTGTCTGATGCACCAGATTATGCCAATGCTTCACTGTCTTCCCTTCTGGCTCTCACCTCCCAGGTTACCAGGCAGTCTATAAAGTGCAGTTATGATGCTGCTGAAGACTCAGCAAGGTCAGCAGTGTCAGCATCTGTTTTGAGAAGATATTCCTGGCTATGCCTGCAGCCCATTCCAGATGACTTTAGGGTAAAGCTGTGCCCCTCTGGACAACACAGCTTTGTTTGGTACATAAGTGACTGAACTCATTCCCTCCAGTACAGCTCTTTTGATTCTGCACCTTTAACTCCTAGTGGGCGTGGCTTGAGCCTTTAAAAAATAAAGTTATCACCTTACAATTCTAACAAATACTCATTGACATAAGTCAAATATCAATACAATTGTGTTTGCCATCATGTATGCTTCAAGATAAAATATTCTGATACCTTGTACAGGGCATGGTTTTGGAATTATTAAGGCAAATATGAACAAGCAATATTTGACGCCTAGAGGAGCAGTAGGAGGTAACTGCAGATGCACCTGGAGGCGTCACTCGGATGTAATGAATTACAGCAAAAGGGGAAAGAGATGCAGGATTTAAAATATCTGCTCATCTCTCCCATCTCAAAATTCCAAAGGAACTACCCTGCTAAAACTCAGTTTATTAGAAAA
Source organism: Protopterus annectens (assembly GCF_019279795.1). Taxonomy (NCBI): domain Eukaryota; kingdom Metazoa; phylum Chordata; order Ceratodontiformes; family Protopteridae; genus Protopterus; species Protopterus annectens. The sequence continues at coordinate 90,519,651 of NC_056736.1, read as the reverse complement.
CACTGTCACCTTGCTGCTCCCACTATGTCTAGAAAAACAACCAGAAAGCAACCCCATCCTGCTGGAGCTTCTCCCTCCTCTAGCCAGAGGCTGCCCCTTCCAAGACAGGGCCGGTAGTATTTGACTACCTGACAACTCTGAATCCCCCCACCCCCCTCCTCCTCTCCCTCTGTCGGTTCGTCTCTCTCACTGTCTTCCTGTGTGGACAAATAGGTGCTTTCAGTCATTCAAAATGGGTACTTTATGACCTGGCTTATGTCCCCCAAAGCGAAGGGGTATACCACAACCTTCAAACAGCTATACCTATTGCAGCCAGTACTAGAAGTCCTGCTGGATCAAGGCACCATCAACAGTGCCACAGGCTGCAAAAGGGAGAGGTTTCTACTCTGGGATTTTCCTAGTCCCAAGAAAAGACCGTCCTTGGAGACCAATCCTGGATCTCACTTTTCTCAACCTCTTCCTTCATGTTCCTACTTTCGTAATGTTGACCTTACCACCTCTTTTTCCACTATTGCTTCCTCAAGGATTCATGGTCACCTTGGATATAAAGGATGCCTACCTTCACATCCCCATAAAGCCCAGTTTCAGGAAATACCCGAGGTTCTCCATAGGCCCTTCTCGCTTTCAATTCTCTGCCTTGCCCTTTGGACTCTCCACTGGCCCCAGGGTATTCACCAACTGTCTGGCGCCACTTACTGCCATTTGCAGGACAAAAAGAATCCAGATATTCCCTTATCTGGCCGACCTGCTTGTACAGGCAGACTGCAAGGAGACCCTCCAGCAACACATACTACTACTTGCCACTTCTCTCCTACAGTCCCTGGGATTTCTGATCAACTTCCCAAAATCCCAACTGGAACCTTCTCCAGACATTCTTTTTGGGGTGCAGGATTCGCACAGACATCATGAAAGCCTACCTACCTCACCAAAAGGTGGAAAGCTTGACAGAACCACCTACTTCTGGTTCTTCAGACAGAGCTGACATCAAGGCAGTACCTCAGGCTCTTAGGCTACATGGTAGCCACTATTCCCATGTTACCATTAGCAAGGCTCCATACGAAGAAGTTGCAATGGTACCCAAGGTCAGTCTGGACCCAGCACTCACATCCCTTGGAGTACACGGTTACCCTCCTGCCCTGCCTCAAACTAGAAATCCAGTGGTGGTTGAAGCAAGTGAACCTCAATCCAAGTCTTCCCCTCCACCCCAACCCAAACAGATCATGCACACAGGTGCACAGACTTGGGCTGGCGAGCAACTCTAGGCTGTCTGAAAGTGCAGGGGCTGTGGCCGGAGCCACACAAAAAAGAACACATCAGTGTCCGAGAAGTAAGGGCAATTCTCCTCCCTCTTTGGGTCTTTAAACCCTATCTACAACAGGATCACTAAAGATCTTTACAGATAATACCACAGTGCTGTGGTATCGCAACAGCTGTGGGGGGGGGGGTCAAATCTTACTTGCTTTGCAGACTAGCTCTCCTAGTGTGGGAACTGGCCACCTCCCAGGGAGTTACCCTGCAGGAGGTCTACATTTTCATCACTGCAGAGCCTCCAGGCAGACTCTGTCAGCAGATCCATCACAAACAACAATGAGTGGATGCTGCACAGGGACGTCTTCCTGGACCTGGTCCACCGGTGGGCTACACCTCAAATAGACCTTTTTGCCTCTCCATCAACAGGCAGCTTCCATGCTTCTGCATCAGGCTCCCCCACTCTCAGGCAATGGCAGCAGATGCCTTCTCAATCTCTTGGAAGGAGAAGTTTCTCTATGCATCCCCCCCCCCTTCTCACTCATACAGAAGGTCCTGCTGAAGATCCAGTAGGGCAGACCAAAAATCTTGTTGGTGACTCCCTATTGGCCAAGACAGCACTGGTACACCCTACTACTACAACTATCCAAGGACAATCCTCACAAGTTACCTGTCAGAGTGGACCTTCTCACACAGCACAAGGGATACCAAATACACCCACAGTGGCAGTTGTTGCACCTCACCCTGTCACTAATAGGATTCTGATCCCCGTCAGACACCTTTACATTGAGGACGTGCTCAATGCCCTGCAGGAGGCCACAAAACCAAATATGAGAAAATCTTACCTTTCAAAGTGGAAGAGATTTTTTATATGGTGTCTCTCTATACCTGCTTGCAAGCGAGACCCCTCTAGTTCTGGCTTACCTGTGTGAACTGTTGCAGTCAGAATGGCCTACTCTTTCATTAAAGCCCACTTGGCTGCCATTTCAGCATGCCTTCCTTTGGATCCCCCCCCCCCCGGCATCCAGACTACCAGCTAAGTTATTCCTTAAAGGGGTCCTTCACCTGAGACCCTCCAGGAAGCCATCTCCACTCCACCCCCTTGGGACCTCAGCTATGTTTTGGAAAAACTTAAGGTTCCTTCATTCGAGCCGGCAGGCAAAGCTGCCCTAAAACACTGTACATGGAAAACTGTACTACTCATGGCCTTGACCACAGCCAGAAGAGTGTCAGAGCTACAAGCCGTCTTGGCTATCCCACCTTTTCTGGTATTCCACGCTGACAGGGTTACTCTTAGAACCAACCCTTCCTTCATGCCCAAGGTGGTGAATGACCTTTTCCTAAATCAAGCAATCCACCTTCCAACCTTCTTCCCTAACCCACAGGAGGACAGTGAGAGAGTACTCCATTCCCTGGGTGTGCACAGACAACTCGGATTTTATCTGCACAAAACCAAATCCATCAAGACAGGCTGATCAGCTCTTTGTCTCCTTACATCCCAAGGCTCTAGGGAAGGCAGTAACCAAACAAACTATTTCAACCTGGATTTCCAAAGCTATCACCTTGTGCTACCAGTTCTGTGGGAAATCCCTGCAGGGTACTGTTAAAGCACACTGCACCAGGTCCATGACCTCCTCAGGAGCCTTCTTCAGGGGTTTGGATACCTCTATCATTCTTGAAGCAGACACTTGGTCATCAGTGCACACCTTCACCAAACACTACAAGTTAGACCATGTTTCCAGAGGCAGGGTGGGTTTTGCCCAGGCTGTCCTCCTTTGATTCCTGGAGACTGCCTCTAGACCACCACCCCCTTCCTCACAGTGAGCTTTGGTACTCACCCATATGTGATAAATACTGCAACATGGGAATAGAAGGACATAGGACAGTTGTGTAAAATCTTACCATAACCTTAGATGTCCTTCTCTTCCATGTTGCAGTATTCCTTCCCCTCCTGTTAGGCTGCAGTTCCCTTTCTGGATGGCACAGGACTGACATTTTTCCCTTGTGTAGGACTGGTTCCAACTGGGGCTTACAGTTCTAAGGGTCATTGCGTGCAGACATCACTTTTATGGCCCATGTTCCACTGGCCACATCAGATGTCCCACGCACCATACAGTGACTGAAAACTTTTATATACTGGCCGGATGTTAGGGTAGCAAGAGGAGTAAACCTGTATGTGATGAATACTGCAACACGGGTGCACTAGGTTGTTGGTGCTTCTCCTCCTCTTAAAATATTGTTAAAACCTTCCAGATCTTTATCAGTTGTTTCCCTTCTAGCTTCCAAGCTTCCACAGGAATATCATTTATTCTTGAGGACTTTCCTGTAGATTGGTTATATATCACCATTTTTATCTTTCATCTCCTCTTATCCTGTTAGTTAGTGATCCTCATCTACCTGTAACCTTGGCATATTTAATTCTTCCATAAACATTTCCATGTGTACCTTTTTCGTGATTTCCACATTTCTCTGCTTTATACAAATTTTCATAAAATTTCCAAAATATTTCTAGTATCTGTACAAGATCTCTTGATATCTTTCTTGTTATAGACTTCCCTAAGCTTTGTGACAACCCTTTCTACTTTCTGTTGACTGAGTCGTTTTGCTAAAAGGTTTTGTGCTCTGGAGTTATCAGAAACACTTATTTAACAGCTGTCTTTCTAAAGTCATGCATATTATCAAGGTAATCCTTTATTTTCAGTTCAACATTCTGCAGTTCTTCTCTGAGATTCCCCCTATTCTGCAATACTTTAGCATTTGAGAGTCACTGTAAATAGTTCTTGTTACTTCTTAACCATCTCAGTCTCTTATTTCCACCCCATTTTTAAACTCCACTTAAATTTTATACAATTATTCCCTAGCTATATTTTCAGAAGAAATTTCTGTTTTCTGTAATAAATTCTGAATAATTTCTACTACCCATTCCGTAAATTCCTCTCTTTTCAACAGATAGCTGAGAAAGCACCAGTGCCTCATTTCGATTTCATTACCCTGCATTTTTGTTTTAGTTATTAGCAAATTATACAAAATAGTAATTGGATGTGTATCAAAACTTTCAGTTAAATACACATGTTCGAAATGTAAGATCTAATGTCAGTTTTCATTCCTTCCTCAACGGATGGCTCAGATCCGACTCTGCTGTTACACTAGCTCATGGCTTCAGACAAACACTCAAGCTCCTTTCCTACCCACAGTGCTCTATCCCCAACATATTCTGGATCTTGTTTGCCATTTTTGTGACTAGACATGGTAGACTACATCTCTCGAGCGAACTTGTTTTGTAATATTTCTTAAAATCTTTTTCTTTACTCGCCAAACTTTGGTAAATTTTTTCCTGTTTGATACTCTACTATATACTGCAAAAGTTTTCACTACCTTTGTCCGGCTTTATTATCCCTTGTACACTTGCTAGTGTATTATCGCTACCATTGTTTACCTTTTCCCATTAAGGGTGTTATACTCTAGTTTCTTTTTTCTGTTATTAAAAAAAAAAAACTGCTGTTACCTCACCTTTTGCTGCTTTTTTTTTCATCTGCTTACTGTTGGCTGCTTATACGATTTTTCTTAGAGTTTCTTCTAGTTACTGCTGTTTGATATAACTATTTTATATATAACGTCTGAGAAAGGCATTAAAAAGTGTAAAAGATGTGTGAATAAAATGCTCTATTCAGATGCCCACATTCTCGGTCTACTTTTTAAGGCCGGACCACCTTAACCAAGATTGGAATGTTTTCCGTGGTTTCAGTCCATGCTTCTTGTCTGACAGGAAGAACAAACTAATCTTAAATGTTTTGTAGCCAACTACATTCTCTGAAGCCATATCGGGAGTTCACTCTCCAAAAATTAAACCTAAGGACCCTTCAAAAAGGTTCGTATCTATAGGATTCTTCTTCTACATCCTCAGAACCAATGACAAAAAGAAATTGGATTTAAAGTCTCCTGTGATCCGACCATCTTTGAATCTGACCAAGTACCTGTCCAGTTCAGCAAACTCTGATCCAACAACCATACTTCGGATCTGAAGTCCCCAGAACCTAAGCCATGGCCTTGCAACTGTATATTCGCCCAGCGTGGATCCAGCCCTTTCAGGGTGCCTTCCCCTTTCTTGGAGAAGCACTCTGTCTCCTTCGGTGGTATCCACTCATTCCTTCAGATGTCTCATGGAGGCAGATGTGGAATGGATGATGAGGAGATTTTTCATGGAATAATTTCAGAAGGGAGCCTTCACAGTTCCTATCCCCTCGGGTCAGGAACACCATCCATCTACTATTCCACCGATAACTCCTCCTCTGACCCAACCTGTGGTGTTGGAGTCCTCAGATCTGAGCGTTCTGGGCCCTTCTGGACCAGATCCAAAGGGAGGATTTTCTTCAGATCCGACAGTTACTCTGAGTGCTCCGGCCCCAGACATCTTCGGATCCAGATGGCTCCCAGAGCCGAAGCTTTCAGGTCAGAGCCAAGGGGATAGAATCAACTCAAGGTTTTAGAGCAGTCTCTTCCTCTCGGGGCTTCGGCATTGGACAGCTTGGCTTCAGCTTCCGCCTCAGGCGGATGGCTATCAGAGTGGAGGGAGATGACTGCTCAGAAACTCACTTTCTTGCCCTGTTGGCTTCCTTTTCTCCTGAACAGTCTGCTTTCAAGGTTATGAAGAGGGTTTTCTCTGATTCCGGAGAGCATGCAGGCCCTTTCTCCTCGGATCCACCCTCAACATCTCAGCTGATTTTGCACCATGATCCTCAGCATTCTGCTCCACAGAGACAGCCGGACCACCCAGATGGGTATTGTCACCTCTTCCGATACTCCTCCGGATTATCCCATCAAAGTCCCTAGGAGTAGGGCTTACAGGAGAAGGCACTTGGACCCCCCCCCCAGGATTCTGACACCATGGATACTGACTTTGATGAGGGAGAAGGATCTCCCAAATCATCACCTAATGACATCTTATTTTGAGACCTCCTTGAGATCCTTAAACAGAATGTTGTTGGGTTTGCCCAAAACCCAACTCCTGAGGGTAGTATTTCTGGAGGCTTTGGGGACTGGCCCGTCTACCTCCTGGTTCACTGTGCCCGCTGATGACCTAATTGATTTGGTGTCTAAGCAGGTGTGGAAGGAACCTGATAAAATTGAGCTGGTCCGCAAGAGACCAGAGGGGATTCTGGCTCCACTCATAGGAAGAGAACGTTGGAGTAAGGGAGTACTGGTTGAGGCAATGGTCGTGGCAGCTACAAAAAAGGAACTCGTGGAACAGACTTCCACTGTCCATTGCCCCCCACCCCACCCCCGTAGAGAATCTAGAACAATGGACAGGTTTGGGAAGCAAGTTTATGCTTCAGCGACATTTGCTGTTTGATCGCTGAACTACTTGACACACGTTGTGAGACTGCAAAGTGACTTGATTAAGGAATTTCAGACTCCCTTTCAGGGACCACTACTGGAGAGGCTCGAACATCTGTGGCCTCACAGTTGACTACCCATCAGTCTGTTGCAAATTCGTCCATGAGGCTCATCTTGCTTGCTGCAGAAGGTGCCTCTAGGGCCGTGGGTTCAGGCATTTCCATCAGGAAGCATGCCTGGATCCAGCTGTTTGATTTTTGTGGAGCCTTTCAAGTCATCTTTTGTCAGTGCTCCCTGTGATGGATCTTCGTTGTTTGGCCCCACAGTTAGACACACTCTCCAAGTGTGAGAAAGACAGAAAGACCCTATCTGTAGTGAGAGTACGTTTTTTGACCCCTCAGTGAACCTTTTCCATGAATCAACGGGGAAGTTGAAGGATATGGGTCAGGAAGTCTCTGGGTACTTTCCAGAACACACGTGGAGGTAGTTCCCTTCGAGGCAGAGGGGGTAGTGACAGTGGCAGAAGAGGCCTGCAAAACCAAGGGTGTAGCGATATCTGTTCTGACAGGCCCTTTCAGTTCTAATGAAGAGAGGCCCAATTGTCTTCCTCTGGAGGGAGTCAGGGGTCGCTTATCTCTGTACCGGGAAGCCTGGCTAAACATAACAAAGGACACTTGGGTGCAGAGAATCATTTCCAGAGGTTATATTGTTCCTTTTTCCCTACCATCATGTTACCCAGGAAAATCCCTGATGTTCCACCCAGTCAGAGGGAAGCAGCAGTACTAGAAATACAAAAGCTGCTACAAAAAGAGAGTCATCCTAAAGGTCCCTCCAGACCAAATAGAATTCGAAACTTGCTCAAGACTTTTTTTTTAATGCCAAGGAAGACAGGGGACTGGAGACTGATTTTAAATCTGTGTGTTGAACAAATCAGTTTGACACACCAAGTTCCGGACAGTCACGGTTCAGTCCATTCTGCCCTTTCTGAGTAAGGAGAACTACATGTGCTCAGTAGACGTTCAGGATGTGTACTGTCTCATAAAAATGAACAGATAATCCAGAAGGTACTTAGGTTTCCAGTTGTTAGCCAGTCATTTCCAGTTCAGAGCACTGCCCTTTGGCCTCACCACTGCCCCCAGGGTTTTCACCAAGTGTATGGCAGTAGTAGCAGCTTACTTGAAACTGTAGGGATTCTGGGTGTTTCCATACTTAAATGACTGGCTCATTACTGTCCCAACCAGGCGTTTGTTTGTACAAGCATGAGACCAAGTGTTGCTCACTTGTTCAGCTCTTGGAATAACCATCAGTTACAACCAGCCACAATTACAACAGACTCAGATGTTGAAATTCATAGGAGCAATGTTCAACAGTGTCTGATAGCATCTCTTTCCCTTTTGAGAGTACAAGCAGTAAGAAATTGGGTCAAGAAAATAATTTTCAGTACCAGATTCTCAGCCTGGTTGATTCTGCAAGCCCTGGGATCAATGTCAGTGGCAATAATCTTAGTTCCCTGAGCAAGATATCACATGAAAATTCTGCAGTGGATGCTACAGACACAATAGTCATTTCTCTCCCAACCCGTGTTGACAAAGATGAGAGTAACTCTGGTATGCACACAGTATTTTCCTGGTGGATGCAGTCACAGCTGTGTTGCAAGGTCGTCCTTTCATTCTCCTTCAGCCCAAGGCCATAGTGACCACAAATGCTTTCCAGATTGTAGGGGAGGGGGGCATTTTCTGGGGGAAGACCGTCACTTGGTGCGCCAAAGAGGCCAACGTGCATATCAGTGTTCTGGAAATGAGAGTGGTGCTCTTGGCATTGCAAGCATTCCAAAACTCTCTTCCTCTCAGAACAATTGCGATCCAAATGGACAACATATCAGTGGTTTGGTACTTCAGCAAACAAGAAGGAACCAGATCTTACCCCCCCCCCCCCCGTATTGAGAAACCCTGAGAGTGTGGCAATGCATGATAGCTTCCAACCACTTTTTAATTGCAAAGCATATTGTGAGGAAGTCCAATGTGATACCAGACAAACTGATCGGGTCCATCTTACTGCCTCGCAAATGGTCTCTCAACAAGAAAGTGACTGACGTGCTTTTCTGTCAGTGGGGCCAGCCTTGCTGCGATCTCTTTGCATCTCCCCTAAACGACAAGTGCAGCAGCTTCTCTGCCCTAATCTCCCCACCAGGAGAGCCCCCCAGGGATACTGTAATCCACAATTGACCCCCCAGACATCTCTACGTTTATCCCCTGACTCCTTTAATTCCTAAATTCCTTCAGAAAGCGGCCAGGTTGAAGAACAAGGTATTCCTAATTGCACCTTACTGGCTTTGACCAATTTGCTTCCCCTTCCTTTGGCCTCATCTTTTGTACCCACCATGGATTCTGGATCCAACTCCAGACCTTCTGTCTCACCGCCACAGGCATAGTTCACCTGAATATCTTAAATCTAAAACTGCATGGTTTCTTCAATTCCATTAATAGCCAGGCAACCTATGCTCTCTTCGCCTGTCCATTCCATGCTGTTGTCTTTCCATAAAACCTCTATGAGAAAACTCTGCATAAGTAAATTGGGAATATTTCTTTATTGGTCAGAGCAAAATTTGGTAGACCCCTTCTCAGCCTTGATTCATTCTGTTCTTGAATTGTTAGAGAGTTTATTTAATGAGGGAACTACTTCATTAACAAAGTCCAACTCGCAGCCATATTGAACTTTCATGTGGGATTTCAAAATTCCTCCCTGGCTTCCCCTAAACTATGCAAAGCCTTTTTAAAAGGTACCCTCCTACTTAGATCACCTTATAAAAATCCTATTCCACCATGGGTTTTAAATTTGGTACTGCAAGCCTTTACACATTCTCCCTTTGAACCTGCGGCTAAGTCTGATTTCATATTTTTGACCTAGAAGACCCTCTTTTTAGTTGCAATTACATCTGCTAGAAGAATCTCAGAGCTTCAAGCATTGTCCTCTAAGCCCCCGTACTTGATTTTCTGCAAGGAAAGATTCACATTACTACCCTTGCTTCTTTCTTACTTAAGGTGGTGTCAGAATCCAACATTAACCAGGCCATTGTCTGCCAGTGTTCTTCCTAAACTTTACGAATAAAGGAGAATATGTGCTGCACTTACTGAATGTTCATAGACCATTGCATTTCTACCTGCACAAAGCAAAATAAATTAGGCAGGCCAGTTGTATGTTTCTTTTACACACAAGTTGGAATAATTTACAAAAGTTAGTCTGGCTAGATGGTTGACTTGACAGAGTGCATTTCATTTGTCTACAACAAATGGGATTTTCCCCTTACCTAAACCACTAAAAGCTCATTCAATCAATGCTGTGGCTACTTCCACGGTATTCCAGTCTACAGCATACATGGATGATACATGTGCGGCTGCAACTTGTTGAAATCCACATACCTTTATCACTCATTACAAACTCGATCTGGTCTTTAGGGAAAGAGCAGCCTTCAGCTCAACCACATTCAGGAATATCCTTGCTTAGAGTCCACCCAGGAATTCAGGTCGCTGGGGACTCTATCCCATCTGTTTTGGAAGGAATGAAAATTAACATAATCAGATAAAGAAGTTATGTACTTACTGTAACGTTCCATGTGTGCTGTCCATTTTCATTCTTTCTAAACTTCTCACCCTCCATCCCCCTTCATTTCTCACAAATGACTTCTGGAGGAATGAGACTCTTAAGGACACCATATGTCCCTTTTGTTGGACTCCAGTTATGGCATCTCTTTTATAGTTTCTAGCTTTCTCAGGCTGTAAATATGGTCTGAGGTATGTTGGGGAAAGTGCTTTGTGGGTAGGAAAGGAGCTTGAGAGCTTGTCTGAAGCCACTAGCTAGTATAACAGCTGAGTCGGATCTGAGCCCATTCCTTGGGAAGAATGAAAATGGACAACACTGATGGAATGTTATGGTAAGTACATAACTTCTTTTTCTGTCTAGCCTAGCCCAGTTTTGTATCTTGGGGAATAATATGTAAATTCATTCTGGATTCCTCCTACTGAATTCACTTCCTGCATGCCAAATAATTTCATAATTTTCTTCAAAAATCTATCCCCTCTGGTTATATTTTCCTTTCCGGGCCTCCCAGATAACATCCTCACTGCAAATTCCAGTCCCCACCTATTAGTAATATTCATGCTGAAAGATGATTATTTCTCCCAGAATTTTCTTAAACTCCATTGTAGCAGCTTTAGGTAGAATATAAATATGTGCCAGTGTAATCTTTCTCCCTTGACAGTATCATCTTAGTGCTACATATCTACAGTTATTTGTTATCCTCTTCTATTAATATTTGAGCTCCTCATGCAATTAATATAAATACTCTTATTTTCCTTTGTCACAGCTATTCCACCAAATAACTGCCCTGAAAACCTTTCTCTGTCACATTCACATTTCCTTCCAAATGTGTCTCCTGTAGCATAGCTATTTGCACTCTTCATTTTTAATATAGTTCACGACTTTCTTTTTTGCATATGTGTGAGACCATTTACATTTAAAGATAATATAAAAGTGCTGTTATTTCAAGAAGTTATTCCCACCGTTTATGTGTAACAGTTTTTTTGTTAAAAATCTGGTTCCAGCTTTTATGTTACATGTATACACTAATGTTTGGCAGGTTAATCATTTATGCAGTTGTTTCTTGTCATATCCATTTGAGCCTATGTCACATCTTAGAAAACTTTGTTTTATTTAAAGCCCTCAACCACCCCCCAAAAAAAAAACAAATACACCCCTAAAACCTATTAACTTAATATTAACACACATGTACATCTTCAAATATTGAAGTTTTACCCTCCTAATAGGAACAGTTGTCCAAAACAGACAGCCACACCCAGAGACTTGGGTTAACCTAAAAGGAAAGGCTATCCATGCTAAGATGAGTGGTACTATCTGTACTTCTATTAAGTACTGTCTGGTTTTGTCTTATCTTTATTGCTGTCCCAGACTGGGGAAATGCTTTCAGAAAACAGTCTCCGAGCCGTTGAAAGAAAGAAGTATTCTGTTTTATTGCTCTTCATCAGATTGTGTCCATGGAGACATGAGAATCAGACGTTGAATTGCTTCTACAAGCATGTATTTATTTGCTAGAGGAAAGTTTTATTATTTTCAATGTTCATTTTTATTTATTTACTTTTTCTTAAAACTTGTTACTAGATCAAGCTAAGGGCCTTAATCCACTCATTTCCTTTTTTGCAAAAATGAGAAAAAACACGTCAGTTTTTCTTGCATTATACTCTTTTGATCATACTTTTCTTTTATTACATTGCAGTGCCTACATTTCTCAAAACTGAACAAGGAAAACGAGAGAGAGGGAAAAACAGGGTACCTGTTTACTTTAGTATCCCCATTACATTTGAATATAACTGAGAAAAAATTGCTTTGTAGCATGCAGATTATATCATGCATTAACTCTGTCCCTCTTCTTCCCTTCTCTTAGGTGTTCTAGACATTAATTACACAAAGTAGGTCATATGCTTTAGAGCCTCCTACAAGTTTAACAAAGTCAAAGTCCAACATTTCCAGATTTTCTTGTTCTGTTATGTTTCACAAATATAATTAATTATTTGTAATCCCACATTTATTTGTCAACTTCCAAGTTGCTGGTTTTATTTTTGTTTATCCCCATCTCCCAAATCCAATGTCTGCTTCATTTCCAAAGTACTCTGTTTTTCTAGTGTATTCTTGTGCTTTTTTCTGTCTCAAGCATTTTTCATTGAAACATTGGAAAAGGTTTCACTGGCACAGTCTAGAAGCAAAATCTCCTGTTTCACAACTCACTTCTTGTTGGACAAACCTTTCTCTGTCCTCCTTAGCATGTTCTGCATCAAAAAATGATTTTGTCCCTCCAGGAAAGAATATTCTAAAGGTAACTGATAAAGCAGTTTGAATCTCACGCCTGCTTCTCGACATTGCCTGATTAGTGGAATGCATTTACTCCTCTTCTGCCTGGTATATGCAGCAAGTAATCATTTTCCACAAACACTCTACTGTCTCCCACTTTTAGTAATTTGTCTTTCTGGTACAGTTTTGACAAAATCAACTCCTCCTGCTTGCAGGATTGCTCCTTTACTATTAAAGGTCTAGTTTGCTTTCTTATGACAAGGTTTGGAGCATACACACAATGTGCCCTTTCAATTAACAACTCCTACTGTGCACTACCAGTCCAGTTGCTTATTTGTGCTTTCATAAAATTAATACAGTCTATTCCTTCCAACTTCTCTGGTACAGCAGAGGATTTCAGGTTTTTCTTGCATGCTGTCCTCTAATTCTATTATTTTTTGAAGCATCTCTTCTTGAGCAGTCTCGTATTCAGCCAGCATTTTCTTAATTTGGCCTCTGATTTTTGCAGTTTTATCACCTCATTGGAATATCAGTTTAAAGCTTCTGTTTTTTCCCAGCCTTTTGTTATTTGAGTTGATATACCACATCAACATTTCATTTATTCTAATCAGCTCCAAGTACAGTTGACTTACTGGAAGTCATGTCTTGCACCAAAGCTGGAGCTTGCACTTTTTTGATGAACAGTTGCAGAATTCTTCCCAGTCAGTGTTTTTTCCTTACCTTTTGTGATTGATTTTCTTTTAGGTTCTCTGAATTTCTTTTTTGCTGGCATCGAGGCAGTGGAGTTATTAGCCAGTTACTGAAATTTACCCAAAAATACAAGTTTACTGGCCGTCTCTTCTGAGTTTGTTTTAGCACTAGCAGAGCTGAAATTAAGGTGCTAATCAATGTGCAGTCATCTTAGAAGTCGCCTTTTTGGTGGTGTTGACAGATGGTAGAGATGATTATGCAGCTATAGCAATGGCATAATGAAAGCTGGTAAAATACAGAAAACTGTGTCCTGTATATAAACATTGATGGGATGAATGGAGTGGATGCCAGTTTTTAACTGTAAGTTTACAGGGCAAGGCTGAAAACTGTTAATGGTAAATGAAAGCTGGCCCAAGAACTGCAGAAAGTTTTATTTGCAAGATTAAAAGTAGATTGAGATTAGGTTAAAAGGTATTGTACAGCACACGTTGTCTAAAGGCAGTGTTACAGCAATGACTGCATGCTGAGAGAGGACTTTAGTAGTGAGGTGCAGATAACACTGTGGGTAAATGTGGAGTATAATAAACAGAACTGGATATAACAGTGGGAGAAAAGGAAAACATGAGATGTGTGAGAAGTATTTGTATAAAGGGCACAATAAAAGACATGCATGGGTAAATAATGTAATCAAGGGGGATGGAGAAAATTTTTATATCCATCTTACATACCAAAATGTAATGTAAAGTGGATTATGAAACAGTGTGTTACGTTGGCGGTCAAAATTTTGAGTTTACAATTGAAATTAGATGCTGTTTGGTATTCTGCTCATGGAAGATACAATGTTTTAAAAATATTGAGCATTAAAAAATGTAAAGTAAATACTGCTGTGATAGTAAAATTGTGGCATGAAAAAGAGATTGGAATAGATGGATGACAGTTAAGTGTAAGTAATTTTTATTTATGTTCTTGAATGATTAACAGCAGTAAAAACTGTTTGGTATTTAAAAAAAAGTCTGACTTACAGCCTTGAAGCTAGAATCTTGATTTCCCTAGGATTTCTTTTTAATAGTATGATATTGCAAGAAGCTATAAAACCTACAAAGGGTTGCATGGTCAGATGGAAGTTGTTCTCCCGAAATAACATTCAGATTTATCATTGAAAGAGGTCCTAAGTTACCCAGCTACCTTTATATTGCAACGGTCTGACTTATAGCTTTGTTAAAGTACACCTTTTCACAATTTCTGCTTGTTTACCCTTGGAACCTCTATTAGCTCTGAATCCTAAAGTCGAACTGCATCTGGAAGAGCTCTTGTAAGACCCACTTGGAGATTACTTGCATCCTAGTAGGATATCAACTATCAATTTATTTTCTGGAAAAGCTGTTTTTGTTGCTTATTATTTCTGCACATAGAAATTATGCTCTTGAAACCCTGTTGGCCACCAAGCCTTGCATGGTCTTCCAGAAAGACTGGATGTTATTAATGATTAATCTGTCTTTTATGCTTAAAATAATTTCAGAAGTAGCCTTGAGTCAGACAATTCAGCTACCTCTCACTATTGTTCCTTGGACCCCAAAGCAAACAAGAAAGTATATTATGTATGCATAGACACAACTTGGGTATTATCTAGAGAGAACAACCGTTTACGATATTAAAAAGCAAAAGAAGCCCAGTGTCCAAAGTGACCTCTTGCTAAGTCACTGGCTAGTTATATTTGCCTTATTTTTGACCACCATGGGGAAAAAAATGTTAAGTGACAAATAAAGGCTCACTTCCCTAGGAGTGCTGCCACTACAGCAGCAGCTTAAGAATTTTGTGAAGCATTCACCTGGACATCTATTCGTACCTTCAATAAGCATCTTAAATTACATTTTGATTTAATTTAAGTGCATTTATTCTTTAATCAAGTCATGGCCTGCATTGTAGAGTTAAATGAAATGTATGTTAGTAAGCTTCAAAGTAGACATTCAACCAGCATGTTTTTAGTAATCGAGCGGAAACTGGTGTACACTGAGAAAAGTCAAACAGTTGTGCAGAGAGCATGCAGACTCCACACAGTCTGTGACTGCAGATCATAATGAACCCCCAAACCCTGGTGCTGTGTGGAAGAGATCCATTCCAATGGTAAATTAGGTTTTGTTATGGCAGTCTTGCAGATCATTCCAGCTTTTCTACATTAGTCCTTTGGCAAAGGCCTGTACTGCTTTAGTAATATTCCAGTCTGTGGTGAGTAATACTGCATTAGTCACCCCTACAATTAGTATAGTTCATCTATGTGATAAAGTTACTACTACCGTAACAGTAGATGTGTCAGTAAAAGGATCACTGTTGCAGTATACCTTTCCTGCTTCAAACAGCCTTTTTCCTTTCCCCTGGATTCCTTAGGATTGAGACTTTTTCTCTCTCACTTTCTCTCCCTCTCTTTATATATCTCCCCTTCAAAGCTGGTATCTGTTATTGCTGGCCACTCCCAAAAGTGTACTTGCTGGGAAAATCCTATATCTCTTTTCAAAATGTGGTACCGCCTGCTGTCCTACTGATGTCTTCAGCATAGAGTGTAGAGCAGCTGTTTTCTGGGAACATTCTGTGCTCTGGAAGGCAGTCTGGATGTCCTCCATTGGCTAATTGCCATCTATGATAAATTTTACTGCAACAGGGCTCCATGTACTAGAATATTGACTGTTATGGTGAGTTTTTCCCTATCCAAGTATGCTTGGGGCATAGGAGGATATGGTTCTGTAACATCAGGTTTCCCATTTCTTCATCATTCTAAAGTGTCTTGACTGATGCTGCTTGACTCTCTATCTGTGCTTCAGTTCTGCACCTTTATCATGATTCTGCTAATTATTGTATATGATGTATGCTGTATATTGTGATAACTTTGTTTTACATTTCTCAGATTAATACAATTTTGCTTAATACCTCAAACGGGCATAGCCAGGATTTTTTCTACACAAACTTTCAGAATGTACCTTATTCCTCCTGCAACATAAACAGTGCATGCTTCTAGATAGCATGGATTTTCGATACTGAAGAAAAAATTTCATGAAAAGTTAGGCATTATACAGTGGGGGACAAAAATAGTATTTATCCAGGCGTACATTCTGAAAACAGCCATTTAACAAACTGACCGTGGACCATTTTTGTATTTGTATGCATTACTAGATCTACTTACTAGGCCACAGTTTGTCTTTATTAAATTAAGTAAAAAAAAAAAAAAAAGCAAATAGGGTGTCAAAATGGTTTGTTACTGAGCTTAACATAGCCACTTTTGGTAGTGTATTCAGATTAGCATATTTTGTGGCAGTCTTAAAGTTCCATCTTTGTGTCGCCTAGTAATTCTGGCTCAAAACCATCACTGTGGTTTTATAATAAAGGTTGAAAATGTCTGCTTTTCTTTTATGTTGTTCAAAGAAAAACAACCTTAAAGTGATTTTCTGATGATGTTAATTACATCACGACATCTGATTTTTCTAAAAGTATAATCTTCTCTTGTGACTGTTTTATCTGTGAGAAGGCTAATGCAGTATACATGGTTTAACAAGAAAACTTGCTGCTGTGGTTTTCTGTCCTTGTTATTTCTTATTTATTTGGGCCATTTTTCAATAAAACCTTAAACATTTTTTAACAAATAAAGTTAGTGTTCTTTGACTTTATTAGAGCAATACCTTTGGGATGCATCTATAGAATTTAATGGATGGGCAACCATGCATACAGAGTGGGGCATCTGTTAGTCTGTGGACACGTCACCATAGCACTCATTTTGACAGTGTCATGAGGATAAAGGTTAAGTGGATCCTTCATGACTTTAGCAGGGAAAAGATTTTCACAAAGGCAATTAAAAACAACATGGACAGAGAACAATGAAATGAAGAGAGGGAAAATGCATTACGGCACTTCATCCACTAAATGTCATGCCACAAGAATTAAGAAAAAATGTCAGAAAAATCATTTTAAAATTTTTGTTCTTAATTGTAATAGCCATATTTTAATGTCATTACAGAAAGGGCAGCTTGGCAGACCTATCTTGGATATGCCATACTGGAATGCAAAGCCAGCACCTATGCCAAACATCGGGGCAAAGTATGGACGAAAGGCTACATGGATTGGAGCAAGTGGAGACCAGACATTCCTAAGAATTGACGAAGCACTTATCAACTCTCATGTACTGGCTACATCAGAAATTTTTGCTTGCAAACACATCATAGGCAAGAACATTTGATATGTATAGTTCTTTTAGTTAGCACAATGTGAAAGTTTTTTCAGGAGGATTTACTTTTTCTGTACTGGAAATGTAGTTTGCAGCAGGTTTAAGGATTGCTGCAGCAGTATAATTTTGTGCATACAGTGATTAACTGCAGGTGGATTATCTTATTTTCAAGCCAGATTTATAGAGCCATCTGATATCACCAGTGTGTGAATCTGGTCTCCCCTTGCCAAGGATGTCAAGTGATGTTCGGTGGTAAAGAGTAGAGCAGCCTGTGCTTTCTTCAGTTCTTTTTTTGCTGTAAAACATACCTTCTGATCAGTCTGTTAGCTCCCTTCTGGCAACTTTCAGAGAACATTAAGCATACAGATGGGGAAAATAATCTTTTTCTGATTTCTTATTTAGACATGATAGTTACTATTATTGCTGTGATTGCTGGCTTAATTTCTTTGATTTCCTTTGTGAACATAAGCCAAAGCCTTGACATTCTTGGGAAAGGTCAGAAACAGATAAGCCTGTGGGAGACTGATTTCCCTGAAATTATAATCCTCTCTCGTGACCGTTTTATCTGTGAGAAGGCTAGCGCAGTATATATGGTTTAACAAGAAAACCGTGCTTCCGTCATGCTCAAAACTTTGGAGTCTACCTGGAGCATAAGAAGCTTCTTGCACTTGACCGCTGGGTGCTTGCCCGTCCTCCAGCTGGAGAACTGTCCTCCTGCATATCCACAAAACAAACAGCACCAGACTTGCCCATTCTAAAGACATAAACATTGCCTGTGATATAAATAGGACCTGCTGGAGAGATAAGTATGTATCCTAGAGACTACCCTATGGAACAGGCTCCCCATCCATGTGAAGCAGAGTTCCTCCCTAATCTAATTCAAGTGCAACTTGGACAATTTGATAGGAAACTGAAAATTCATCCCTGGTTTGGAACATACGTCTCTAATGCAAACGGGTAACCTTTAAATGGTTCATCTCCCAGGCCCATGCTTACAATTCTCAAGGGTATCAGAACTTGTCAGATTTGGGATGCATGTCTAGGCTTAAAAAGGCCCTTGTGGTCGTTAGAGTAGTAAACACCCATGAACCTATCAGTGAGGGGAATGAGAGAAAGTCTGCAAAGTGAACGCACCATTTTGAGAAAAGTTAACCACCCTAAAAAACTTTTAATGATTCTGTCAACTGAGTGTGTGGCTGTAGTGACTCTGCCATTCTCTCATGGGTCTAAAGGTGACTTTCCTGGACAGGTATGGCTTTGTTCACCTGTGACTCCAGTGCAACCAGTTTCAGTATCTCTGCTTATCTTAGCCTGTTTGAGAAGGTGGGGTTCCAGCATTTGAAACAAGCCAAGATTCAGAAATATAGCACCATGCCACAGCAAGATTCCATTTGTCATGCATCCACAGGGAGAATGTCTGCAGCACATACTGTAAAATTTTCTCTTGAATTGACTGTGAGTTGGGATATTGCTGCCATTATAATTTGAGTACTCAGAGATACCAGCTGAGGATTTTTCTGTTTCTTAATTTTGTGGAGCTCTAGTGGTGTAGTTGCTTAGCAACCCCATACCCTTTTAACATCAAATCAGTGGAAGTTTACCTCACTGTCATACCATGACTCCCAGTTCGTTAAACTATTTGAAGTATACGGAAGATTTTGTAGAAGCTTAGCATTAAATTGTAGCTTACTTCCCCCTCGCCTCTGGACTTTACTTTTGCTCCAAACCCTCCCACTAAAAGGAAGCAATGCCTTTTTCTGACAAATATTAAGAGTTAGACATCAAAGGTTAAGGGGAATGCAGTGTGTTCTGAGTAAACGTATTGGATATAACAGTGCACAGTTCAGTTTAAGGGCAGCCAGTGCACATTTTCTATAAGGCTAAAAGTAACAGTTTATTGAAAGTATGCGAGTTGTGTCTCACATCTGGGAGAAGAGTAACCATAAGATTAGGGCAGACAGCAATCAGTTTAAGTGGGACACAGGCTGTAACGTGCTTCAGCATAGTTAACCCTAACTTTGGAATAAATAGTCTGTGTAACCATCAGCTTGGGACAGACTTTTTGGAAAGTGTGTATAATTTTATATGTTTGCTGTAAGATGATGTCCTTCAAGGATGCATCTGCAGTCCTAACAAATGGGTTGTCCTGCCTCAGGCAGCCCTTCGGTCGGCCGGATTCCAAAGTCTGGGTCTGGCCTCGGCTGATGTCGCACTTCACCCGACGTCACTGCTACTGTCAATTGGGTATAAAGGCATCAGCCGACGCCATTTTCCTCAGTCTTTCTTGCCGCGCGGTGCCCGAAGCAGAAGCTGTTCGCAAGTGCCGGTCGGTCAGATCCAGAGATTTCTACTACCGAAGACTTCTAAAAAGCTAAGTACCCCGTTGGGGACTTTCTTGCCTCAGCCGATGTCAGAAAAAGTAAATAATTGTTTATCTTGTGGGAAACAAATACCTCATAAGGATTTCCACTCTTACTGCCTTCCTTGCTTAGGCCCAGACCACAACGTAGCAGCTTGTCTAGCCTGTGCTTCCTTCAACCGACGAACACTTAGACGTCGGTCGGAGTTTGCACTGGAGTTTTTTGGTCCCGCTTTTGCTTACAAAATGCCGTCGGAGACTCCGACTTCCCAATTAGCTAAAAAGCGTAAGGAAAAGGACCGACACTCGCGGTCCGCGGTTTCGGCCGAAACCACGGTTAAACCAACCGCGAGTGTCTCGGTTTCGGCTGAAACAGAGTCCTCGGTTCTTCCTTCGGCCGAAAGCATTCCTCCTGCAGTCGAGGCCTCACACAGCATGGCTGAATCTGCTACTGAAATTTCTCCTGCTGTAGCAGGCGCCCAGGATTTATCAGATACTATTCCTTTAGACATATCCACTCCTGCACGTGGAGCTGCTAGGCCCCCTGCATCCATGTCTATCAAGGCTTTCTCTAGGGCTAAAGCAGCTAAATCTTCTAAGGCCTTGCCTTCTAAAACCCCCACACACAGGCCTAGCTCTAGTTCCCAAATGCTTAGCCTGGCAGAGGATCTCATTTCTTTGATCAGGGGATCCCAACCTCACCCTGACAGGGCCTCTCCTCCCCCTCCAGAGAAGAGGCCTAGAGCAGAGCCCCCTGAACCAGTTTCTACAGATTATTCTTCGGATGATTCAGACAACTCAAATCCTCCAGAAGGCCCTTGTTCTCCATATGAGGATTCTGACGCAGAAGACTCCATTCCTTCTGCCTCTCCTCCTGAGGAATTTTCTTTTGGGGAAACCTTGCATGCTATGAGGGAACAATTTCAATGGCAGGGCCAGGATTTCTCAGATTCTAGGAAACGGCTCAGGACCTTCTTGCATTTGCCACAGCATAGGCCTTTAGCCATTCCTCCAGTACTAACAGTTGTGGATGATGCATTCAATGATGCTTGTACTGCCCCTGACTCTCTTCCTCCGGCCCCTGCTAAGCCCGACAGATACTACAGGGTCCCGGACACACATTATCACCTGTATAAGGCTCCTATTGCAGATCCAGAAACTATTTCTCAGGGCCCCAAAGCTGTAGCAACTGCCAAAAACCTCCCTCTGAAAGAGAATCTAGAGCATTAGAGAGATGGGGTAAAAAGTTTATACTTCTGCTACTCTTTCGCTAGGGCTTTAAACTGTCAATTCCACATGATTCAGTATCAGGAATTTTTGTTAGATCAGTTAAATAAAAAACTATCCTCTCCTGAACCTATAGACCGTAAGTCCCTGCAGGATTTGGTACATAACACTCAGCAGGTCAGTAATCATTCCTTGAAATGCGGCTATGATGCACTGGAGGCTTCCTTTAGATCAGCTATGACTGGTACAGTGATCAGAAGGCATGCATGGTTAAAAGAGCAATCCTTACCAGACCATGTAAAGTCAAAGCTCCTAGATGCTCCCATGGAGAAGCACAGTTTGTTTGGTTCCCCTGCACAGCAAGTATTAAAGAAGGTGGAGGAAAAAGCAAAATCTGTCCAAACAGTCAAGGACTTCTTCCAGGTCCAGCCTCCTAGGTTTAGTAGAAATTGGCCTTCAAAGAATTGGTCCTTTCCAGACACCAGAGCACAGAGAGGCAGAAATAGGCTCAAGAGGCAGAGGTCAATCCAGAGGTTCCAACAGGGGACGTCAGTGGCAGCCTAACAACCAGAGAAGTACTCCCGCAGATCCGGCTACTACCACTTTCACAGGACAGTCACAGTGACTTGGCTCTGATACCGCCTACCAGGGAACAACTGGAAGCACCCTTAGGCGGAAAGCTAGCCTTATTTTCAGTAAACTGGCATTACATTACAGGAGACAAATGGATTTTACAGACAATAGACAAAGGTTACAGGTTTCACTTCCATACTCTACCAAGGAAGAGAGGAATGCCAAGCCTACCACCAAACCAAAAGACAAACGCTCTAGGACAAATCAAACACTTACTAAGGATGAGAGCCATAGAAAAGGTACCGGCTATGGAACAAGGGCAAGGATTTTATTCCAGACTTTTCCTGGTGCCAAGAAAAGAAAATCAATGGAGGCCTATTCTCGACCTGTCCGCTCTCAACACATATCTCATTGTTCCAAAATTCAAAATGCTGACCCTACAGCACCTTCTTCCCATGCTGGGCAAGGAGGCTTGGCTGGTGACTCTAGATCTCAAGGAGGCATACCTGCACGCCCCTATTCGACCAGATTGCAGAAGATACCTCAGATTTCTTGCAGGATCAGAGCATTATCAATTCTCAGCATTGCCCTTTGGCTTATCTACTGCGCCCAGAGTATTCACGAAATGCCTGGCATCAGTAATTGCTCATTGCAGGCTTCAGGAATTCAAATTTATCCATACCTGGACGACTGCCTGCTACAAGCGGACAACAAGATCAAATTAACAAAAGATTTGGAAAAGGTCATTCACCTACTGCAGGCCTTGGGATACACAGTCAACATAAAAAAGTCAAGGCTGGTACCATCCCAAAGGATCACATTCTTGGGTGCAGAACTGGACACATCAATTCAAATGGCATTT
The DNA here is from genome assembly GCF_019279795.1 of Protopterus annectens. NCBI lineage: Eukaryota > Metazoa > Chordata > Ceratodontiformes > Protopteridae > Protopterus > Protopterus annectens. The sequence goes on along the minus strand of NC_056736.1, from coordinate 90,497,286 downwards.
CTCACAGCAGAAAAGCAAAAGCAACTACCACTCTACTTCAAGGCTTTAACAACGCAGAACCAGCTTACAGCAAGGAAAATCCTGCAAGCCCTGGGTTACATGGCATCCTGCATAATATTGATCCCACATGCCAGACTGCATATGAGGAAGTTGCAATGGTCCCTAAGGAATTTATGGTCTCAGCACAAGCACAGCCTAGAAACCCAAATCCCAATAATTCCATGCCTGAAACAGGAATTCCTGTGGTGGGCTCAGGCCTGTCAGTTGAACAAAGGACTGCCTTTCCACAGCCCTCACCCAAGCCAGACTATCACCACGGACGCCTCTGACCTCGGCTGGGGGGCACACATGGCAGACAAGTGCATACAAGGCCTATGGACACAAGACCAGCTCAACCTACACATAAATCAAAAAGAGATGCTGGCAGTGAAACAGGCAATTCAGACCGTTTCTTCAACAGGGTCATTTGCTGATAAGGACGGACAACACCACAGTTATGTGGTATATCAACAAGCAGGGAGGCACACATTCATATCCTCTATGCCGGATGGCAATGGACCTGTGGAATGTGGCCCTGAACCTCAACATTCAGCTACAGGCCTTATTCGTGCCAGGAAAAGAAAATATATTAGCAGACACATTAAGCAGAACTACCACGGATGCCCACGAATGGATGCTGCATCCGGACATCTTCAGAACCATTACAGAGAAATGGGGCCTACCAGAAATAGACCTGTTCGCATCCCCACACAACCACCAATTGAGAAAATTCTGCACAAGGACATACCACCCACTTGCTTGGAAGGTGGACTCCCTATCCTTCAGTTGGGAAAACCTAACAGCATATGCATTCCCACCTCTACCTTTGATGCACAAAGTGCTACTGAAGATCAAAGAAGAGCACCCAAGGATCATACTGATAGCTCCAGACTGGCCGAGGCAGCATTGGTACCCACTTCTGAGAAGTATGTCTCGGACACAGGCATGACCTCTACCTCTAGTTCCTCTGCTGCTAACACAGAACAACTTCAAGATCCTGCATCCAAACTTGAAAACACTGCAGCTAGCTGCTTGGAATCTTACATGAAACAAAATAACCCAGAACTATCTCAGAGGGTTAAAGACATTATCCTGGAGGCTCGCAGACCCACCACAAGGAAGACTTACTCAGCAAAATGGAAAAGATACCTCATTTGGAGTGCAGCAAAAGGAGAAAATGTATCATTGGCAAACATAGCTAACATCCTGGAATATTTAGCAGAACTTTTCCACAATGGCCTGTCTTACTCCTCCATCAAGATTCATGCATCAGCAATTTCAGCAGAATACAACATGGATCCTCCAGTCTTCTCTCATCCTCTACTCAGGCAGTTTCTGAGAGGAATTAAAAATGTAAAGCCTCCAAGGAAGCCACCTCTGCCTACATGGGACCTGAACTTTGTGCTGGAAAAGTTAACACTCCCCCCTTTTGAACCAGCAGCAACAGCAGAATTACAGTTCTTATCTTGGAAAACTGCTTTCCTGCTTGCAATCACTTCAGCAAGAAGGGCTTATGAATTACAGGCATTAATGGCAGTACAGCCCTTCCTTATCTTCCATCAGGATAGAGTGTCCTTGAGAACTAACCCTACTTTTATGCCAAAGGTGGTCTCCAGGGTATCATTGAACCAAGCTATCCACCTACCAACATTCTTCCCCAACCCGCAGAACAGGGGGGAAAGACTGCTGCACACCTTGGATGTACACAGACAATTGCGCTACTACCTGGACAGAACCAAGAGCAATAGAAAAACTGACCAGCTTCTGGTAGCATATGCAGCAGGAATGGAAGGAAAAGCAATTTCAAAACAGACAATCTCAAAATGGATAGGAAATTGCATTAGATTTTGTTACTCCTTTCATGGGAAGACAACTCCAGAAAACATCAGACCTCACTCCACAAGGGCTACAGCCACTACTACAGCTTTCTTACGAGGAGTGGCTACCAAAGACATTTTAGAGGCTGCTACTTGGAGCTCCGTGCATACATTTGCCAAGCATTATAATCTGCCTTTATACTCCAGATCCCGAGCAGGTTTTGCCACTGCTGTTTTGCAAGGGATCTTAACTACACCATAATCTTCTTAGTGCCTCCCCCCCAGTTTGGCTATGGTATTCTACCCATTTGTTAGACTGCAGATGCATCCTTGAAGGACATAGTACAGTTTTGTACCTACCATAAATGTAGATGTCCGAGAGGAATGCATCTGCAGTCAGGATTACCCGCCTCCTTCCCTCTGTGGTACTCCTAGGGTATTTGCCCATCTTGTAGCTAGCTGGGGGAATCTATTATGGTGTATTTGTTTGTATATATGTACATACATGTTTATTTGTTGTTTGCTCTCTACTATTTGGAATCATTTGCATTTATCCAAATTTAGCCTTCCTAGAGGGCACCTGGCATCTGGGGCAAGAAACACCGAGGAAAATGGCGTTGGCTGATGCCTTTATACCCAATCGACAGTAGCAGTGACGTCGGGAGAAGTGCGACATCAGCCGAGGCCAGACCCAGACTTTGGAATCCGGCCGACCGAAGGGCTGCCTGAGGCAGGACAACCCATTTGTTAGGACTGCAGATGCATTCCTCTCGGACATCTACATTTATGGTAGGTACAAAACTGTACTTTCTTCGTGTTTCACTGTTGCAGTAATTACATTTGGGGTAATCTGCTGGCAGGTTGCCCTCAGTCGGCCTGAATTCCAAAGTCTTGGGTCCTGCGTCGGTTGCCGTCTCCTCTTCCATGATGTCAGGTGTATAAAACATGCAGCCAACGCCATTTTCTTCAGTCTTTCTTGCCGTGCGGTGCCCGAAGCAGAAGCATTTTGCAAGTGCTGGTCGGCCAGCTACTGAAATGTTCGAGTTTGAGTTTCAGAACCAAAGTCTTCACTAAAGCTAAGTACCCCGTTGGGGAAACTTTTTTCTTGCTCCATACCGATGACAAAAATAGTTAATAATTGTGTATTACTTGTGGGAAGCAAATACCTCATAAGGATTTCCATTTATACTGTATTCCTTGCCTAGGCCCTGATCACAACGTGCCTGGCTGTCGGTTTTGTGCTAGATTTAATCAACGCACTATTAAGCGTCGGTATATTTTTGCCTTAAAGTGTTTTGGAAACAGATTTAACTACCCAGAAATGTCGTCGGATAGCAATCCGACTACCGGAGTACATAAAAAACGCAAAGAAAAGGACAGAGAAAGGCAGTCAAGATCCATAACCGACGAAGCTTCTCCAAAGCCAGTCGCTGGTTCGCCAGTACTCAGTGAGGCGCTTTCGCAGCCCCTGATACCCACTACCTTCGAGTCGCAGGCCCCTACCGACACCCATGTGAAGTCCGGCATGCCGCAAGATACTCAAGGTATTGGACCGACGGATGTATCTCCCTCGGATTGGTCCGGAGCTGCTGAGCAGGCACTGGCTTCTGAGGGTGTATTTAGACCTCAACATTTGTATATCAAAACACCAAAACTTGAAAAAACTGTAGTAAAAAAACAAAAAAACGGCCCAGGGACAACATACTAAAATGGATTTAATAATTCAAACAAAATAAGGGTACAGTAAGTACTGCCTCTGTAACGAGGTTGAAGCAAACACCAACAAATTCAAATTAAGCGCTTTTCGTCTGTTGAATAAACAGACTTCTACAGAGGCAGTACTTATTGTACCCTTATTTCGTTTGAATTATTAAATCCATTTTAGTACGTTGTCGTTGTCCCTGGGCCGTTTTTTTGTTTTATACATTTGTATATCAAACCGACGACAGCTGCAAAACCAAAGACAAAAGCAACTTGTAAAACTAAAAAACTGACGCATGAGCCACGTGCACAGGCCTCTATGCCTGAAAAACAGATGATCAAAATGGCTGAAGACCTTATAACCTTTATCAGGGGTACCCATCCCCCTCCAGATAAGAGGCTTAGGCAAGACACTGATTATGAATCTTCAGATCAGGTTTCTATTTCTTCTGATTCCTCTTCTGATCAGGAATTATCTATACCTCCCTATGAGGATTCTGATGCAGAGGAGTCTATACCATCTGCTTCTCCTCCTGAGGATTATTCATTTGGGGAAACCTTGCATACTTTGAGGGAACATTTTCACTGGGAGAGTCAAGACTTATCAGAATCAAAAAAGAGGCTCAGGGATTTCCTTCCTTCTCCCTCAGCACAGGCCTTTGGCCATTCCCTCTGTTTTAGACACTGTGGATGATGTGTTTTCAGAGTCCAGCTTGACCCCTGACTCCTTACCTCTGGCTCCCAGTAAGCCTGACAGATATTACAGGGTCCCCGACTCACATAATTTTTTATTTAGAAACCCTGCTGCTGATCCTGAAACTATTTCACAGGGTCCAAAGGGTGTTAAGGCCTCAACAGCAAAAAATCCTACCCCCTCTGACAGAGATTCAAGGGCACTGGACAGATGGGGAAAAAAGGTTTATACATCTGCAACCTTGGCAATCAGAGCCTTAAACTGTCAATTTCATATGCTTAAGTATCAACAACATGTTATGGAATTGCTGAAACAGAAAGTGATGTTGATTTCTGAATGTGCAGAAAATAAAGAATTGCAGGAATTATTGCATGCAGCTGAACAGGTTGTAAAGCATACTTTGCAATGTGGTTTTGACTCCTTAGAGGCCTCCTGCAGGGCCGCAGTTACTGGATCTGTGATTAGGAGGCATGCCTGGCTAAAGGAACAAAATTTGCCTGATCATGTTAAAGCTAAATTGCTAGATGCACCTTTACAGCATGATACTCTGTTTGGTATTAAGGCAGAAGAGGTTTTAAAGAAAATGGAAGACAAAGCTAAGTTTATGCAAACTGTTAAAGACTTTTTACAAGTGCTGCCACCAAGATTCAGTAGACACTGGCCTACAAAAAATTGGTCCTTTCCTGTGTCAGACAGAGCTCAAAGGGGCAAATCCAGACGCCCAAAGGGTTCCAGATACCAGGCGCAAGATTCACACAGGTCAAAGCAATGGGGTGCATCTACCTCCAAATCAGGAGGAGATAAAGCGCAAACCTACAGAAAACAGTCCCAATGACTTCCCTCTGCCTACACCAAGCACTTATCTTTTGGCAGCACCCTTAGGGGGAAAATTAGCACTTTTTGCTCAAAATTGGCAGTTAAAATGGGTACTAAACATCGTATCACAGGGATACGGATTCAATTTCCACACTCTGCCAATGGCAAACAGTTGGCCAGATCTGTCCAAAAATCAATGGGCAGAGACACAGAAACCGGTTACGTCCCTCATGGATATGGGGGCCATTCAACCAGTTCCAGAACAGGAAAAAGGACAAGGTTTTTACTCAAGACTGTTCTTGGTATCCAGAAAGGACAAGGCCTGGCGGCCAATACTGGATTTATCAATTTTGAACACATACCTGGACATTCCAAAATTCAAAATGCTGACTTTGCAGCAGCTTCTGCCCATGCTGGGCAAGAATGCTTGGCTGGTGACTTCAAACCTAAAAGAGGCATACCTGCATGTCCCAACAAGACAGTCGTGCAGAAGATACCTCCGATTCAAGGCTGGCTTAATGCATTACCAATTCTCTGCACTGCCCTTTGGCTTATCTACTGCGCCCAGGGTCTTTACAAAGTGCCTGGCACCAGTAATTGCATTTTGCAGGCAAAAAAGTATACAGATATACCCTTACTTGGACGACTGTCTCATTCAAGCAGACAGAGAGCAAGGACATTCTTCTTCAACACCTGGCATTTGTGAAAAGGCTTCTAACATGCCTAGGGTACACAATAAACGAAAATAAATCACAACTCGTACCCTCTCAAAAGATAACATTCCTGGGTGCAAGCTTGAATACAACTGTCCAGATGGCTTACCTCACGCCATACAAGCAAAGGCAACTGACTACTTACTTCAAACTGATGGCAACAGAAACCCAGTTATCTGCAAGACAAATTCTGAAGGCTTTGGGCTTCATGGCATCCTGCATCCTACTGATTCCATATGCAAGACTGCATATGAGCAAACTTCAGTGGTACCTAAAAAGTTTATGGAGTCAACATTGTCACAGTCTGGAAACAATGATTCCTCTCATACCCTGCCTACAACAGGAATTTCTGTGGTGGGCAAAGGCATGTCACCAAAACATGGGACGGGCCTTCACTCTACCCCCTGCCAACCAAACCTTAACAACAGACGCATCAGATTATGCCTGGGGGGCCCACATGGCAGGAAGATGCATTCAGGGCATATGGAGCCCAAAACAAATGCATCTACATATCAACCAGAAAGAGATGCTAGCTGTTAAAAATGCCCTAACAGCCTTCAAGGACTTACTTCATCCAGGACAGCTACTGATAAAGACAGACAAAACCACGGTCATGTGGCATATAAACAAGCAAGGGGGCACACACACACACATACCCCTTTGCAGATTAGCCATGGCACTGTGGGACACAGCTTTGACCTACCAAATACATCTTCAAGCTCAATTCCTGCCAGGAAAGCAAAATACTCTGGCAGACGATTTAAGCAGAAACCTTATGGACCCTCATGAGTGGAAACTAAATCCACAAGTCTTCAGCATGATAACAGAGAAATGGGGGAGTCCAGACATAGATCTATTTGCCTCTCCTCAAAATTATCAATTGAAAAGATTCTGCACAAGGACTTATCACAGACAAGCATGGAAAGTGGAGGCCCTGTCCTTCAGTTGGAAAAACCTATCAGTTTACGGCTTTCCTCCTCTGCCTCTTCTTCCTAAGGTCCTCCTAAATGTCAGACAAGAGAAACCAAAGATGATATTAATTGCCCCAGACTGGCCCCACCAATACTGGTACCCAGTCCTAAGGAACTTGTTTCAATACCCAGCTTGGACCTTACCTCAAAGACCTCAACTACTGTCCCAGCAAAACAATCAGATCCTGCACAATCAACTCCAGACACTGAACCTGGCGGCATGGCTGATCATGTAGTTATAAAAACAACTCCTCTCAGTAAAGCTGTGATGGATGTCATTTTGGAAGCCAGAAGGCCTAGTACTAGAAAATCTTATGCTGATAAATGGAAGAGATTCTGTGCTTGGAATCAAGCACAAGGAACTGATGTAGCTGAACCAAATATTCCTCAGATATTACAATACTTAACTGAGATGCTTGACAAAGGCCTAACTTTCTCATGAATTAAAATCCATGCCTCTGCCATTTCGGCTCATTACAATACAGAGCCACCAATCTTTTCTCATCCTTTACTAAAGCAGTATCTTAGAGGAGCCAAAAATGTAAGGCCTCCTAGAAGATTACCATTACCTGCATGGGACCTCAATTATGTATTGGAAAAGTTCACCCTCCCTCCATTTGAACCAGCTGCTACCGCTGATATAAAGTTCTTATCATGGAAAACCGCTCTGCTACTAGCAATTACTTCAGCAAGAAGAGTTTCAGAGCTACAGGCCCTCATGGCTGTAGAGCCTTTTATCATATTTTACCCAGACAGGGTGTCTCTGAGGACAAATCCTACATTTATGCCTAAGGTGGTTTCCAGTGTGGCTCTTAACCAAAGAATTTATCTGCCAACCTTTTATCCAAATCCACAGAACAAGGGGGAAAGAATTTTGCATTCCTTGTACGTACACAGACAGCTAAGATTCTACTGGAGCAGGACTAAAGCTCTAAGAAAAACTGAGCAATTACTAGTGACAATGCTGCAGCATCACAAGGCAAGGCTATTTCAAAGCAGACAATTTCAAAGTGGATAAGCCACTGCATCCGTTTCTGCTACTTACACCATGGTAAACATGTGCCCAAGGGCATTAGGTCTCATTCCACCAGAGCTGCAGCTACTTCAGCAGCCTTTCTCAGAGGAGTACCAACCAAAGACATTCTAGAGGCTGCTACTTGGAGTTCTGTCCACACCTTTACAAAGCATCATCATTTGCCTCTCTACTCTAAGTCCAGGGCAGGCTTTGCCACTGCAGTTCTGCAGGGCCTTATAGCCACACCTAATGCTGTTTAGCTCCAGCCTCTCAACCATAGCTTTGGGATTCTACCCAAATGTATTGACTGCAACAGTGAAACACGAAGAACATAGTACAGTTGTGTACACCTACCATAAATGTAGATGTTCGAGTGTATTCACTGTTGCAGTCCAGGTTACCCTCCTGCCATCCCCCTTTCATTCTGGAGTTTATCTTTCCTTCTCTATCTTCTACAACCTATGTGGTGTATTTGCTTGTAGATGAAGGTAAAGTTTATATTGATGCATATATATATATATATATGTATATATATATATATATATATATATATATATATATACACACAATATATATATATTTTTTGCTACCTTTTTGGGGGCACCTGACATTTGAGGTGAGAAAAAACTAAAGAAAATGGCGTCGGCTGCATGTTTTATACCCCTGACGACCTGACGTCATGGAAGAGGAGACAGCAACCGACGCAGGACCCAAGACTTTGGAATTCAGACAGACTGAGGGCAACCTGCCAGCAGATTACCCCAAATGTAATGACTGCAACAGTGAAATACACTCGAACATCTACATTTATGGTAAGTGTACACAACTGTACTTTCAGAAGGGTTGGAGTTGTAAAAATGTGTTTAGTTTTATTTTTGTTTCGTGGGTGTTTTTTTTTTTTTTTTTTAAGTGGCAAGTCTGGGAAAATGTTACATTTGTCCAAACAGAAAAAGAAGCAACTATATGCAACATCACCAATTTTAATATGTGCATCCAAGCTGCAAGTTAGGATAGTCATATATAATATGTGGAAGCAATGGTATTTTTTAGCAGAATGCCTGCTTTGTCGTTGTTAACCTGGAAATAAAATGGCTTTGCATGAATGTAAAAAAGCAGATTATTGAATTTTATTAAAGCATACAATGTACAAATATTAGTGTTACAGGAGATGCTTTTGTATAGAAAATGAGCTTGTGAATTTGACAAAGAAAAGGTTTCAGGATAGACATTCAGCAAGTACCAGGGACAAAATAAAAAGTGGAGTAATAGTGATGACAAGAGGGGCTCTGTTGTTAGAAAAGGGAAAAAAGAGAGCAGTATGGCAGATAGGGGTTATTTGCAGGGTAGGAGGATGATTACACTAGCACACATTTATATTCTGCCAAAAGTGCTATAATGGAGCTTAGAAGAATTTTGGAAGAAATAATACACTTTCAGCAGGGAGTATAGGTTCATTGGTTAGTACTAGGCTAACTCCCTTGTGGACCGTTTTATGCCAAGCCAGTTATCCCATTTTGGTACTTAAAATTAACCTGTCTTGTTGAAATTTAAGTTTACCCAACCCTTTTTGATATCTATATTTGTATATTACTCTAGTAATAATTACTAGATCAAAATCTAGATGTTTGTAGGGGACCCATGCATTAAGATTAAGCATATATGAGCTGCTTATATAGATATTTGGAGGTGGACCCATGCATTGGGATGAAACACTTAGGAGTTGCCCCTGTTCTTTTGCAGTACAGGCGGTACTCCTGGGGTAAAGTTCTCATTTCCCATCCATTAATCCAAGTTTGCTTGAATGTGGCCAGGAATAAGCTTTGATTTACGTGGATGGGGCGTCTCTTCCAGCACAGTGGTATCCACTGTGAGCTGTACCTGTCTTTCAAACCATTTTACTAATTTTTGCAGAATATATGTAGGTCCCTGAATTAAGCATTTCTGATACCCTTTGACTTGTGTATGTGAAGCAAGTCCATCAGTAATGGGGTCAAAAGATGCCTTGTATGCTAGACACAGGTCACTTCTTAGCAGTCTGTAAGAGACGTAGTATAACAATAGGGCTTTGTGGCAGTCCATGTAGTACTTATTATTTAGACCTTGTACTCTCTTTGTAAGGCATCATTGTGGGTACTCAAGTTGTTGCATTTGCCTGGACAGATGCATTTCAGAAAGTGCATTATACTCAATAGTTGGCCTAGTGAGGGCTTAGTAAATGGGGACAACAGCATCCATGGATCTAAAAGCAATCCCCTTGTTTATGAGCTGCATGATGTAAAAAGACTTCTTACCACATTTGACATATGCTGGTCAAACGTTTGGACACTATCTACATAAGTTCCTAAATCCTGAACTGCTGAGTAAATTTATAGAAGTGTGTTGTCATGGGGTAGTTCCTCAAAGGAGTCAAGTTTTGCAAAGGAGACAATAATGCATTTTCAGGCATTTAGCTTGAGCCATTTGGGGATTCACTGACTGCTAGCGTGTAGTCATCTGCAAGCTTAATCAGCTGGACCTCTTTAGTATTGGCTTTTAGTCCAGTGAAGTATATGCCAGACAGGAGAACTCTGAGAACCAAACCGTGGGGGACTTGTTTGGTGACCAGCCTTTTTGAGGAGGTAGCTTCTCTTAGTTTGATTTCCTGTATCCGGTCTGCGAGTCATTTGGTAGTCCAGTGGATGATGCAGGGGTTTATGCCCAGTTTAGCTTTTCCACTGTGCCTGAGTTGGGGATTGTGTGTTTTTGTTCCTACCTCATTGTAGCTATTACAGTTAACCCACTACCTAAAAACTTACTTTCCAACACAGTCTAATGACATCACCACAATAATTGTCCTCTCACTCCTTACACTTTTTCTCATCTCCCTAAACCACATTATTTTATCATGCCATACCTGCACAACAAACTAACTGTCTTACACATATATCTGAAATCACAGGCTTTTCCAGTCACTATTGCCTAATATTCCCATCCTTATTTTCCCCTACTACCGTTGACTATAAGCAATAGATGTCCTTCTGTTCCAGTGTTGCAGTATTCTACATGTGGGTTTACCCTTCTTCCTCTCCAGTTCGTCCGGCCAGCTTTCCAGAGATTTTCAGTCCCTCTAGGTGCATCAGATGTCTGACGAGGCAGCAGGTATGTGGGCCATAAAAGTGGCGTTTGCAAGCATCAGCCCTTGGAACGTTTCAGCCACCAGTCATACGCCAGGTGCTGCTACTTCTCGTGGACGTCAGATCTAGAAAAGTTCAGTTAAGTACCCTGTTGGCTTTCAGTCCTACTGTTATTTCTTGTAGTCTTTTCATGTCAGCCAGAAAGGGCAAATGTAAGTGTGGTTGACAGATTCCCTGCAAAGACACCCACGATCAGTGTCTCTCTTGTTTAGGTAAGGAACACGACCACGAGAACTGCGCGATTTGTAAATCATTTGTCCCGAAGACCTTACGTCGCCGTTTACAGGTATTGCATTTGTACTTGGAGAACCAGAGCTTAAAACAAATAGCATTAGGGATGGAGGCACCTCCGACACCCCATCTGAACCACCCAAGAAGAGGGCCAAGACCTTGTGGCCTACTACTTCAGTTGCGCCTCTTCCAGCCATTCCTTAGTCTGTGGCTGAGGCTGACATCGGCCTGGCCGAGGATTCGGCATCTGCCGGTGTGGATAAAGTTAGTACCTCTGAGAAAGCTGCACAATCTTGAGTGGTCGCCACATCCCTAGAGGCTAACACCGGCATTTACCTTAGATGCCGGTGGGAACCAGCATTCACTCTGGCCTCGTCGGATTCTTTCACCACCATCCCTACACCTGACCAAAGGCCTTCTCCCAGCCGGACGCCAGCGAATTCTCTAAAGAAAAAAACAGAAAAAACATGCATCTCCTGCTACTGAAAGCATGCCCAGATTGGCAGGCCTTCAGTCAGACTTTGTTTAATGCCTTTATGGCCCTTAGACCTACTGCCTTCGAAACCCCTAGCACTGCTCATCCCCTCCTAAATTCTAGACCTCTCATCCTTGAAAGTAGGGTAGAACAACTAGAAGAGGAGGAACTGTCTGATTCCTCAGGGGATTCACTCTCTTACTCCTCCCGGATCTCTTCCCCCCTGGGATATGGATCTCCAGAGGAAGGCTCTATTGACCCTGACTCCCCTGTGGGGGATTTAACCTTTGGGGAAACTATCAATAAGATGAAAGAACACTTTAAGTGGGAATCCTCAGATATGACTGAAGTACAGAAGAGGTTTTACAATCTGATACAAATGGACTACCCCAGTCCTTCTGCTATCCCTCCTATTCAGCCGGCCTTCCTAGATGCTTTGGCTTCCATCAACCTGGACTCCCAACCTCCAGCCCCTCGGAGAGCAGATAGACTTTATAAAGTCCCTGAGACAGAAAAATTTCTGATCAAGTGCCCTACTGCTGATCCAGCCACTATATCCGTTTCTACTGATAGGGCTTCCAAGCTTCTTCCTACCACTACCATCCTCCCAGGTAACAAGGACAGCAAGACTGTGGAGAGGTTGTGAAAAAAATGTTCACCTCTGCTAACCTATCATTCAGAGCCACTAACTACCAAACTCACATGACCAAATATTCCTTAGCTCTGCTGGACAAAGCCACTAAGAAATTAGCTGACATTCCAGATTGTGCAGCCAAAGCTTCCTTGACCTCCCTGCTATCCCTCACTTCTCAGGTGAATAGACACTCCTTGAGATGCAGTTATGATGCAGCTGAAGCCTCAGCTAGGTCAGTTGCATCAGCTTCTGCTCTAAGAACATACTTGTGGCTATGCCTTCAGCCTCTCCCCAATGACGTCAGGGCCAAACTGATTTATGTACCTTTGGATCACTCTGCCCTGTTTGGTGAAAAAGTGTCTGACCTGTTTAAGTCCTGCAACAAAAATGAAAAGAATTACAGGACCTAAAACACCTCCTAGTCTCGCCCATCCCTAAGTTCCATAGGAGCTACCTGTCTAGGACTCAGTTCATCAGGAAAGCCTCTAGGCTTACAGCTCCCCTCAGGTTCTAGAAGACCCCCCTAGAAGACGGCTCCTGCCAGCTAGAGTTTCTCCTTCCTCTAGCCAAAGGCGTTCTTTTCCAGATAGGGCAGGTAGTGTCTGACTGGCTGCCAAGCTTTCATTCCCCCCAATCCCTTCCCCTATCTGCCCATCTCACTGTCTCCTTGCGTGGTCCCTCATTACGTCTGACAAGTGGGTTTTGTCCATCATACACAATGGTTATTTTATGTCCTGGATCACCCCCCCCCCCCAACAAGGCTGGGCATACCCCAGCCACCTACCAGTCAATTACCCCTCCTACGACAGGTTCTGCAAACCCTGCTAATACAAGGACTACATAACCAGTGCCTACAGAATCAAAAAGAAAAGGATTTTACTCCAGAATCTTTTTGGTACCCAGAAAGGATGGACCCTGGAGGCATATTTTAGACCTCTCACGCCTCAATACTTTCTTAAAAGTTCCTACCTTCAGGATGCTTACTCTCCCTACCCTCTTCCCCCTCAACCTTCCTTGGGGATTCATGGTAACCCTGGACATAAAGGATGCCTACCTTCACATACCTGTGAAGCCCACTTTCATTAAATACCTCAAATTTCTAGCAGTCTCATCCTGTTTTCAGTTCTGTGCCTTGCCCTTTGGTTCTCAGGGTATTCACAAAATGTCTGGCTTTAGTCATCACTTACTGCAGGACAAAGGGGAACCAGATATTCCCCTACTTATATGACCTTCTAATTCAGGCAGAAGACTCTTCATCTTCACACCCAGACCCTTCTGCTCCTCCTGCAGTCTCTAGGATTTCTAATAAACTTGCCAAAAATTCCTATCTGAAGCCCGCACAGGACATTGTCTTCCTGGGTTGCAGAATCCATACAGACCTTATGAAGGCCTTCCTACCAGCAGAAAAGGTGGTGTCCCTAGCACACCACCTACGCGCCGCCCTTCAATCAAAACTGACAGCAAGGCAATTTCTGATGTTGCCCCTAGCAAGAATGCACGAGGAAACTACAGTGGTATCTGCGGTCATTGTGTACCCAGCACTCCCATCCTGTAGTGTTCAGGATCCCCCTCCTTCCCTGTTTGAAACAGGAATTGATATGGTGGGTGGCTCAGGTGGCCCAGAACTCAGGCCTCCTTCTAGAAACATCCAGTCCCTCCCAGATTATGCACACAGATGCCTCTGATCTGGGCTGAGGAACAACTCTAGGACAGAGAAAAGTGCAAGGCTTGTGGACAGACAAACATAAACTAGACCACATGAATATCAGAGAAATGTGAGCGATCCTACTTGCTCTACAAGCCTTCCAACCCTATCTAGAGCAGGACCCTCTCAAGAAATTCATGGACAACACCACAGTCCTTTGGTATCTTAACAAACACAGAGGGACAAAGTCATACATTCTGTGCAGACTAGCTCTGCAGGTGTGAGAACTGGCCACCTCACAGGGAATTACCCTTCAGGCAGCCTACATACCCGTCCCTACACAATTCCCAGGCAGATTACCTAAGCAGAATCATTTCAAACAACCACAAATGGATGCTTCAAAGAGATGTTTTCCTAAATCTGGTCCACAGGTGGGGTATACCACAAATCGATCTGTTAGCCTCCTCCATAAACAGGCAACTTCCTGGATACTGCACCAGGGCGCACGACCCCAAGGCGATGACGACAAATGCCTTCTCGATGACCTGGAAGGGGAAATTTCTGTATGCATTCCCACCTTTCCCCTTGGTACAAAAGGTGCTGCTGAAAATTCAGCAGGACTCACCAAAAATCTTGCTGGTGACTCCCTACTGGCCAAGACAGCACTGGTTCCCCCTTCTCCTTCATTTGTCAAAGGGGAATCACCACAAGTTGCCCCCCCTCAGTGGACCTGCTCACACAGCATGAGGGAACTCAGATACACCCACAGTGGCAATCCTTGCACCTCACCCTGTGGCTGATAGGATTCTAATCACCTTCAGACACCTGTACAACGAGGGCATGCTCAATGTCCTGCAGGAGGCCAGGAGATCCAACACAAGAAAATCCCATCTCTCGAAATGGAAAAGGTTTTCTATTTGGTGTCACAAAAGACAGTTGGACCCGCTGGAAGGCGATATTCCTCTCATCCTGTCTTACCTGTGTGAACTAATGCAGACAGGGCTGTCATGCTCATCTCTGAAAGCACATTTTTCTGAAATCTCTGCCTGCCTTCCTTTGGATCCTCCCCTTGCATCCAGACTCCCCACTAAACTGTTCCTGAAAGGGGTACTACACTTGAGACCACCTAGGAAACGGTCTCCTTCCCCCTGGGACCTTAACTATGTATTAGAAAAATTCAGTCTAGCCCCCTTTGAGCCAGCAGATAAAGCTCCCATAAAATTTTGCATGTGGAAAACCGTTTTATTGGTAGCTCTGACCTCAGCCAGAAGGGTCTCTAGAGTTGCAAGCTCTTATGGCTGCACCACCATTTTTAGTCTTCCACCTGGACAGAGTGACTCTCAGGACTAACCATTCATTCGCTCCCAAAGTAGTGAGTGAACTATCCTTGAACCAGGCCATCCATCTACCTACCTTTTTCCTCAACCCGCAGGGGGATAATGAGAGAGTACTTCATTCCCTGGATGTCCACAGACAACTTAGGTCTTATTTACATAAAACCAAACCCTTTAGGAAATCAGACCAATTGTTTGTCTCCTTCCACCCCGGAGCCCTGGGGAAAGCTGTTAGTAAACAGACCATTTCGGCCTGGATCTCCAGGGCCATTTCCTTCTGCTGCCTGCACCATGGAAAGACCTTGCAGGTAAGTGTCAAAGTACACTCCACCAGAGCAGTGGCCTCTTCTGGAGCCTTTTTTAAGGGGCTAGATGCTAACTCAGTACGTGAGGCAGCTACGTGGTCCTCGGTGCACACCTTCACCAAGCACTGCAAACTGGATCATATCTCCAGAGCCAGGGCAGGATTTGCCAGGGCTATCCTACATGGATTCCTGGAAACATCTAGGCCACCTCTCAATCCTAAGTGAGCTTTGGCACTTACCCACCTGTTGAATACTGCAACATTGGAATAGAAGGACATAGGAAAGTTGTGTAAAATCTTAACATAACCATAGATGTCCTTCTTTTCCATGTTGCAGTATTCCTTCCCTCCCACCTTCCCCTCTTGTCAGTCTGCACTTGCTCTCCTGGGTGACACTGGACAGGCTATGCACTTATAGGACTGGCTCCGAATGGGGCCTTTTTTTTTTATGTTGTGAGGGCTGGTGAGTGCAGACGTCACTTTTATGTCCCACGTACCTGCTACCATGTCAGATGTCCAATGCACCTAGAGGGACTGAAAGTCTTTGGAAACCTGGCCGGACGAACTGGAAAGGAAAAAGGGTAAACCCACATGTAGAATACTGCAACATTGAACAGAAGGACATCTATGGTTATAGTAAGATTTTACACAACTTTCCTTTCTGCTAACAGTAAACAAGTACCTTCCACACCATGCATAAAGAAATACTCTATTACTTATGTGCCTGATCTGATAAAAAAGTACCCCAAAAAAGAGACATGATATAAGCCATTTGTCGTCCATCATTTCCACTGTAATGTCATTGGATGGTTCGTAAAGCTTACAACGGAGTTAGTTTACTCTTGTGAAATATAACTTCTATCTAGTGTAGCCCGGTTTTGTGTCTTTGGAAAATATGTAAATTCTTTGCGTTCCCACTATTAAATTCACATTTACTAAACTAGTAGCTACTTTGAACTCTTAACAACAGTGATGAATTAGACTTTATAGAGATATTTGAGGAAGAATTTCAGAAGCAGTCTGCAGCAAGCCTAGCATGTTCACTAATGTCCATGGCAAGCATTTGCCACTAAGGCTACTAAACAGGATAGTCATGATCTGCTTAAAACAGCCCCATTAAGGAACCTACTGGCCCACAGTTTGAAACTGCAAGGTAACTCTGAGAAACACCACCTCGCCTGCTTATAGGACATACTGTCTACAAAAAGGCCTGTCTGAAACCCTAGAAAGAGTCTTAAACTTGCATAAATGTAAACCATAGTCTCTGTAATCATGTAATTTGAAGGTGGTGCTAATCTAGTGACTGATATTTTTTAATAATTTAGATGCAGGGGTCTGCAGGTGCCAGCAATCCACTTTCTTTCCCCTCTAAGGCTTACTAAGTCTGAACCTTGCACCGCTTCCTCACCAATCCAGTGGCTTGAGCCTGATTTAAGTAGGCAGCAGATGGAGGATTAGTCACAGCACTATTTAACTAGGCTTGCTGTCTGACTGTGCTCTCTTGTCTGATCCATTCAGTACACAATGTACAGCAGTACATACTACTGGGTCACAGTCCCTCTTAGCACTGAAACTGGTTTTGGAAAACCATTGCTGAGCTTCCTTCTGTGGTGTAACCATCTGTGCTAAACTTTGCTATACCCCAACTTTACACCCATCCTCCCTTACTCTACCTTTGCAGAAATATAGCCACTCCCAAAGTATTTCATAACCAATCCAGTAAATTCCCCATCTCCTAACTCTTTCACAACCTAGACACAGTTATAGTCTTAAGCTGTAATCTCTATAAATGTCTTTTTTTCCGGCCTAATTGTCTCATCTCTCACTCTACCATACCAACTTGTGAACATTAGCTTTGCACTTGCCTTGCTTTCTACCCAATTGTAACCATCAAAGTTAACCCACTAGCTAAAAACTTAACTTCCAGCACTGTCTGACATCACCACAATTTGTCTTCTCACTTCTGACAGTTTTTCTTATCCATGTAAACCACACTGCTGTTTTATCACTCCCCATTTACACAACAAACAAACCATGTCCTATGTAACGAGCTGAAATCCCAAGCTTATCCAGTCATTATAGCCTAATATCCCCATCATTATTTCCCCCACTACTATTAACTGTAAGAAATAGATATACTTATGGTAAACAAGTACCTACCAGACCATACATCAAGGAACTAGTGTGTTACTGACTAATAACTAAGATAAAGATGCAGGATATCAATGTAAAAATTGCTTATTTTTATGTACCCCATACATCAGAATACTAGTGTGTTACATATGTACTTAGGCTGATAAAGAAACTACCAATAAAGACTCATGAAATGAGGGAAGACATTGGACATATATTCCACTCCTTGCCAGCTCAGTAATAGTCCTGCAAGAGACATTCTCTCTAATTTAGACCCTAATAAAGCACCAGGATGTAAGACTACTGGACCCACACCGCAAAACCGCTTACCACCCATTAATAGTCAAAATAGTCCATGTCTAAAGCTATTCAACTTAGCATTTGCAGCATTTCCAGTAAACACCCTGAAATCCATGCATTGGTGTCCTATCACTTGTTAGATGTTATCACAGTTACCGAAACATGTTTTAGACCTTAAATAAAAAAAAAAAAAACATATATGATGTTCTCTCTTGTGGATATAGCATTCCCTGCATTGACTGTACTGACAAAAATAGAGGTGAAGTGGCCATTATATGTTCAGACCACATTAACATGCTTCCATTCCTAACTGAAATTCCCCTTTTTAACAATGCAGGAATCCTATCCTGCCTCCTGAATATTAATCACAGGAAATTGATATGTTGTGTTCTGTATTTTTTCCCAAGCAAAAACATATCTGTTTTTTAGGTTATACTATTGTGAGTAATATCAAACATTAATCAGGAAAATCTCATTCTCTGTGACTTTAACAATAAGTGGCCCAACCTAAACCAGTGTTCATCATCCTGCTGTCTTTGTCTCTATAACTTCAGCCAACTGTTCCACACGCTAACTAGATTTAACAACTCCCCTCAGACTGCGACATTACTAGACTGGATAATAACTAAAGTCCAGATAATGTTAGCCAAACTGATGCTCTCTCAGACTAGCAAAGTGACTGCCATGTAACATTTTCTGTCTATCATTCGAGTATGAACACAAAGCCACTTGCTATAACAGAGCAAGAAACCTAAAAAATGTAATCCTTAACTCCTTCATAGTCTAACTAAAAAACTGTAATGGTCTCCCTCTAAAAAGCACTTCCACTAGACAAATTAGTTGAGTCATTCAGCTGCCACTTACCAAACATCCTTAATGTCCTTCTATTCATATGCTGCAGTATTCATAACTTGAGGGAGTCCGCCTCCAGCTGACTTGTACATCTGGCCAGTATACAAAAGTCTTTCGCTACTGTGAGGTACGTGCGACGTTGCACAGAATCCAAAACGTACGTCGGTCATAAAGTGGCATTGGATATAAAGCAGATGTCAGCACGTACCAGACCTCAGAACCTTTCTGCCACCTGTCTGATCAGTTGCTCCAGTCATCGCTTGTCAGACAAGTTGCAAACCTTGGTTCAGATAAGTACACAGGTTTTTTTTTCATTACAGTCTTTGGCTACTATGTGTTGCTTTGATTTCATATCAGCTATGAAGGGCAAGTGTCAGTGTGGAAGGCAGATTCCACTTAAGGACTTTCACAACCTTTGTTTATTTTGCCTAGGCCCCGATCACAACCATACTACCTGTGCTGTTTGTAAGATCTCTGTACCAAAGACCCTTCATAGTCTTTTAGTTTCTCTTATCTTATACCTCGAAAATCAGAGTCTTAAGCATCTTGCTCACAACACTGAAGCTATGTCGGGCAGTTCAGCCAATCTGCAAGCTAAGAAGGCCAAGAAGCCTTGGCCTGATTTACCCAATGCTCCGTCTGTTCTGGACATCTCTTCCGAGGCTGATGTTGGACCGGAGACCATTATGGAGTCTGTAGACACTCCTTTGACGGGTACCAGTGTGGAACCCCTGAAGGACTCTAAATGCACATCCTCAAGGAAATTTCAGGGGTCTGACTCCGTTGTGGCTGATGGCTCCCGTAGTATTACCCAGATCATAGTAAGAGAGGATGTTCCTACCAACATTGTGGAGTTTAGACTTTCCACCATATGGAGGCTCCCAAAAAGAAAAAAAATAAGACAAACATATTACCTTTATGGCTTTGAGACAAATCCTCAGCTCTCTCTCTCTCTTCTCCTTCCACTCCTTCCTCTACTCCTCAGAAGAGGACTTCTCCTCAGATGATGAGGAATCCTCGGGGGATGAGTCTTTAGCTTATTCAGCCCAAATTTATTCCCCTTTGGGTTATGCCTTCCCAGAAGAGGAACCTATTGTCACTGATTCCCTGGGGGAGGATATCTCATTTGGGGAAACAATCCTTAAGATGAGGGAGTTTTTCAAGTGGGATTGTTGTCAGGTAGTAGAGATCCAAAAAAGGTACTATGACCTGCTATAGATAGACTCCCTTTCCCCATCTGCCATACTTCCTGCCCTGCCAGCCTTTTTAGATGCCTTTGCTGCTGCGTCAAAGTGCCCAGATTCTCAACCTTCAGCCCCCAAAAAAACAGATAGATTTTATAAAGTGCCGGAGGACTCCAAATTCCTATTCAGCTGTCCCTCTGCAGACCCTGTTTCTGCAGAAAAGCATTCAAGATGCTACCTTCCACTTCCCTGCTTCCCTCAGGTAAGGAGAGCAAGGTCATGGAGAGAATAGGAAAAAAGGTTTATACTTCAGCTACTCTGACCTTCAGGGCTATTCACTATCAGACCCATATGGCCAAATATTCTTTGGCCCTTCTTTCAGATGCTGAGAAACTACTGTCTGAGCTTCCTGATTCTGCCACTAAGGCTAAGCTTTCCGCCATCCTTAACTCCTCAGCTCAGGTTATTCGGCATTCCATAAAGGGTAGCTATGATACTGTGGAGGCATCAGCTAGAGCGGTTGCATCTAGGTCAGTCCTGAGGAGATATTCTTGGCTCAGTCTCCAACCTTTGCCTGATGACATTAAGGCAAAAATCATGGATGCCCCCTTGACAACAAGGCCTTGTTTGGTACCTCAGCTGCAGAACTTTTCAAATCTCTTTAGGAGAAGGGCAGAGAGCTGCAATACCTGAAGCATATCTTTGTTTTGCTGGTGGCCAGGTTCCAGAGAAACTATCCTACCAAGAACACCTTTGTTAGAAAGTCTGTAAGGCCCCAGTCTTCAAAAAGTAGAAGGGATTCCAGGAAATAATTTTCCTCTAAATCTACTACTTCTGCTCCCACACAAAACAGCCCTTTCAGACTAAGCCAGGTATTCTGTGACTACCTACTTCCCGAGCTACCAACACCTCTGTCCCTTCACCTTTCTCCCTCTCTGTCTCTCCCTGCTTAGAAACTGATAACTTAAGACTCTTGGATCATATCCATTATCCTGCAAGGATACTTTATGGTGTGGAAGACTTCTCTCCTACTCACAGGTATTCCTCAATCTCCAAAAGAACAAATAGAACTCTTTTTCAAGTCATTTCCAACCTCCTTTCTCAGGGCAGTATGCAGGTGGTGCAATCCTTCCAAGTAGGAAAAGGGTTCTACTCCAGGATGTTCCTGGTACCCAGGAAGGATGGTCCTTGGAGACCCATTCTAGACCTTTCCCCACCTAAATACTTTTCTGAAGGTTCCCACCTTTTGTATGTTAACCTTACATACCCGTCTTCCTCTTATCCTTTCTCAAGCCTTCTTGGTGTCACTAGACATCAAGGATGCCGATATTCATATTTCCATTCATCTGTGGTTCAGAGAGTTCCTTCAGTTTGCTATTGCTTCATCACATTTTGAGTTCTGTGCCTTGCCCTTTGGATTGTCTATGGCCCCGAGGGTGTTCACAAACTGCTTGGCTCCTGTCATAGCCTTCTGCAGGCTAAAGAGCATACAGATCTTTCCATAACTAGATGACCTTCTCCTCCAGACACCCTTCAGGAGAACCTCTCTTTCACAGTATCACTGTTAGAGTGTAGGATTCTCAATCAGTTACCAGAAATCATCTCTGATCCCTTCCCAAGATCACATCTTTCTGGGCAGCAGGATCCAATCAGACAGGATATGTTGGCTTCCTCACCCAAAGAAAAGGTTCTGTCCCTCACTTCCTACTTTCAGGACTTTTGCTCCCACAATCCCTGACTGCCAGAGAGTTTCTTCACCTCTTGGGGTTCATGGCTTCCACAATTCCCATGCTACCATTAGCCAAGTTGCACATGCAACAGTGGTTTTTGAGAATATATGGGTACAAAACTCCCACTCTCTAGAGTTTATCCCACTCCTGCCTTGCCTGAAAAAGGAATTAAACTGGTGGATCCAGCAGGTGGCAAGGAATCCAGGTTTAACCTTGCAGTCACCTCCTCCCATTCAGGAGCTCTACATGGATGTGTCAGACATGGTATGGGGAGCAACACTGTACGCATAGAGGGTCAGAGATGTGTAGTCTCCAGCCCAGAAAAGGGAGCACATCAATATAAAAAAGATGAGGGCCCCGATCTTTGCCCTAAAAATCTTCAAACCTCATCTTTCCTTGGGGTTTTTAAGATGGATTACAGACAATACCACAGCTCTCTGGTATGTCAAGAAACGTGGAGGGACAAAGTCCTACCTGCTGTGTAGACTGGCTTTGCAGGCATGGGAATTAGCTGTCCAGAGTCAACTTTCCCTCCAGGCAGTTTACATTCCCTTGACTCAGAATGTGGTGGCAGACGCACTGAGCAGGCCCATGACTCAATCCCGCAAATGGATGCTACACAGGGATGTGTTTCTGGACATGGGCCATCAGTGGGGTATACCTCGGGTAGATCTCTTTGCCTCCTCCATAAACAAGCAGCTTTCCAAGTTTTCTGCCAGAGTCTCAGATCCCTTGGCATGGAAGGTTGACAACCTATCTTTCCCTTGGAAGGGGATGTTTCTTTATGCATCCTCCCCTTCACACTTCTTCAAAATGTCCTGTTAAAAAATCTAACAGGAGCAAACAAAAATCTTGTTGTTGGCTCCCTTTTGGCCAAGGCAGCATTGGTTCCCCCCTTCTGCATTTAGCCAAGGGAAATCACCACAAGTTACCCCACTGACTGGACCTACTTACATAGGACAAAGGAATTTAAGTTCATCCACACATGTCAACCCTACAACTGACTCTGTGGGTGACAGGGTTTTGATTCCCTTCAGATACTTTTTTTCCCTGAGGGCATATGCTACAAGTTCTGCAGGAGGCCAGAAAACCCAAAACTAGGAAATCCTGTTTCCAAATGGAAAATATTTTCCATTTGGTGCCTTAAAAAGGATTTACAACCACTGCTAGTGGATGTTCCAGTGGTCCTGTCCTACTTGTGTGAATTACTGAAGAGTGGGCTGTTGTACTCCTCAGTAAAAGCTCATCTATCTTTGCATGTCTACCTATGTCTAAACCTTTACCTTCCAGGTTGGAAGTTGAACTCTTCTTAAAAGCCATCCTTCACATCAGACCACCAAGGAAACCAGTCCCTACTCCTCAGGATCTCAAATTTCTCTTAAAAAAAAAACTTACCCTGGCTCCTTTGAGCCAGCAAGTTCTCCTTCCCTGCAACACTGCACTTGGAAAACAGTCCTTATCATGGCCATCACTTCTCCCAGAAGGGTGTCTGAGTTACAGGCTTTCATGTCCTCTTTTCTCTTCACAGTTTTCCACAGAGATAGGGTTTCTGTACGCACTAACCCCTCTTTTATGCCCAAGGTGGTTAATGAGTTATCTCTCACTCAGCCCATCAGTCTTCCAACCTTTCCCTTCTCCTCAATCCTGTAGCGAGAGGGGCCTACACACTTTAGATGCAAGCAGGGCAACCCAGATATTTGGGCAAAACCAAACCAATTTGGAAATCTGACTGCCTGTTTTCTATCACCCAAGAGCCCTGGGTCAGCCTGTTTCCAAGCAGTCTGTTTCCACTTGGGTTTCCAAAACAGTTTCCTTCTGTTACGTGGCTCATGGAAAGAACTTACCCTCACCTGTTTGGGTACATTCCACTACAGCAGCATCTTCCCCTGGTGCCTTCTTTAAAGGCCTGGACACTTCCTATATCCAGGAAGCAGCTACTTGGTCTTCTGTTCATACTTTCACAAAACGTTATAAACTTGATGTCATTTCCAGGTCCAGCGCTGTTTTTTCCACGGCTATTTTGCATAGCTGTGTGGAGAATGTTTCTGCTTCTCCGCCCAATTCTTCTTCTGCTTGAGCTTTGGTACTCTCCCTCATGTTATGAATACTGCAGCATATGAATAGAAGGACATAGAATAGTTGTGTAAAATCTTAGCATAACCATAGAAGTTCTTCTCTTTTATATGCTGCAGTATTACTTCCCCTCCCCCTGCAATTCCCCTGATGCTTGCCCATCTTTTGGTGGCATGTTCTTCTCACCTTGCAACAGGCTGGTGCTTTTTGCAGCATTCATTTCTGAGGTCTAGTACATGTCGATATCTGTTTTATACCTGTCACTTTATGATCAACGTATGTTTTGGATTCTGTGCAATGTCGCATGTACCTCACAGTAGCAGTAGACTTTTGTATACTGGCCGGACGTACGAGTCTGTCAGAGACGGACTCCCTCATGTTACAAATACTGCAGCATATAGAAGAGGACGACATGTATGGTCTTGGTAAGATTTTGCACAACTATTCTTTACCCATGCTTCCATCAGAAGAAAGAGGACCAATTCTAACTTAGCCTGCTTGTTGATGCAAGAAACAAAAAAGTATATGGCAGTGAGAGGGGGCTTGAAAATAGTGACACTTTAGCAAAACACCCACTTTTAACCAAAAATATAGAGAACTATGTAAACTTGCAAGAAAAAAATCCAGAAGTAGCTAAGTGAGCAATCCCAAAAGATTTAGGCCAACTACAGAATTTCTAAAACAAGGAAAAACACGCAACCTAGCCCACTGCCAAATCACACAGATAGCAGCACCCATATTCAGCTTCCATTTCATTAATGTAGTCGTGTCGGTATTCAGGAACACCTAATCTCTGTCAACTACCTTTGACATCCACAGCACAGGCGTTTCCCCAACCTTCACTTTACAACTTGTCCATACCAGGTATATACAAATTGAAACCTACTACTCTAGCTGCTGACAAAAATCTGGCTGAACACCTTAAATTTGATGCAGAAGTTCTTGTCTACCCCCAATATTTTTCTCAACAGACCCATCTCTGAATCTTATGTCCCAAACCAATGGAAAAATATTATCTCACTGCATAAACCTGACATATTGAGTTATCCAAGTACCAACTGATAGTCATTCTTCCACTCTAAGATCCTGAAAAGATGACACATTTCATCCAAGTCACAGTACAACCACAACCCTACTGTCCTTCCTAGGAAACAATCAAGGATCATAAAAAAAAAAAAAAAAGGTAAATTAGTCTTTTCTATATCATTTGGCCTCTCTAAGGAGTTTGATCCATTATCTCATCCAATACTTATTTCCTACGCCACCCTGCCCATCCCAACTCCACTTAAGTGAGTACCACAAAAGTCCACCTTAGGACTTTTGCTTTTCAACCTATTTATAAATAAATGAAATGATTTATTTATAAATACACCTGCCACAACCTCATGTTAAGTTTCACTGATTCAGTAAGCAGAATCCATATTCATGTGTCTTGCCTCCATTATGTCCAAACTGCACTTTTATATCTTCATAGAAAAATGGCCAGATGGTGTTTTGAGGGGTTGCCAACAGATAAATTAAGCTGTCTGCACCCCATGTCTAACATAGACAAACACAATAACTTTCATATTAACTTTCCCATTTACTCCTCACCTAGCATCTTACTTAAAAATGCTTGTCCAACTAAACTATTCAGTGTAACAATTGACAGCAACCTCAAATTTAACAGTCCTATCCAAACTGCAGTTAAATAGACCCATCCAAACTAGAACTTATTTATAGATCATCCCACTGTGTAATAAAGTCCAGAAGTCTGTAGCAGTAACCTACATCCTTGCAAGTCTTCTGTATCATTTTTTTGGTTTTCCTCCTATGTCATTCTTTCCTGCTTACCCCTATCCCTGTCCATTGCAGGGTCTACCAGCCTACCTTACAACCATGATTATATCTGTTCCAGTGAGGGAACTTGAGGGATGTGCCACTGACTGCTTCCACCAGGGGAATTTTTTTTTTTTCATTTTTGACCTACACCTTATTTCCTCCTCCTATGTCTGCCTGTTTTACATCCAAGGGCAACTCCTCTCAGTGGATCATGCCACCCTACAGGGAACACCCAAATTAGTAGCATTCCCCCAGGTGGATATGCCCATCTATCCCTGCCAGCCCCAAAGATGCATGAGCAACTAATCGAACCCATGTCACCTGGACCATGTTTAGGGCTTTATTCCTCCATGCAGTGGCAAAGGACTTGCCTTCTCTATGCTTTTATAATCCTCCTTAACACCTGTGCCTCCCAACTAAATAAATTAGAACAACGCTGTAACAAAATAAGTGTACTACTGATGTGTTCAATAAAACACAGCTGTATAAGAACTCTAAACATGCATTAATCTCCTAATTACCTGTCCTCCTCACAGCTAAACTGAAAGTTCTTCACAACATCCTTTATTATATTAAGTGCTCAAAAAAGTAAGTTGTGCAATGACCGACTCTCACTAGATCAGCTGTTTCAAAGGCAAATACCTAGCAAATTTACATACATAACATTGCAGTGGTGATGCCGTATCCTCCATTTCCATGTCCAGATTGTAGAACTCCTTACCTCCGTCCATTAGTCAGCTGTCAAACAGTCAACACTTTAAAGTCAGGTCTCATCTGCTGAACTCCTTGCTCTACTTTTGCTCCTTCTAACCAAACTAAATACTTTTTTGCATTCAGCAAGTGTTTGACTTATCCTACAAGTACTCTGTTTATATTTGCTAACCATGTGATGTCTACTTTCTCTCCTGAATTTATTGCATGTATTGCAGTTTTGTATAGGTATTTTCACTGCAAGTGAATTATACAAACTTTTGTAGCAGCACATTATACTACTTGAGTGTTTTTTTCTCAGCTGCTCAATAAGATTGAATTCTCAAATTGTATTCTGCCAAAACTGTATGTAATATGACATACATTTTGCTTTTGGAACTATTTTCTTCCATGATGGTTTTTCTATGTGGTAAATTTATTTTTGTAGCTGTATGTTGGAGCTTTTATGTCCAGGTCTTCACTGGAAAAAAAAAGGGGGGGTTGCACATGGCCCATTCACTTTTTCCCAGTAAAACACTGCAGATTAAAAAAATTTCCACAACAAATATTCTCATATATTTCTTAAGAAATCTGCCCTGTTTATTGTATTTCCCTTTTATGTCTCCTGATGCATCCTTGCTATTGCAAATCATGTTCCAGTCCCCACCCATAAGTAATGGTCCCTGTTGAAAGCTAATTATTTATCCCAGAATTCTCCTAGGCTGCATAATGGTAGATTTAACCTGGTCTTGTCTGGAGACCATAACAGCTGAATATTTCACCTTGGCTCTTTAGCTTTAGGCATCAAATCTCCTCACAAGCTTGAGCTCCTTCCTGGTTCCATAATCTCCTGTTCTAAGGGGATACTCCAGATCTTGTTGCTGCCATTGCAGCTTCGATCTCTCAATAATCCTGAGTGTTCAGTGGTGTTTTCCCATTGTTTCAATTGCATTAAAATGTTTTTGTGCTTCTGCATTTCTTCATTAGCTGTTGGCTAAATTATCTGTCGCCATTTTCACTAACTTTTCCCTCATCCTTTGTCAAATTTAAATCTGTCTCTGCTGATGGGGTTTAAGGTCATAGCGAGTTTCTTTTTCTATTGTCTTAATTTTACCGATCAATTTATAATATAACTATTGTTAAGCTGCTGTTGTGGTAATTGCTTAGAAGCCCAATTTTAGTCATGGAATCCAAACCAGATTTAAAAAAAAAATGTAGACAGTGTTGCCACAAAATCCACCTGCCCCACACGACCCTCTTGACATGTTTTTTGTCTGTTGGTCTGTAGGGCATTTGGACAACAGTTGTAATACTGAAAAAAAGAAATTACTTCTTGCACACAATTAGATGGAAGAAACAAAGTTGTATTAAGAGGGTTACTACATTCAGTGGTGGTGCAAGTGGAAAAATCCACATTGGAGGACAAAGACAGAAATTCCTCCAAGGGCCAAGACGAGAAAAAAGAAAAAAATAGGGCTGAGGATTCTGATGTTTATGTATTTATTTATTTTATTTATTTTTTTAATTTATTTTATTTTATTTTACATTTGTTGACCGGGAACGTCCGACTAGGCTCCACAAAGCCTGTTTTCAGCGGAGGCCCGGGGAGAAATGCTCCAGATGCATGTCATTTGAATGTAGGAGGAAACCGGAGCACCGGGAGGAAATCCACGCAAGCGCAGGGAGAACATGCAAACTCCACACAGAAGGCACCCCAGCCGATCTATCCAATCTGGAAAAAATGTCTGCAGTTAATGATCCCAGACTTTTTACTTCCCAGTCTTGGTCAGAAACATCTTCTTTGGTGACTCCCACCAGATCCATTTCTGCCTGGTAGGGCTCAATAACAACAAGAAGAGCAAGAAGATTTTCATTGTGGGAAAAAAAAATGTTAAGTTTCCTTACTTCTAGACCTGCTTTAGCCATGTCTCTTCGATCCTACAGATCCCCCATTAGCCCTACACCTCTGGAGTGGGAACATATGATATTGGTCTTCATGAAGGCCCAGCTTCAATATGGTGTGATCTCCGCACTCTGTTCCTAAGGTGGCTTTAGAAGACTCGCTTCCCTTCTTTTCAACTTCTAGACCTTGTTTTGGCACTGGCAGTGATGGAATGGACTTCATACCTGTAACTCTTCCATTGTGATTAGAGGATATTTGTTCATTTATGTAAATTCCTTTTGTGGTGGTGGTCATGTCATTGCCATCCCTGGTATTTGCTTTGGGGAAGTCTGAGTGAATTGGTGCCAACTATTCCTTACTGATTTTGACCCCAATGGAGTCAGGAGTGTTGTCAATGTCGAGGGGGTTGACATTCAACCCTTTGGTGCTGAAATCTTTTATGAGATGAGATTAACCCTTGAGCTTTGTATTCCAGTGTTGGTTAGCTCTGGCATTGCCTCATTGATGTTGGCACCAACACATTCAGTGCCAGATGTTTCAGGTATGGATGCCTCCATATCAGGTATGGGTGCCTCCATTGACTTGTTGATGCAAGAGACACTATTGCAGGATTATTTCCAAGGTCAGTACAGGACCTATTGTTTCTGCTTCAAGATACCATTGACATTGGTACCTTCGAACACTCATCACTTATGTTACCCTTGTTGTAGAGATTTTCTTCTCAGGAGAGGTTGGACAGCTCTCCACATAGTCCCGCATTTACATCCTACACTTTTTTAATATAGTTAAAGAATAATTGCTTTTTGTTTGTACCTATAAGGTCATTTACATTCCATGTCAATGTTGACAAAGTAGCCATTCTGATAAGCAGCTTTTATGCCCACATATTTTATATGAGAGTTCTTTTGAATAAGTGTTTGGCTTGCTGCTTATATATATTCACTAATCACTGACAGGCTGATCTTGTATACTGTTGTTTTATCTGTGTATGAATCCCCAGATTTTTTGCTTTATTAAAATAGTCTGCTGTTGAAGTCTGATTGGCAGGCTTGCAATGGAGATATGCTGGTGTATCTTCCTACTTCTGTAGAGGCTCTGTCAGTATCTTCCCTGTGTCTTCAACCTTTGCCAGAGATCATGCGTGAGGAGCAAACAGATCTGTGATTTCCATTCCAAGAATGAGTACACCCATCATTCCCTGCCACAGCCTCAGACACCCAAGCCAATAGTTGAATCCTGACAGGCTGTTTTACATTAAGAAGGTTTGTGGCAGGACAGGTAGCTTACATCCTTCTAAGCTGGGAATTGCTGATTGAAGGTCCAGTGTCTGCTATTCTAAAAGTGTATTAGTTCTAGCTTAAGCACTTGGGCTTCAGGCCAGTTATTCTACATTAAGAAGGTTTGTGGTCTGCACTCTTGTGGGAGGAGAGGCTGGATTCTGCCCTTCTGAGCTGGGAATTTCTGATCACAGGCTTATTGTGACTGCTTATTTGAACTGTTTCTTTCTGTAATTGGTGCGCCTTGTTGGTGTAGCATAGACCACATTCAGGCCTGCTGAATCTAGCTTTGTTTGTATAACTCGAGCACTGATCCAGGCCATCTTTTTTTGGAGAAGGTTTCCCGGCACCCTAGTAAGCAGGGATGTGCAGTTAGAACTTGTCTGATTGAAGACTGCTGGAACAGGGCTCAGTTTTGAGCTTTTTTCTGTTTAATTGGGTAACTTGTTTGTAAGTTTGTTCTTTTTCTGTTGTTTTATATATGTGTGTGTATGTGTGCATATATATATATATATATATATATATATATATATATATATATATATATAAATTGCACTTTATTCATCTGCTTTTACTGTATTTGTGTTTCTTCATACTTTATTACTGGGGACATTGACTACAACTCTGATCTGCGATATATAAAACCTCTGATCTGCGATGTATAACAATAAGTATCCTTTTCTGTGCTTTTAAGCTTTTTTTTTGAGTGTATCTGCTTTATTTCCTGGAAAAAAACAAAACAAAAAAAAATATATATATATATATATCCCTGCTTCCCGTCTTTCTAAGCTAGTGTAGTCCAGTTTTCAGCTTAGTGCTGAATTCAGGGCTGTTACAAATCTCTGTGTTTGCCCATACCTTACTTGGATAGAAGGAAGTTTCTCTGCTCACCTGTGAGAGAGGGGAGCTTTGAGCAGCCTATCTGTCCCTGGAGGAGTGGTTTCAGCCCAGAATTTAGTAGTTTATTGGCCATTTTGTGCTAATTTCTATCTCTCTTTTCCCTGCTATAAATACCGTATTTGCCCGGTTTTGCGCGTCGGATAGCTAGGGTAAAACTATTCCCAGCTCCATAAAGTCTCCTCTTCAATTTTTCCCTTGGAACTAGACAAACTTTCAACTTAAACAATCATGCCATTCATTTCTCAGCCCGGCACTTGCTCAAAACTTATAGCGAGCACTTATAAACCCTAGCATTAGACCCTCCTGTACTGTACAAAAGGGCAAGGCTCCCTATTTAACCTTACCAACCATCCAGTAAAACAGTTGACTGTACCTATCCAGGCATGTCCAAAGGGCAGTTTCAGGTGTACTCTCCAGTCCAACTGTTGAATCTGGGCATTTTGAGGCAATGTTACAACTGCCTCATGTACACAGACAACCCCCTCCTCCTACCACCAAACACTAATACATGCGAGAGATGCAGTTATACAGCCAAACTAGAGGCTAAGCTCCCTCAACCCAAGACTGGATCAGACAGTCAGGAGGAGAAGGGAAATACTTGCATCACACCACCAGTCTTACATAGACCCATTAAACCAGCACCTGCAAAAAACACACACAAATACATGAAAACTTACTCGAAGTCTCTAAATAAAAATCTGCAAAACCAACAGAGACCTCCAAAGCAAACATCCAAGCAACCTTCACCCCCCCCCAACACAAACCATGAAACACATACTTCACAAAACCATTATGCCATGCAATCACAGCCCTTAAGGCAAAATAACATACCCAACACTTGTAATAGGTGACTCTATAGTCAGGCGCACTGACGTCCCACTCACTAGGCTGAATAAGGAGAAGGTTACTGTTAGCTGCCTGTCAGGTGCCAGGATCCGCCACATAATACAAGCACTCAGGTCACTCCAGAAAAAGTACAAATATGACTCTGTCATTGTCCATGTTGGTGTGAATGACCTGAGCCGTACCTCCCCGGACTACATGAAGAGAGACATGGAAGAGCTCTCTGATCACGTAGCCCAGGCTGGTATGACCCTGACCCTGAGTAGCATCTTGCCCTCACCAAGAATATAAAAAAAAAAAAATTCTTGATTTCAACAATTGGCTAAGTTTCTGGTGTCATTTAAAGGGGATCCAGTGTTTGTCCGCCTGGGATGACATGCTCGACAAGCCACACTGCTTCGCTAGAGATGGCTTGCACCTGTCACCCTTAGGCTTTCGAATACTGGCCAAGGCTCTTGCCACCCCATAGTGCCTTGTTTAGGCAAGGCTCAAAAGACAAACCCACCGCCGTAAATAGCACAAGTAACAAAAAACTGAGGGTAATGCTACTCATTGCCAGAAGTCTAAACCTCAAAATGCATGCACTCGAGGCACTCCTCAGTATGGAGAAAATCGATATATGTGCAGTAACAGAAACCTGGTTTAAGGCTCCAGAGAGCACCCCAGCACTACCAAGCTACAACTTGTACCATACATTTCGGCCACAGAACCCAAACCGAAATACAAAAGGCGGGGGCGTATCCATATTCATCAAGGATACCCACACCTCCAGGTTAGTGGCACAGCACGATGCTTCAGAGATCATCCACTTGCAACTAACAATGGGTAAAACTGCAATTCAAATTGTAGCTTGCTACAGATCACCCACCATGTCCCAGAACCCCCATTCCACGTTTCTGGAAACACTGGGAAACATAAAGGTCCTACCTACCACCCTAATATTGGGTGATTTCAATTACCCAAACATTAACTGGGAGAGCCACTCAAGTACTAACTCCCTTGCCCAACTTTTCCTAGAATTTATAAACTCAAACGCCCTGGTTCAACTGGTCAACACTCCCAGCAGAGAGAGGTGACAACATATTGGACCTGGTCATCACCAATATGGGCGACCGGTGTTCCACACCAGAAGTCAACCCCTTGCTGGTTAGATCTGACCATAAACAAATCACTTCAGATATCCATATTCCGCCCCCACCCCTGGACAGGAAAACCACCGTGAAAAACTTTTCAAAAGCAAACTTCACTTTACTTAAGACCAAGGTGGAAAGTTTCAAAGCCCCCATGCTGAAGGATAACACTGTCCAAGCTTCAAAATCCTTTACTAATGCAGTCTGCGGGCAGCTACAAGAATGCATGGATCGTGCCATCCCAAGCAAAACCAAGACTCACTCCTCCAAAAAAAGGAAACCAGTCTGGTGGACTCCTGCCATAAACAAGCTATACAATAGAAGGAGGAAACTAGTACAGAAAAGAGTAAAATCCCAAGAAGGGAAGACATCCCTAATCAGTATCAGCAAGAAACTACGATCCATCACAAAATCATCCAAGGCGAGCTGTGAAAGTAAAATTGCCAAAAGGGCCCATAACCATACCAGAAGAATGTAGAGTCCCTGAAATCACAGACACTTAGGTTAAAACAGCCCTCTCCAAAGCCAAAAACACAGCATCAGTGGGACCGGACAGTGTCCCAAGCTGCGTCCTACACGAGCACAAAGACGAACTAACCCCTCACCTAAACACACTGTTCAAACTCAGCCTCTCCACAGGCTACATACCCATAGAGTGGCGCACAGCAACGGTTATTCCGCTCCACAAAGGTGAAGCCACAACAGACCCCGGGAGCTATCGCCTTATAAGCCTTACTAGCTTGGTCTGCAAGGCTATGGGGCGCATCGTCATGGAACTCATTAACAGAGACATTGGGAACCTCCAAACACTGGACCCTACCCAGTTTTGCTTTGTTAAGGGCAGCTCATGCCTCCTAAACCTGGTGGACTTCTTTGAGAAACTTACCAAAGCTATAGACGAGGGAAAGGTGGTACACACAACCTACCTAGACCTTGCTAAGGCCTTCGACACCATTCCCCATTCTGGTATTATAGACAAGCTCACCAGCCTGAACATAAACCCCTACATCACAAGATGGGTTGCCAACTGGCTCACGGACAGAACCCACATGGTGAGAGTTGCAGGAGCTAGGTCTGACTCTAAACCGGTTACAAGTGGCATTCCCCAGGGCTCAGTCCTAGGACCCCTCCTGTTCGGCATATACTTCTCAGAGGTACAGGCAAACACAGGAGGACTATGGCTGACCAAGTTCGCAGACGACTGCAAACTAGGGGCTATAATTGAATCTCCGGCTGACACAGACATCCTCCAACAGGGTCTCACTGAGATGGATACCTGGTGTCAAAATCATGACCTCAAGCTAAATGCCAAAAAGTGCATAGTCATCCCCTTTGGAAAAAAGAAAGTACCCACAAACTACCACATAGGTGGTAGTCCCCTAAATACGGTAAGATGTAATAAGGGATCTGGGGACCCAAGTAGATAGCAATCAGAAAATCCTTCTACGTGGCCCACCTAATCACAAAAGTGTTCGCATCCAGATCAAAAGAGGTCATTGTGCCTCACTACTCATCACTGATCAGACCCATCATAGAGTACAATGCCCCATTTGGGATGTACCTTACAAGACACCTGCAACAGCTGGAAAGACCAAAGAAAGTACCTCACCAAGAGGATCACTGGCCTCAAACAGATGCCCTATGCAGCTCAATTGAAGAAACTACAGGTGTACTTGGTTGCATACTGCCTACTCAGAGATAATCTCTGCCTGACATACAAAGCCATGTCCAACCCAGAATTGATGGACATGCTCCACCTAAAGAAAACCTTATCCCCTCGAGCCACACGCTCTAGGGATCTAAACCTCACCACAACAATAAATAGGACGTGCTGGAGGGATAAATTCCTGTCCCAGAGACTTCCCATGCTTTGGAACAAGATCCCAATCTACATTAGGTAGAGCTCCTCGCTAACACTCTTCAAAGAAACCTTGACAAGTGGATGGGAAACGAAGTTTACCTCTGGGATCACTTCAGTGGCTCTGCTGGACAGAGGCACAGGGAACTAATCCAAGGGGGCAGCGAAAGCCAACACATTCTGGCTAGGGTTATAAATGCCTTTGGGCAGATAGCCTAGTACCAACCTATGAACCTATGAGTGGTAGTCAGGACATTGTCTATGCAATGGCTCTGGCCGCTGTGCTGTTTAATGCATTAAAAGTACTAAGGCTGTTGGAGAGTCAACTGCTTTGGATAACTGTTCACTTTCCAGAAGTTCAAGCTTCATAGTACTGCTGGCCAGTATTCCTTTAATGATATATATGTTGTACCTCTTCGATTTCACCTAGAACACACTTTTCACATAAGTAATTTCATGCATCTTTTGTCTGCTTGTCTTCAGCCAAAGGCAGAAACCAATAGCATGTGTAAGACGACCACAATTTTCCATTTCTATCATCCTCTGTTTTTGTATGTTTGTAGTTTAGAACATTAATGTAGACATCCAGCTCTGTAAACCAGGGATGTTGCTATCTGTTAATTATATGTATGGTCAATACACATTTACATCCCCAGCAGCCAAATATCACAGTATCATACTAACTTTAATGTGCTTCTTTGCAGTCTCATTTTGTGACAGTATAACCTTTGTGTACATTACAACTAAGAGTACTTTCTTACTTTAATATCTCTAGGGTCTTACAGTATTTACTGATAAAACTCCCCACCAACACACACACACACATATTTAAAATACCTTTGACTGCATAATATCTAGAAAAAAAAACTTTATAAAATAAAACATGCAGTTTACCTAGAAAACTTTTATACAAATATTAATAAGAAAAAAAATGCTTTACTTACAGTCACTTGTTCAGGCCATTAACTATCCCTGTAAACATTAATGACAAAAATAGGGTTTGTGTTATGGTTTTCTCACCAGTTTAACACAATCAGCAGAGTTCCAGTCTTTTTTTTTTCTTCTTTTCTTCTTGAAGAACCACAGTTCATCTGTCTGAACTGCATCTAGTA
The DNA here is from genome assembly GCF_019279795.1 of Protopterus annectens. Classification (NCBI taxonomy): domain Eukaryota; kingdom Metazoa; phylum Chordata; order Ceratodontiformes; family Protopteridae; genus Protopterus; species Protopterus annectens. The sequence continues at coordinate 90,461,918 of NC_056736.1, read as the reverse complement.
GGAATGTTTCCTTAAAGTTTTTTTCAGTTATTCACTAAATAGACTTTGTTGCTGGTGTTCTTCCTAATTATCACAGTCTCCCAACAACACTCCTTAGTTTTTGTCCAGAGTACGTCTGATTCTTCTGGTCAGCTATTGGGGTTCTGTTTTTCATTGAGATATTTTCCTTTGGGATCAACAAAAATGGGGTTTTATTGATAGTCCATCTTTCTGGGCTTTCTTTTTGATAAAAGATTAAGAAGCATTCATCTTGCTGGTTCACATGAGATTACTAGGGTCAGCAAGTGGGTTTTCGCAATTTATACAGACTGCTTTTGTCCATAAGGGACATAGGCACCACCTTAGGAGTTAATTTGGAATTTCCCATCCATTGGTCCAGATTGCACTTAAAGTTGGTCAGAGAAGGGCTCTGCTTCCCATGAATAGGGAGCCTATTCCAGAGGAGGGCCAATCTCTGGGACATGTATCTCTATCCAGCATGATCTGTTCATGACAAAGATCAGGTTTAGATCCTTGGGGTGGGTAACCCTCTTGCAGTCAGTTTTGGGAATATGCAATATTTTCATCAGGACTGGGTTAGTGACTGCCTTGCAGATCAGGCATAGCTCACCCCTCAGTTATCGGTAGGGAACTGAATACAACGATAAGACTTTTGATCAGGTGGAATATGACATGTTGGTTATAGCCTGTAAGTTTTGGTGAGAAACTTCTGAGGATACTCCAACTGTTGCAGGTGTCTAGCGAGGTACATGCCAAAGTGTGCATTATACTTGATTATTGATCTGATGAGGCCAGAGTACAATGGTACTATGGCATCCTTGGATCGAATACCATGCCCTTACTTATAAGCTGAGCCACATAGGATTTTCTCACCACCATGGACATGTGATGGTCAAAGTTCAGATTCTGGGTACTCTTATCTCTCAACACCGATAATAGTCTTGGGGAGTTTTATCAATGCTGCAATTTGCAAGTGTATTTGATTTCCCAAAGGGTATTATTTGGCACATCTTCATATTTAGTTTGAGGCCATGACTCTGACACCAATCAATCTGCATCAGTCCTTTGTGTAGAATGTCATCAACATTCGGGAGTCAGTGATTGCCCCCAGCTTGCAATCAGCAAACTCGGTCAGTCAGAGGTAATCTATATTTCTCTTTATCTGAGAAGTATATCCGAAACAGGAGGGGGGCCCAGCACTGAGCTCTGTGGTACTCCATTGATAAATGGCCTCCTGCTGGATATGGCTTCCCCCACTCTAATAACATGTGTCCTGTTTGTGAGCCATTTGGCTATCCATGTGGTGTCGTACAGATTTATAACCAGTTTTGTGAGTTTATCTACAATACCCAATTGGAGCATTGTGTCAAATGCCTTGGTCAGGTCAAGGTAGGCGGTATGCCCTGGCTTACAGTCATCTGTGGCCTTTGTGACCTTCTCAAAGAAATCCACCAGATTGAACAAGTAGGACATGCCCTTGACAGAGCCGAACTAGGTTGGATCTAGAGTCTGGAGATTTCTTATATCGTCGTTAATCAGGTCCATGATTATCCTTTCCATAGCCTTACATATGAGGCTAGTCAGACTGATGAGTCAGTAGTTTCCTGCCCCCCCCCCCCCTTGTGCAGAGGATTGACTGTTGCTGTTGTCCACTCTACTGGGACAAAGCATTTCGGGTTAAATAGAGATCCAAGTAGATCATGTTTCAAGCTATTTAATAGGCAGCCTGGGATTCCATCAGGGCCCATTGATGCAGTGTTCCTAGCTTTAGAGAGTACAGTGACAAGTTATTTTGTGATAACAGGCAAAGGAGTGGTATGAGGTATTTTATGGGGAGTGATCGGAGGTGATGAGGGGGTGAAATTTGAGCTGAATTTATCAGCCTGCAGTTTGCTGTTTTTTCTGACCATCTATAGATCAACTCAGCACATTGCTGAGCATTTCCCTTGTTGTTTGCTTGAGGCTATTTTAGTCTTGTGTTTAGCTTTTGAAGACTTGACTAGTTCCCTGATTTGCCTGTTGATACTTATGAGGGATTTTTTTGTGTGTTGTGCACCCTCCGTCTTACTTCTAGACAGTAATTTCTTCCTTCTGTTGTATAGTCTGTCAGGGGGTCCACCAGGGTGACTTGTATTTCTGGCTAGACCCAGGTTTAATTTGGTCAGGTGCTGCCATTTCTGTGCATTTAAGTGGTTGTACAGGGCATTCATATATATCTCTGCGTAGGCCTCTGTGTTTTCAGGGTTAGGAGGAGCTTTAAAATTACCTATGTTATCACTTAATAGAAGGTAATTTGCCTAGGAAAAATTCTTTAGGGTTATAGGGTTTGAATGGGTATTCTACCATTATATTTATTTCAAAGGAGACCTATTTATGATCCGATCTTGCCATTGAGGACATTATGCTGGGGATGGGTGCAATGCTCCCCCATGTTTGTGAGTGCTATGTCAAGGATATTTGAGCTCCCAGTGGGAGAGCAGACCAGTTGTTCCAGAGCATTTGCATTGACAAAGTCCAGGAATCTCTGAACCTGCATGTTATTGGTTGTGTTTGTTTCTCAGTTTCTGGAGAGGTAGTTGAACTCACCCATGAGTAGTGTGTTGGGCTGAATGGTAAGTGATTCTAGTAACTTTAGGTTTGCGGAGTGGTTTTCATGGTTGTGGACCTGTAGCTAGTGATGGTATGGTGGGGGATTTACCTATGGAGTAGCTCAAGTGTGTCATCCTGTATGACCAATCTTGACTTGTAATTTTTTTTTTAGGTAAATAGAAACACCTCCTCCTTTTATCAGGGGGTAGTCTGAATGTGTGATAAGCATTGTAGAGTTGTACTGCTGGGGTGCTTTCTGCAGCCTTGAGCCACGTCTGTCTAACTGCACAGAGGTGATCATTCTCTAGGACAGGGAGACTTTCCAGGGAGTGCCGTTTCTTGCCAAGACTCCTAGCATTGAGCAGTAGTACCTTTAGTTTGGCACTATAAGAATTTGTTGCGTAGATAGGTCTGTTGGTTTGACGCTGTTTAAAAAAAAAAAAGGCACTATGGGGGTGGTTGATGCCTTGGCCAGTATTCGAAAGCCTTGAGCCAACAGGTGCAGACCATCTCTGGCAAAGCAGTATGGTCTGTCGATCATGTCATCTCAGGCAGAAAAATGCTGGAGCCCCTTGAAATGACACCAGTAGCTAAGCCAATTATTGAAGTCAATCATTTTCTGTTTGTATTGTGACATCATTCTTGGTGAGGTTAGAATGCTGCTCACTGCGAGACTCATACCCACCTGTTACATGTATTTAGAGAGGCCCATCGTGTCTCTCTCCATATATTCCAGGGAGGTACATTTCAGGTCATTCACACACACATGGACTATGACCCAAGTCATACTGGTACTTGTGGTCGAGTGATCTGTGTGCCTGCATAATCTGGCAAATCCCGGCCCCTGACAGGTCTTTATCCGACCTGGTGAGGGAGTCGTCCATGTGTCTTGTGATAGACTCTCCTATGACCATGATTGAAAATGTGGTGTTTCACCTTAGGGACTTACTTCTGGAGACACTGTGATGTGTATTTTTATGTGTAGTCGGTGTTGACTTAATTTTGTTTGCATGTGGTTTCTGATGGCAGCTTATGGGAGGCCTCTGATGCTTTGGTGAGTTACTTGAGTACCTCCGCATATGTGGGTTTGTGTGTCTAGACCTTATTTAGTAAGGGAAATGGTTTTGTGTGTGGGTGTGTGCATGCTGACAGCCTGTTAGCCATTTGATTTGTCAGTATGTGGGAGTCGTATCTCAATTTTCAGAGAGTAACAACATGTCTCACCCACTTTGTTTCAGGATTAAGTGGTTGTCAGTAAACCTGAGACAATTGCTACATTGACTCAGGTTGCCCATGTCCACCTGGTTTCAGTTTTTTTACTATGGATTTGACCAGGGAGAAGAGTGGGTAGATATAACTGGACTAGGATGATAGCACATAGATGAAAAATGGGTGCTGTACTCTGTGTGAACTATAGCAGCCCAACAAAGCAATGCTGCTCTGTTTGCAGCTCAGTTGCTCTTAGAGCAGCAGGGGTAGTGGGGGAGGGTTGTTCTAAGGGAAATTTTAACTTGAAAGTGTTTGCATCTGTATAGCGTACTCCTGACCATTGCGGCACGGAGAGCAGCCTAGCACAAACACTGGTCTTATAAAGGATCAGAAAAACAAGTTTTACAACAGCAAAGCCTACAATAAGCTTTCAGGCAGCAGCCCCCAACTCATATAGGATTGCTACAGCACACTTCCGCCCCAAGAGCACAGTCAAAAAACCCACTTAATGTAAAACTACTGGTTTTAGAGCTCAAGTGCAGGTATACCACACAATCTAGATACTAGATTCCTTTAAAACTAGCAGACAGAATGTAATTTAAGTACTACAGCTGCAGTGGAAACAAGTTCAGCTTTGAAACACTACTAAGTTGCAAGAAATGTAACAAATCACACTTGATTCTTATGAAGTACAATAAAATAATCAGCAGAAGTGTAAAATGATACTTATTTTCGTTCTTTTAGCAACAGTTGGTTTTATATGCAGCAGATTCATTGTTACTCTCAGGAGAAGTAGCCAAACCAAGAGAAGCTCTGAGGAATTGAGCACAAACCCACACAAACACCAGGTTGTATAGAACAGAAAAAGAATTTTACAGCAGCAAGATCTGCAGACCAATCAGGAAAATGCACAATAAGCTTTCAGCCAGCAGCCCCCAACTCAGATAAGTTTGCTACAGCACACTTCTGCCTCTAGAGTACAGTCAGAAAACCCTCTTTGTGTTAAAATGCTGGTTTTAGAGCTCACACAGTTTCCCTGCACTTGAGCTCTATAACAACAAATAAAGTTCCCTAAACTTTATTTCCTCTCTAGCCTGTTTTCCTTCCAAAACATCTTTGATGCTGCAGGGGAAAAATTCTAATGACAACTGAAATTAGCACCGTGAATCTGAAGTACGGCTGTTGACAACTCTCACTTGCTGGGATTGACTTGCTTCTCTTCTGTTTTGGTGTGTAGTGAGAAATCATTTTTGTGAGAAATCATTTTTCACAAATGTTCTCCTGTCCCCGGATGTCATGCTTTGTACTTCTGCCACAATTTTGTCAGGACCATCTCTTCCTGCTGGTATGAGTGCATCTTTACTAATGTTGGTCTTGGATGCTTGCTGATGTCCAGATTTGGAGCAGAACAGTTTAGTCTAGTTGGTTATTTCCCCTTTCTTACAGTTAGTGTACCAACTCATTTCACTTTCTCTGCTTAAGGAAAAAATCACATTTTTTTTCTCTGTTGTCTGTCTTTTAAGTCTAATATTTTTTGAAACCGTCCTTTTTGAGAAATTTCATTTTCAGCGAGTCTTTCCTTCAGTTCAGTCTGATTTCTTTAGTTTCATCAGCCCATAATGGCTACGTGAATTTTTTATTCGTGCAGCATTTTACTTAGTTTAAACACCTCTGTATGCATTCTTTTCCTGTGAATTACTGGAAGGCATCTCCTGTAATAAAGCAGCAACTTGGACTACTTTTTGCTGAGCATCTACTTGGTCATTTCCAGCCAGAACTACTGCTGTTTCTTTTCTGGTTGATCTCTCCTTATATTTTCCCCTAAGTTTATTTTTTCAAGTGAAACGATAAAAATAAACTGAAAGGAGCCACGACCAGTTAGTAGAACAATAAAGTACACATCTGAAGTAGTTAACTTCATTTGGTCTGCAACCTGTGGGTATCGGATCCGTCCTCTGATCCGAGCCGGCAGCTTTACCTAGCTAAAAGATCCGAGCTCCTAGCTCCTCCCCTACCCATAATCCCCTGCTACACATCCCCCATCCTCAGATCTAGTTTGCTGAGGCTTTTGTAGCAGCTTCTAGAGACGAGCTCTTAGGCGTGGGTGAGATTTTTCCAGTTTGATAAAAACCTTTTAAAATCGTTTTTTTTCTAATTTTCTTTGGTGTGTGTGCTTTGTTTAGCCCCCTTTATCGACTAATATATTTAGCGTATTTTTTTTGTTGTAAATTTTGTTTCATTCCCTCCCCCTAGTGCGTGAGTGTGTGGTGTGATGGCTGAAGGGCCTAAAGCCATTTTTTCTAAATGCACTGAAGTGTGGTCATAAGCTGACCCCAGCCGATGGCCCCACAGTGCGTTATTTGCCTGGGGGTGGCCCATTATCCACCAGCTGCTAGGTTTGTGCGGCTTTCAACCTCGGGCTATCAGGGATAGGAGGAACAAGCTAATCCTGGCGGGATTGTTTCCCCCGGATTCTTCTTCCTCCTCTCCCTCTAAGGCACCGGTCGCGGCTGCAGCTTCAGTGCCTTCCAATCCCCCTCCCTTGTTGGGGACTCAAACTCCCTCTGCTTCTCAGGGGGAGGGGGGTCTCTTCTTCCTCTTCTAAGGAAAAAAGGAGAGAGAAGGACCGGCACAAGCATAAAAGTCAGGCTGAGTCTCATCCCTCAGCCCCGCCAGCGAAGGTAGCTAGTCCCACTAAGAGGGCCTCTGGTTCTCCTCATTCTCGGCTCCGTTCTCCTTGCCTTTCCCCGGAGCCGGAAGAGGAGTACCAGTCTCCCTCGAGGTCCTCGAGGCGGCCCTCCAGGCCTGCCTCTACGACCTCCTCCAGATCCACCAGAAGCTTGACCGACGCTGATTTGGACTGGATGATGTGTCGTTTCCTGCAGGCTCAAATGCAGATGGGGATGCTCCAGCCCCCCCCCCCTCCGGGGGGGAGCTCGGCCCCTTTTCTTTACCCCGATCGCTCCTTCTCCGACCTGATTTAGGGTTTCGGAGTCTTTGGATCCGTGCTGTTTCAGACCCGGGGAACCATCGGCGCTGACCGTCTTGATTACTTCGACACCGACTATACCCTCGAGCGTGTCGGATCCTAGCTCTCGAGGCCGAGAGCCGAGCGTCAGATCCGTGGGGGGAACTGTGTCTTCTGCGCCATTTAGGTCGGAGCACACTTCCCTCTCAGGCCCGACCGCTTCGGCTCCGACGCTGATCCTTGCATCGGAGCCGAGGGGGCTGCTCTCGGAGCCAGGGGAGAGCGGTTCACCCTCGGCATTTGATGTAGTGGAGAGGGTGCTGTCGAGGACTTCCAGATCCCCAGTCCGGGCTGCGGATCCATCCATCACCCCTGCGCATTTGGGCCTGTCCTCCATCATCCGGCCACAGGGACAGCCTGCATCGGCGCTCCAGTTGGTTCCCTTAGAGGAACAAGACCCCGTGGGTGAGCCCTCCTCGGATAGCCCCACCGAGGAGGTTCCTCACAAACGGAAGTGCAAAAGGAGGCAGCTGGACTCCCCTGAGTCCCTCACGGAGGACACAGACTTGGAGGAAGGGGAAGGTTCCCCACGGTCACCCCCTGAGGATGTCTCCTTTGGAGACATCATGGAGATGTTACAAATCAGAGGAGGGTGGTCTGCCCAAAAACCTTCCTTGGACGAGTCTGTGTTCCTGGAGGCGTTTGATGCAGGCCCGTCTACTTATTGGGTGTCTCCCCCGGCTGACCCCCTGGTGGATTTAATTACCACCGGGACTTGGAAGGAGCCTGACACTGTGGAGCCAATCCCCAGAAGGCCAGACAAAATACTTAGTCCCCTTCTGATAGGCTGGCATGGTCTAAAGGTTCTCCAGTGGATGCCATGGTGGTGGCGGCTGCCACCAATAAGGAACTAGCGAAGGAGAGTTCCTTGGTCCACCCTGCAGATAAGGAATCTCGGACGTTGGACCGCATTGGAAACCGGATGTTTGCTTCAGCTACCTTCTCTGTAAGAGCGCTGAACTATATGGCACACGTCATCAGACTCCAACAAAACCTGATTAAGGAATATGCTGGAGCCCCCCCCCCCCCCCCGGAGTCCATGGTGGCCGAGGACAAATGCACCTTTTCGGCTCGCATGGCCACTCTGAAATCTATTACTAACACATCTATGCGGCTACTCTCCCATGCCACGGAGGGAGCGGCTAGAGCCAGCGGAGCAGGCCTCGCTCTGCGGCGCCATGCCTTTCTCCGCCTTTGCGATTTTGCGGAACCCTTCAAGGCGTCCTTCGCGAACGTGCCCTTTGACGGTTCTACTCTCTTTGGCAAGACCGTCTGTGACACGCTGGTCCAAAGTGAGAAAGATGGGAAGACGCTGTCTGCCGTCGGGATCCGCTTCTCTAACCCCCAACGGTCCTTCTCGAGGAACCAGAGGTGACAAAAGAAGATGTGGTTCCGGAAATCACAGCAGTCCCGTCCTGCTTCGGACCCCTCGTCCTTCAGAGGCAGAGGAGGACAAGGTGGACGCCGGCCCAGAGGCATAGGGGGGGGCCGAGGAATCTCGGGTCTCGAGAACCTTTCTCGACGAGGCCCGCGCAACAGCCCTGAGGGCTTACCCGACTGTCCCTCTGTGGAGGCAGTCGGGGGGGGGCGTCTGTCAGAGCACCTCCAAACTTGAGAGTCCATTACTATGGATCGGTGGGTGCTCCGAATTATATCCAGAGGTTATTCCATTCCCTTTCTGAGTCTTCCCCCTCCTTTGAAACGCCTCCCCGATGTCCCACCCAATCAAAGGGAGGCGGCAGCTTCAGAAATTTCAAAGCTGTTAGAAAAAAGAGCCATCCAGCACGTCCCCCCAGGCCAGTCCGAATTGGGAAATTACTCCAGGTTCTATTTAGTGCCAAAAAAGACAGGGGACCTGAGGCCTATCATAGACCACTCATCTCTAAACCTGTTCATCCCCAAAGAGAAATTCCGGATGGTCACTCTGCAATCTATTCTCCCCTTCCTACGAGAGAACGACTGGATGTGCTCCATAGACCTCAAGGATGTGTACTACCACATTCTAATGGACAGACGATCCAGGAGGTTCCTCTGCTTTCGGCTGGGAGCCAGTCACTATCGGTTCAGGGCTATTCTGTTCGGCCTCACCTCAGCCCCCAGGGTGTTCACCAAGGTCATGGCAGTGGTCGCAGCCCACCTGAGACTTCAGGGCATTCGGGTCTTTCCATACCTGGACGACTGGCTCCTCACCGCCTCCACCAGGCATCAGCTCTGCTCTGCCCTGCCCTGCCAGGGATTATACCCTGGCTCTTACTCAGCATCTGGATATTACTGTAAACCTTCAAAAATCGTTCCTTCATCCGGTGCAGGTTCTGGAATTTATAGGTGCCAAGATAGATACACGCCACTCCAAGGCCTTTTTAACAACAGAGAGGTTGCGCAGTTTGTCTCTTCATGTTTTGGCAATTCTCCAATCCCCAGCCTCACCTGCGGAATTGGTCCTGAGAGCTCTGGGCTCCATGGCGGCAACCATCGGTCTACCGCCCTTTGCGCGATTGCACATGAATATTCTTCAGTGGACTCTTCAGGTCCAATGGTCACTTTTACTGCACCCCTTGAACACCCCGATTCCTTTGAGCAGGGTTTGCAAGGACTCCCTTCTCTGGTGGCTTCACTCTCAGGAGCTGCGAGAGGGGAGACAGTTTGTCATGCCTCAGCCCCAAGCCACATTGACCACGGACGCTTCTTGCCTCGGGTGGGGGGGCATGCTATGGGCAGAACCGTCCAAGGCACGTGGACTCCCTCAGAGACCGTTCTGCATATCAATGTTCTGGAGATGAGGGCGGTGCTTCTGGCGTTGCAAGCCCTACAAGACCTTCTTCCTCCGGGAACTATTGCAATTCAGACAGACAGCATGGCTGTAGTCTGGTACATCAACAAACAGGGAGGAACCAGATCTTATCCCCTTTGCCGAGAGGCTATGAGAGTTTGGGAATGGGCGAGCTCCACCAACCGCTTTCTGGTAGCAACGCACATTCCGGGCCAGACCAACATCCTTGCGGACAAGCTAAGTCGCTTGATCCTCACACCGTACGAGTGGTCTCTAAACCCGTTGGTAGCAAAACAAATCTTCCTCACATGGGGTCTACCTTGCTGCAATCTTTTTGCTTCTCCGTCAAACACAAAGTGCAGCGAATTTTTCGCTCTAATTCCCCCAGTAGGGGAGAGCCCCAGAGACGCTCTGGTTCATGCTTGGCCCCCCGGTCTCCTTTATGCTTATCCCCCGCTTCTGCTCATGACAAAGTTCCTGCAAAAAGCCCATCGGTTGGGGAGCAAGATAATCCTCATAGCCCCATTCTGGCCTCACCAGATCTGGTTTCCTTACCTGCGGTCACAGTGTAGTTCCTCCTTGGATCTTAGATCCCATTCCGGATCTAATTTCTCATCCTGCGGGATTACAACCCCCAAACCTGGGCGACCTCACGCTCACGACTTGGTTGATCCAGTTCCGCTGATAGCTAGGACTCCCGGTATCTCGTCACCAGTGAAAGCTATTCTGGTAGCAGCACACAAACCTTCTACCAGAAAAATCTACAGTAGTAAATGGAAAAGTTTTTCCATCTGGGCCAAAGACAGGGGCTTAGACTCCCTTTACTGTCCCTATTCCGACGATTCTTGATTTTCTGTCCCATATCTTTCATCAGGGTGCCAGTGCATCTACGGTTAAAGTACAGTTGGCAGCCATCTCTCATTTTCATGTTGGGGATGATGTAGGATCACTGGCTTCCACCAGGATTTGCAAAACTTTTTTAAAAGGCGCCTTTCTGTTAAAACCGCCAGTTAAGTCTGCGGTCCCACCATGGGACTTAACATTGGTCCTACAGGCTTTGACAGGCCCTCCTTTCGAACCGACTGCTTCTGCTCAGTTGAAATTTTTATCTTGGAAAACAGCCTTCCTGATTGCAATAGCTTCAGCCAGGAGAGTGTCTGAGCTTCAAGCCCTCTGTATAAAATCCCCTTGCCTAATATTTCATAAGGACAGTTTCCCTCAGGACTAATCCTTCCTTCCTCCCTAAAGTAGCCTCTGAGTCGAATATTAATCAGTCTATTAATCTGCCAGTGGTTTTCCCCAGTTTCCAGAACAAAGGGGAATACACATTACACAAATTGGATGTACATAGACAACTGCATTTTTATTTGCACAGGACAGCGACTAACCGCAAATCTGATCAATTGTTTGTGTCCTTTGCCAAGTCTTCTCTAGGTAAACCTATTACCAAAGTTACTTTAGCCAACTGGATTTCACAGTGCATCATTCAGGTCTATTTAGCTTCAAACAAACCGGTACCTGTGGGAATCCATGCTCATTCAACCAGATCCATAGCTACCTCTGCAGCATTCTGGTCTAGAGTCCCTATAGACGACATATGTTCAGCAGCTACTTGGCCCTCCTCTCATACATTCATTTCCCATTATAAATTGGATATGATATCCAGGAGTAGGGCTTCCTTTGGCTCCGCGGTGCTCCGGAATATTCTTCCTTGAGGGCCGCCCAAGGTTTCTAGGTAGCTGGGGATTTTGTCCCACAGGTTGCAGACCAAATGAAGTTAACTACTTCAGATAAAGAAGTATGTACTCACCATAACATTCCATCTGAGTAGGTAACTTCATTTGTCTGCAACCAACCCCCCCCCTCCATTCCCCCTAACCAGTTTCGTGCTTCTTAACTATGGGATAGGATTGCTCATGCTATTAGGCAGTAGGTTACTGGCCTCTTTCGAGAGTCTTGTGAAGTTTTTATAGGCAAACTCAATCTGAGCATGGGGGGATGTGTAGCAGGGGATTATGGGTAGGGGAGGAGCTAGGAGCTTGGATCTTTTAGCTAGGTAAAGCTGCCGGCTCGGTTCCGAGGACGGATCTGATACCCACAGGTTGCAGACAAATGAAGTTACCTACTCAGATGGAACATTATAGTGAGTACATAACTTCTTTTTTTATTGAATAGATTTAGCACTCTTTCATAAAACAAAAAGACTTTGCCAAAATAAACTAAAATCAAGACATTTCACATTTAAATAACCCTCTAAAATATTTATTTATTTATTTTTATTTAACATTTGTTAACCGGGAATGTCCGACTTGGAACTAAGCCAGTTTTCAGCGGGGACCCGGGGAGAAATGCTCTAGGTGCATGTCTTTTGTAATGTGGGAGGAAACCGGAGCACCTGGAGGAAACCCACACAAATGCAGGGAGGACATGCAGACTCCACATAGAAGGCACCCCAGCCGATAATCAAACCGGAGAACCTCTTGCTGTGAGGTGACAACGCTACTGCTGCACCACTGCACAGTACAAAATACCCATGTGTTAACACCAATCAAACAAATAATCCCCCAGCACCTGTTTCTCATAAATAGTTTTTTAAAAAGAACTTCATTATATATACATATTTGTACCTTAAAGTACAAAACCAAACACACAATACATATAATTAAACATAAAATTACACATTATAAGATCGCAATTTTAAGATACTCAAAACAGATAAACATTAATTTAAACTAGGAAACATAAGGGCTTTAAATGTAACTTGTCACTTAATTTCTGTTGATTCTATAATGTCCTCCAAGGATCCTCACCTTTTGTTTTAATGTACTGTATCTAAAACATAAAAGTGGAAATTGTGCAAAGGAAATTGTATAATGTGTTTGAATAAAGCATTATTCTTATTTTTATTTTTTTGTATCCAAGTAATGCTCATGCATGTGGTCTCCAAGGCATCTTTTTGTTTTATGTATATAAAAACCTTTACAAAACTGGCATAAAGCAACATAAATCACTCCCATAGAATTACAGTTACAGTAGTAACATGATTTTATCCTAACTGCGTTAATGATAACTGAGTTTGTCTCCAAAATGTATTTACACTGTGGGCAAAACCCACATCTGTAAGCTCCAACTTTATCTATTTTAAGATGGAATCAGTTTCAGTCCTATCAAAATATTGTTTAAAGGATTTTGCTTTTCTGGTAACTACTACTGGAACTTCCCCTACTATACTCATCATGTTATCAAAACATGAAAAAATACCTCCATTTTTCTTTAATATCTGAACAATATTATGATCCAAATTGTAGGTGGTCATAAAGGCTTTAGAAAAATCGCCCTTAGGTTGTTCAGAACTAGTAGTACACACTACAGGACTGGAATTTATTAGAAGGGGTTTATAACTACTATTTCTTCTTTTGCAAGTAACCTCATCATATATTTTAGAAATAATACTTCTGCCCTTCTAATATTACAAGTCTCATCCTCTGATACAATATGGGAAGTAGAACATATTGCCCTTTTACAATAGTCTTCTTTTGCTGATCAGGGTGGCAACTAGAGTAATGGAGAAGGCTGTTAAAATAAGTTGGCTTCTTAAATATAGTATTAATGAGTCTTTTATTCTCCCTATCCTTAATAATGAGGACGTCCAAATAACTAATTTGTGAGGCATTATGAGAAAAGATAAATTTCAAAAAAGTAGTCATGTTTAAATAAAACATAAATTCCTGTATTTCCTTAACTGACCCTTCCATTTAATAAAAATGTCATCCAAAAATTGAGCATAGAATGACCATGGTTGGGGTTAAAGGAAAGAAATAATTTATTTTCCTATTGTAAAAGAATGGTGTTGGCAAATATGGGGCACATGATGCCCCCGTAGCAACACCTTTCTTTTGAAGAAGAAAATTTTCCATCCAAAAACACAAAATTATTCTATAATATTATTTCCTTAAAAGTATCCAAAATGTTAATATCATTATTACTAAAATCTGTATGTTCCACCATTAATTCATGAACCCACTCAAGGCCAATATTTTGTGGTATAACATTAAACAAATTCACTGTGTCTATAGTCAAAAATATCATATTATCCGAATAGCTCACATCTCTGACTTTTTCCAAAAAATCCCATGGGTCTTGACATAAATGATTGAAAGATTTTAAACTATTCTTGAGTCTGATACGAATACATTTAGCCGTTGGGTGTGTTTTAAATTTTGCAGCATCCACAGTAGACCTCATTGGGGGATTTTGGATATTCTTATGCAGTTTTGGTATACCAAATGTCTTGGTATAGTGGGAAACTTAATATTCAGTAAATTAAATACCTCAGGACTAATTTGGTCTTGCATTACCATGTCTTCCAGTAGGTAATCTATATTTTTACCACCCCTATTAAAGTTTAAAGAAATAATTGTATAAAAATCATCATCACGTACATGTTCCGGCATTTGTTGTAAATAATCCATATGATGCCCCCCCCCCCCCCGTCTGTTTTCATTAATCTAATACTTTTATTTCTACTTAATCGAAGCATCAACTTAACTTCAACCTCAGCTAAATTAGAACATGGATATTGTTTATTAATCAAATCTTGGAATTCAGACTCGCATAACATTTCAAAAATAAGCAAGGGTGGGGGGATTAAATGTACTTTTACGGACCAAGTCCTGAGGTATATAATCAACACCATTATCTTTAAAAATAATTTTAAGATTCAATTTCCGTAAATATAATTTCAAATCAACTAACTCACATGGCAATAACGCACAAATTGAAAATACCAGTGGCATAATTACCCTTGTACATAAAGAACCTGATGTGAGACCCAAAACAAATAACACTTTTGGTCATGTTTTTCTAGGGATCCCCCTACCTGTTTGAAAAGATACAAACAAGACTGGTTCAGGGGCAGAGGATGGAAGAGAAGGAATTATTTTAAGGACGCAGGGCCCATAACCACAGTCAAGAACTTCTGGACACAGAATGCAACAACTTAATTTTCAATCTCTCGAATCACATATTGACAGAAGACCAACACAGAGTCCTTCAGAAAGGACTTTCTTTACATTTCAGCCACTTCCAGTAATTTTAGTGATATAGTGATTGACATCAAACTATTTTGTTGGAATGTCACTTTCAAGCTAATGTTTCCCAATGAAGAATCTAATACGAATATTTTTAAGAAACCAAGTACATATACACCCACTTTGTGTCCATAGTTGGAAACATTCATGAAAGCTTGTGAACAAGATCTGTACAAAATGTATAACAATGGCACGTTCATCAAGAAAAGATTTTAGAACTTAACCAAAAAAGAAAAAGCGATGCACTTAAGGAACTACAGAATAACACTGACATCATGATTTGTCCTGTGGATAAAGGTGGTGCCACTATGATATTGAGTAAGAACTACTATGTACAGACCATGGAAGAAATGCTAATGGATACCTCAGCATAAACTAAAGTCGATATTAAGATATTCAGTGATATGACATGTAGGGTATGATATGACCTACTAGACAGTCTTTTAAGCAGGTACATTACCAAAGAACTATATGATTACTTTTTTTGTGGAAACACCCCTTATACCCATTATCAAGGGACTCCCCAAAATTCACAAAACATTGGGCAGTCCTTCCCTGTGACTGTGACCAATGGTTTCAGGCAAAGGCTGGCTATCCGACCCAGTTTCTGTTTATGTTGAGAATGTGTTGAAACCTCTGATTTTGATGACAGATATGTTTTGAGGGACACCCAAGATTTTCTGGAATCCCTATATAAATACTTTCAAAAGCAATCTATCACAGAAGACACGTGCTTTGTCACCTTTGATGTCTATTCCATTTTCACATGTATACCCAACCAAACCGGAGTAGACTTTTTAAAAGAAATATTATCTGTGCAAGCTGCTTTTACTTCTAACTGGATTAATCTACTGTGTATTTTAATTGATATTATCTTAGAGAACAGTGTATTCATATTTAATGGTGAATACTATCTGCAAAATATTGGGGTACCCATGAGCACCTCTTGTGCTAACTCCTATGCGAAGTTATTGAAGGCCAATTGGGAGACCAGGCTAGCCGTTTCACATGAAATATACTGCAACAAGGTCACCTTTTACAAACGCTTTGTGGATGATGGATTCCTGGTCTGGGTTGGAAGTAGAGAGACACTGTATGAGTTTCTGACATATATAGGTAACACAAGTGACTTTTCAAAATTTACATGTAAGCATACAGAAAAGAGATAAACTTCCTAGATGTCAGTTTGAAGATCAAAGATGATCAAATACTGACAACAGTGTATAAGAAACTGTTTTGCAAGAACAATGTTCTGGAGAGATCTAGCATGCATCCTGCCTCTGTATTTCAAAATTTCATCAAATTGCAAATGTTGAGGTTGTCTAGGATCTCTGACAATGACATGGAGCTCAATACAACAATGGATAATATAATTAAGAATTTTGAAAACAGGGGTTACTCAACTAAGGAATGTCTATAAATTACTGACGCTGTGATTCATGCAAGACAAGGTAGAAGAAAACCCTATTTCTCTAAAAAGATGATGAAATCTATAGAGAAGAAAGAACCTGTCATAAATAAGAAATGTCGCCTAGTACTGCCTTTCACATCTGATAATCCGAATATAATCAACATTATCCGGAAGAACTGGTACATATTGACATCTAATCACAACATTTCTCAAATTGTGGGTTCACGTCCGAGCATTACATGCAAGAATATTAGGTCTATAAGCAGAAGAGTATGTTACTGGAACAGTGATGGGGACAGTATGTCAATGCTCCCAGCAAGGTGGGAACCTTCAGCTGCAGGCGGTGTAATAAGGCGGTGTAATATCGGCTTGTTTATAGCCAATACTGATCATTTTGTTCATCCTACAATGGGCAAGATTGTGAGACTTTGGGGTTATGCCGATTGCTAGACCAAGAATATGGTCTATTTAACTATTTGCACGAAATGTCCCAGCTTTTACATAGGGAAAATTAACTAAAATTAAAATTAATTAAGGACAGGATCAACAAACATTTATACAAAATTAAGAAGGAAGATACGACAGTGGCCACAGCTAAACATGTTGTGGAACAAGGAGTAGAACATCATGTCAAATTTATGGTACTGGATAATTTTAAATAAGACAACAGAATGGGCGACAGGAAGAATAAAACTGAGAAGATTGAACAAGAATCATTATTCGATTACAAGCAGTCTAACATTATGAACTTTATGACTCAGTTTCCATCAAACCTTTTTTGAAATCTCCTCACTAAGATATTTTTTTCTTTTTCATTTAACCCCATTTTTTGGTTGTTTGACTCCATTTAAAGGGAATGATAGGCTGTAAAATCCTTCTTTTACACTGATTTCTTTGATTGGCTCTATGCACATAGAGGATGGTTCTTAAGCAATTTTAGGCCTGTTTACACTCTTTTGGCACTTTCAGGATCTATGCCCCTTTACAGGCCTTGTTCTGCAGGTTTATAACTTAATTGGCACATTTCTTTGGATGTTTTTATCAGGTGAGGTACTTTTATCTTTGTTTCACTGATTGAGTAGTTTTCTTTAAGGTTATAAGACCTGACACTTGTAAGCAGGACATACACATTTATATATATATATAACAGTTGAGTGATGATTGAAGTTTTTTTTTTAACATTAGTCTCCTTTTATTCTTAAGCTTTTAAGTTTCATGAGTATGCATGAGCCTTGCTTATAAAGTTTGTGATTATAATAGCACACCTGCTTAGATGTTTACTTGTGAAGTTTTATGAATGCAGGTAAGCTGGAATTTATTCTTTATTCTAGCATTTCTTTTAGATAGGTGATTCACTTATGTTACAGTGGCAGCAGTTTGTTTTTAACTGGTTTTCATGGTATACATTTAGGACTTTTTACATTTTATTGCACTGCTGTGCTATGCTCAAGGAATTGACTGTACTGTTTTTTTTTTCTTTTTTGGGTTATAGCTACTTATAAGCATTGAATTTTGTATGTTGGAAATACCTACCAAGTCTAAATGCAACAGATAGGAACCTGCAGCTTTTATATATTTTTTTTTACGTAGAGAGGTAAATTAAGCATATAAACTTAAGACATCCAATGTTCATTTAGTCATTTTATTGTGCAGTTGTGGCAGTCTGTTGGTCTGACTATCCTTTTTTGAGTCTCACGAAACTATATTTAATCGCTTTGGACTTGTATATCCTACCATGACCAAACACGTATATACTGTTAGAACTGAATGATGAGTAGATAAGTAACTTTTATGTATATTTAAGTTATACTAGAAATTATAGTTCATTTTTTTTTTGTTTGTTTGTTTTACTATACATTGGTAGTGTATTGTCTAATTTGCTGGTAGAGCTTCTACAGCTGATTGGATAGCTTATGATGATGTCATAATTAAAATCAGTCTCCGATTTGTTCTTTGGATTTAAATAGTGAGTGTTTATCTGTATACTTTTAACGTGTGATGAAGCATTGAAGTCAAAGGAAAAGCACTTACTAAGGTATAGTAAAAGCTTTTTTGGTTTATTTTACATAGCCGTATTTGTTGTCACTCAGTTTTTAATTTTGGTTTTGCTTCTTGCATACTGATGTGACAACTTCATCCCAGCTGTGCGGTTGTTTTTAGTTTTGTGGATCAACTCACATCTGTTAGCTCCAAATGCTGGAATAAAAGTTTGAACTGCTCAACAAATTAGCACAATCCTGTTCAAATTTCTCTGCAGTAAAATTATACAGTTTAAAGTCAGCTGTAACATTTTCAACCACTTGCAAACTATTCCGGACCAATGACAATCGTTATTTAATTTCTTGTCCTCCCTTATCTCGCTGGTTGATGGTTCTGCAATGACTGCATTCCTCTTTCTCTTCCTTGATTTTACGATTGTATTTGATAGTTCGTTCTGTTTCGTGTCCGCTCAGAACACCTTGAAGGGACCTCCTCCAAAGAGGGGTACTAGTCTACATCATTAGTTAATACTATCTCACATGGACCAGTGGGATCCATAGGTAGTCGCCACACCTCCAGACTTTAGTTCAGGATAGGCACACCAATTCTTATATTCATTCTGATTTGTAAGTTTTGTCATTTTCTGTTTTTTAATGTCAATCACAACCTTATCAATTTTAGCAAAAACATTACTATATTGTTCAAAATGACTTTCGAACAGTAAGTTTTTGTAATACGAAGTTGTAAATCAGTAGCTTCTTGCATCAACCCGTCTGTAGTACATTGAGTGTGTTTCATAAGAACTTCCATAAGCTCGAACCCTTGTCTGTCATATAGTTTGAGCAATTCTTTATTTAAAGGAGAATTAGGGACTAAGGCCGGTAGGGAATTTCCAATTATGTAAACCTTTAGGTACTATTCTGCACTTAATGCATTCACGGAAATTAGTTCTCCAGCCAAAGTTTACGACATTTAAGGAGAACACTTTCCAGTTTATTGATGGATTGAACTGTTCCAGAGGTAGTTAGCCCAATATCAGTAATATCCGCAAGGGAAGGACCTTGGGGAGGACATTACAGAATGAAGTGGCAAATTATAGACTCAATGCCGTTATGTTTTTCAGTTTAAATGAATGTTTATCTGTTTTGAGTATCTTAAAATTGCAATCTTATAATGTGTAATTATGTTTATTTAGTTGTATGTATTGTGTGTTTGGTTTTGTATTTTAAGGTAAAATTATGAATATATAATGAAGTTCTCTTTAAAAAAATTTAATTTATGAGAAAAGTGCTGGGGGATCGTTTGTTTCATTGGTCTTAACATGCAACTATTGTAGAGGGTTATTTAAATGTGAAATGTCTTGATTTTTTTAGATTCTGATGAAGTCTTTTTGGTGTATGAAAGATGAAAGCACTAAGTCTATTCATTACAAGTTTATTTTGTTGCTCTCCTGGCTGGTCACGACTCCTTTCAGTTTATTTTGGTTGTTGTTGGGTGGTTCTTAGTTTTTATGTACAATTTTTTTCAAATAACCTGGGATCGTTTGTAACCTAGGCATTAGTAGAGAGAATGTGATTTCTAGAGAGAATGTGATTTCTAGCTAGTAACTGAATTTTACCGAGATTTATAACTTACTGGTTTTTAGTAATTCTTGGTATTCAAATTGGGAAAGTTCTAAGCAACAAGATAGTCGGGTACCATCTTGAAAGTCCTGAGCCACCCCTCTTAGTCCACTGTTGTTTACTCTTCAGTCAAGTGCATGTTTAACTGTCTGCTCATTTGCTGGTTTTCCCCTAAGTAATAGATAATCCAACAACTAAAGCTTTCCTAAGAGATATTCTACATCAAAGGCTACTAGGCAGACATGTTGTTTTACAGTGATAGCTGAATTTTGTCCTGGAAAGTTTAAAAGCCCACACACACACAAGCCTGTATGCATAGACCTCCACAATGAGGAGAATAAAAAAACATATCCATCATTTATGCCTAAGATTGACTCTGCAGACTTGTGGCTTTCCAGATTACCAGAATGAAGAAGGGCATCTTCATATTCTAGATGTTCATAGACAATTGATGTACAGTACCAGAACCCATCCCTTCAAGAGAAACCATCAATTATTTGTGTCCTCAGAAAAGAAAATGAAGGCTAGGCTGTTAAAAAAAAATGTGAAAGTTGTTGGTCCACCTTTTCTTTTTGCTATTAAATGTAAAATGGTCTCTTGCAAAGGACAAATCTTGATACATGGATTGCTGTCTGTTCTTTCATAAAGCATTCTGTATGAAATGCATCGTCCATGGTAAGACCGGTTTTAGCACAACTGTGCTTCAGTGGATACTGTAACTTTCTGCTTCCCAGGGAAAGCCAGGTACTGGTTGAGATTTTACCTGTATGTCATGATTTACTGTTACAGTGTCTCTTCTCAAGAAAATAGTGCACTTGGGTATGGTACTTACCATAAAAATGGATCTTCACAGAGAGGTCACTTCAACAGTAAAGCCACCCTCCCTGTTTTTGGACTTACGGAGCATATGCGTCATTATGTATTTCTAAGTTGGTCAAGTATGTACAAAACAAGTGCAGGTTTAGCAATGGTTGCCTTTTCACTGCACATTTGGCTTCAGAGCTGTACTTGCTAGCCCCAAACAGTGTTTCTCCTGTGGGAGTACATGTTCAAAAGACCAAGGAAGTAGGTGACCAACATCAGTCTCATGCAGGAGTTGAACGCCATCTGCATGAGCCAATGTCAGACTCGTACAGGAGTCCAGTGCCACCTGTAACTTCATAAGTAGTAAACTTGGTAAGCATTGGTTATGACAGGTAAGTGGAACAGTTGGAAAATAAAATCTTGTCTGGGATACAGGAAAAAGAAGATGAATATACCCAAATGTATTCATTTACTGCTGCACTGAACTCTCCTTGAATACATACTCTTATGCTAAATACTTTACATGACTGTACTTTACTTTTCTTTTAGCTGATTACCTCTAGTGCATGTAGCCATGTGCATTTTGTTTGGTGCTGAGATTGTACTGTGCATAAGTTATCGTAGTTTTTGCACTATGTTTTGCTTAAAATCAAAATCTTAAGAATATGGACAAGCTAGACATGCTAGCTTCATGAAAAGTTTTAACAGTTTAACCTTGTCTTTTGACCAGGTTTGGTACCTGCATCAATATCAGAACCACCTCCATTTAAAAGTCTTCTGATCAACAAAGTTGATGGTAGCTGCCGGACATTTAGTGACTCCGAACAGGAGGATCTGCAGGGTTTTGGAGTATGCCTGGATCCCGTCTATGATGTCATATGGAGGTGTGAGGTCGTTTCATTGTTTTACTGTTTTTTTTTTTTTTTTTTTAACAAATTCACTGTTCTTGCGGATTTATTTAACATAATTGATGTTTTATGCGTTCGTGATATGTACTCCTGGAGCACATGATAGCTTTCAAAAAAAACTTTATTTGTAGACTGAGGTGGACGTGTTTGAAGTAATAAAAGGAAGAAGTGTTTTTTGTGCGTGTGTGCGTCCCTCTCTCCAAAACACTCTAAGGTAGGTACTGGCTTCAGAAATAGCAACAGCATTCATGAGTAGTTGGAACAGGTATAAATTTCTATGGAGATAAATGAAAGTAAGCTTATTGTTACTTGGATTTTGAATTTTATTGAAAGGTTGGGGAAATGGACAGATTTAGCTCTGGAAACCCCATGTCCTTCCAAAGCTTTAACTGTTAGTGCTTGATTTTTGTAAAGAATTAAACTGAGATGGTGGATTTCTGAGTATGGTTTTACTAGTGAAATTTACTAGTAAGCTCTTAGTAGAGCTGTAAAGACCTGTTATTATTGGTCTAGTTGATAGACCCCTTAAAATGGAAAATATAATAATGTATGCAACTGCTGTACCTGCAAACTACCCCACTTACATTTCAGTGTGTTCGTAGCCCTAGTCTTTGTCACTGATGAAAAAGTTAATTTCAGATTTGTCTTGTGATGTTTAAACGAAACCTGTGTATAAATTTCATATATGATTGGAGAGTGTTTCTTGTATAAATCTGATCTATTTATTTCACTGAATCATTGACTAGTCATACAAGACTGATTATTAATTACAGTTTTGTACTGCAGATGTATTAAGTAGTTAAGAATGAATTGGCCCAGTTCTTCTGTTTGCAGTGATGGTCACTGTTGAAGTGATGCCCCGATCCCATGTGCAAAAATGGGAAAAAGGGTTTGTGGATGGATGAATTCTTTTGCAAGTACAAAGTTTTTCTTCTTATAGACGTTTCTCAGGATAAGTAGAGGGATTTTGTTTTACTTGCACTAACTGTCAGGAATCGTTTTTTCTTTATCCATGTGTTAATGCCTTAGCACGGATGTCCAGAAGTCTTGATCATTTAATTTAGCAGAACAAACTTTCCTTCTGAATTGAGACGGAGTCATTTGAGGGCCTTGTCTGATCTGCTGTCATTAAATTCTGGTCTGTTCCATCTTCTTACTGGTTACTTCTGTGACTGTTTTCATTAGATATAAGAAAGTTCTTGCAAACATAGAAAAGCCACCCTCAAGAAATTTTTAAGTGAAGTAGTCGTTAACTTCTGGCTGATCTTTAATGTTCTTTTTGTTAAGGTTTATGAGAAAAATGTCATCTTGCAGCTTGATGGGTCATCTGACCAACCATGATCTTATTTGTTTTCCATTCTGAAGATTGTATATCTCATTATACAGCATTTTGCTTGTGCATGTGGTAACTGACATTATGACAGAAAAATGAAGTAAAATATTTCATAATCGGTTGGTTGCATTTTACTCTTGAATAAAATTATATTAATTTTTCCCCTATGTGAACTTAAAATAGTACATACCTAATTGCATTCTTGTTTTGTTGTTTTCATGGTAAAGAGAGATACAGCCTTGAAAGTGACCCACATGACCAGGAATCCACTAGTGACCCAGGCATTGGAGGAGACAAACTAGAGAGGTGGGAGTCGTTTGATTTAGTATTTCCTGCCGCTGTTTTTTTCGGGGGTGGAGGGGGTCTGCCTCTGTGCTGACACCTAGTGGAGGCAGGGTAGAAATAGAGAGAGAAACAGGATAGATACTTCCCTGATCTGTTAGTATGTGAACAGTAGTGCTGTATCCAGATGATACTGTAATCAGATCTTTTTTATGTTTGGAAACACATATACAAACATACACTTCTGGGCAGTACTGCAGCATAAACATCAAGCTGCAGAAAGTGTGTGAAGATGAGAATTAATGTAGAACATTTCCCCTCACTTTTCCGCAAGATATAAGATATGCCATTTGATCCGTAAGTCTCTCTTGCTTTGACAGATTGGGGATCCGGAAAATACTTATAAAAGTATCCCTTAGTCTGTGCTCTGCGAAATAAAATGCAGTATATAACCATTGTTTGTTACAGGACTTAAAAAAATGTTTTGCAGGTGGGCTGCACCTCTTCATACCCATGTTAAGTATAATAACTCCAGTGTTGCATAGCACAGGCGAG
Source organism: Protopterus annectens (assembly GCF_019279795.1). NCBI lineage: Eukaryota > Metazoa > Chordata > Ceratodontiformes > Protopteridae > Protopterus > Protopterus annectens. Next base: position 90,438,337 of record NC_056736.1, on the reverse strand, counting down.
AGAAGGAATAAGTACGACAAAACAGAGTGCTTCTTTTACGCTGAGTTAATGTAATCTTAGACTTGATGTAGTTGGCTTGGTAATGCAGGTAGTTATTAAACATATATCAGATATAAAAAGCATACTCACTCCTGTTAAAATTCCAGGTTTTTGTGATATTAAAAAAATGAGACCACAATAAATCATTTCAAAACTTTTCCAACCTTTAATGTGACCTATAACCTGTACAATTCAGTTGAAAAACAAACAAGTCTGTTAGGGGGAAAATATAAAAAATCTACAATAAGCTGGTTGCATAAGTGTGCACACCCTTAAACTAATACTTTGTTGAATCACCTTTTGATTTAATTACAACATTCAGTCTTCTTGGGTACACAACTGCCATCAATTTAAAGAGACCCTGATTAACCCCACATAAAGTTCAGCTGTCCTAGTAGGATTTTCCTGACATTTACTCACTTGCCTGCTACAGCAAAAGCCATGGTTCGCAGAGAGCTTACAAAGCATCAAAGGGATCTCATTGTTGAAAGGTATCAGTCAGGAGAAGGGTACAAAAAAATTTCCACAGCATTGGATATACCATGGAGCACAGTGAAGACAGTCATCAAAAAGTGGAGAAAATACGGGACAACAGTGAAGCTGCAAAGAACTAGACATCTCTCCACAATTGAAGAAAAGACAAGACGAAAACTGTTCAGGGAGGCTGCCAAGATACCTACAGCAACACTGAAGGAGCTGCTGGAATTTCTGGCAAGTACTGGCTGTGTACTACATGTGACTATAATCTCCTGTATTCTCCATAAGTCTGGGCTGTGGGGTAAGGTTGCAAGGATTTTCTTACATAGAAAAACATCCAGGCCCAGCTAAAATTTGCAAAACAATACATCAAGTCTCCCAAAAGCATGTAGGAAAATGTGTTATGGTCTGATGAGACCAAGGTTGAACTTTTTGGCCACAATTCCAAAAGGTACTTTCGGCGCAAAAGCAACACTTCACATCACCAAAAGAGCACCATCCCCACGGTGAAGCATGGTGGTGGCAGTATCATGCTTTGGGGTTGCTTTTCTTCAGCTGGAACTGGGGCTTTAGTCAAGGTGGAGGGAATTATGAACAGATCCAAATACCAGTCACTTTTGGCCCAAAGCCTTCAGGTGTCTGCTAGAAAGCTGAAGATGAAGAGGAATTTCACTTTTCAACATGACAATGACCCCAAGCATACATCCAAATCGACAAAAGGAAGTGCGTGCCCAGACCTAAATCCAGTAGAAAATCTGTGGGGTGACCTGAAGAGGGCTGTGCACAAGAGATGCCCCCGCAATCTGACAGATTTGAAGAGCTTTTGCAGGGAAGAATGGGCAAATATTGCCAAGTCAAGATGTGCCATGCTGATAGACTCCTACCCAAGAAGACTGAATGCTGTAATTAAATCAAAAGGTGCTTCAACAAAGTATTAGTTTAAGGGTGTGCACACTTATGCAACCAGCTTATTGTACGTTTTTTATTTTTTTATATTTTTCCCCTAACAGATTTGTTTGTCTTTCAGTTGAATTGTACAGGTTATAGGTCACATTAAAGGTGGGAAAAGTTTTGAAGTGATTTACTGTAGCCTCTTTTTTTTATCACAAAAACCTGGCATTTTAACAGGGGTGTGTACACTTTTTATATCCACTGTAGCTAATTGCCGGTGGTTCTCTTACCTTCACTTTTGTGTTTTCTGGACAGCCATTCCTGATTTGCATCAAATAATTGCTTTTTTTTTTAATAGCTGCTCCGTATCATTTATACATATCTCAAGTCAAAGGTGCCATTGCAAAAGTACATTTTGTATACGCAGATAGCACTTGCAGATAGTGCAAAACTGTTGAAAGTCGTCTTTTTTTAATTTATACTATATAGTTATTACATCAGTAATTCTGTAATGTCAATTTCTTGTATAATTCCTGCCATTTAAACACTCTTTAGGAAATGGAGTTTCATAGTTCAGTATTAATTCTAATACTTTCCTTGCTTACATAACAAATAAGATGCGTTATTACAGATGTTCATCGTGTTTCACTGTTGCAGTCATGACTGTAGGGTTCTTCCCTGCCGGCAGGCAGCCCTCGGTCGGCCAGAATCCCAAAGTCTGGGTCCGGCGTCGGCTGTTCAGCCATGCTCCCTGACGTCAGAGCGCCAGGAGTACAAATTCGACAGCCGACACCATCTTCTCCAGTCTTTCTTGCCGTGCGGTGATAGCAGTGCGCAAGTGCCAGTCGGCTGACTCCTGACGATTTTTTCTGATAAACTTCAGTCCGAAGATTTTCTTCTCCACTCAAAGCTAAGTACCCTGTTGGGGAAACTTTTTTCTTGCTCCACTCTGATGTCAGAAAAAGTTAATAATTGTATTTCATGTGGGAAGCAAATACCTCATAAGGATTTTCATTCTTACTGTATTCCTTGCTTAGGCCCTGACCACGACGTAGCTAGTTGTCGGTTTTGTGCTAGATTCAATCAACGTACAATTAAGCGAAGGTACGATTTTGCTTTTCATTACTTTGGTAGGCGCTTTAATTACAAAATGTCGTCGGATACGGTTCCGACTACCGGAGTTCACAAACGTCGCAAGGATAAAGACAGGCCTCCGAGGTCCAAATCTGATGATAGCGCACAAGCGGAGCCAGCTTCAGGTTCGGCCATAGTCAGTGAGGTGCTTTTGCAGCCCCTGTCGTCGGCCATTTCAGAACCGATGGCCGAAACGGACTCTCATGAGGAGCCAACCAGGCCTTTAAATATTTCTATTGCAGGACCTTCGGACAATGCTCCTTCGGATGGGTCCGGAGCCGCTGTGCAGGTACCAGCTTCCGAAGGGGTTTTCAGGCCTACTCAGCTTCTAATAAAGGCAAAGACAAAGGCAAAGACTCCTTCTAAATCAAAGACTGCAACACAGGCCTCTTCTGAACCGGCTCCCAAGTCACAGAAACAGTTACTCAAGATGGCGGAGGATTTACTTACTATGATTAGGGGTTCACATCCCCCTCCAGATAAAAGGCCAAGGCAGGATGTTTATTATGATTCCTCTGATCAGGCTTCTGTTTCCTCAGTTTCTTCTTCTGACCGGGAATATTCTTTCCCTCCTTATGAGGATTCTGATGCTGAGGAATCCATTCCTTCAGCTTCTCCCCCTGAGGATTTCTCTTTTGGGGAAACTTTGTATGAAATGAGGGAACATTTCCACTGGGAAGGACAGGAGTATTCGGAATCTAAGAAAAGACTGAGGGATTTTCTTCTTCCCCAACATAGACCCCTGGCTATTCCTCCTGTTTTGGATATTGTGGATGATGCCTTTTCGGAGGCTAACTTAACCCCTGACTCTCTTCCTCCTGCTCCTGTTAAGCCTGATAGATATTACAGGGTTCCTGATTCCCACCAGTTTTTATACAAGAACCCTTCTGCTGACCCTGAAACCATTTCTCAGGGTCCTAAGGGAGTTAAGGCCACTTCTGCCAAAAATCCCATTTCTACTGAAAAGGATTCTCGATCCTTAGAAAGATGGGGCAAAAAGGTGTACACTTCTGCTACTTTGTCCATTAGGGCTTTAAACTGTCAGTTTCATATGCTGAAATACCAGCAATTTCTCGTCTGTTTTAAAACAAAAGCTTACTTCCATTTCTGCCTGTGCAGATGATAAGGAATTACATGACTTATTGCATGCTACAGAACAAGTTGGGAAGCGTGGTTTACACTGTGGATTTGATGCCTTGGAGGCTTCTTGTAGGGCTGCGGCCTTTGGCACAGTCATTAGAAGGCATGCATGGCTAAAGGAACAAAATTTGCCTGAACAAGTAAAGGCTAAATTATTGTATGCTCCTGTTCAGCATAATGTTTTGTTTGGATCAAAAGCTGAAGAGGTGATTAAAAAGATGGAGGATAAGGCGAAATCCATGCAAACAGTTAAAGATTTCTTACAAGTACAGCCAGCTAGATTTAGCAGGAATTGGACTTCAAAAAATTGGTCCTTTCCCACTTCAGACAGGCCTCAGAGGGGTACATATAGACGCTCCAGAGGGGGTACATATAGACGCTCCAGAGGAAGGCCTCAAACACAAGCTTCTTCTAGACCAAGACAGTGGACTGCTTCCACCCCTAGGGGAGGAGAGGACAGGTCACAAACTCAAAGGAAACAAACTCAATGACTCCCTCTGTTGGGCTACAGGAACTTCTTGCCTGGAAGCCCCTCTCGGAGGAAAACTCTCTCTTTTTTTATCAAAATTGGACTCAAATAACCCAAGACAAGTGGGTTTTGGATGTGGTTTTAAGAGGTTATAAATTCCATTTTCATACCTTGCCAAGGCCAAGGGGATGGCCAGACCTTCCAAAACATCAACGGACGGAGGCCTTAAACCAGGTGGAAGCTCTTTTGGCTATGAATGCCATAGAACTGGTTCCACTTTCAGAGATGGGAAAAGGTTTTTACTCAAGGCTCTTTCTAGTCCCAAGGAAGCAAAACTCATGGAGACCCATTCTGGATCTGTCGGTCTTGAACACCTTTCTAGAGATTCCAAAATTCAAGATGCTTACTCTACAGCAGCTACTTCCAATGCTGTCCAAAGATGCATGGATGGTAACTTTGGATTTAAAGGAGGCATATTTACACATTCCCATCAGGCAGGATCGCAGAAAATACCTCCGGTTCAAGGCCGGATTGAGGCACTTTCAATTCTCTGTGCTGCCCTTTGGATTGTCTACTGCGCCCAGGGTCTTCACCAAATGCCTGGCTCCAGTAGTAGCTTACTGCAGACTCAAGGGAATTCAGATTTACCCTTATCTGGACGATTGTCTAATTCAGGCAGACAGCAAGGATGTCTTACTCCAGCATCTAGAATTTGTACAGAACCTCCTCAAGTTCCTGGGATTCTCTGTAAACATAAAAAAGTCAAATTTGACACCATCACAACAGATAACTTTTCTGGGTGCTCTTCTAAACACCATAACCCAGATGGCATTTCTGACATCCGAAAAACAATTACAGCTGGCTTCAACTTTCAAAACCTTGGCAACTTTGACTCAACTATCTGCAAGGAAATTCCTGCAGGCTTTGGGTTACATGGCCTCCTGCATCCTTCTCGTACCATATGCAAGACTACACATGAGGAAAATACAGTGGTACCTAAAAAGTGTATGGTCTCAGCATTGCCACAGCTTAGACATACTGATCTCCGTCCTTCCTTGCCTTCAAAAGGAATTTCTTTGGTGGTCCAGGGCATGTGCTCTAAACAAAGGGAAACCCTTCCGTCTGCCTCCTGCCACTCAGATTCTAACCACGGACGCCTCGGATTATGCTTGGGGAGCCCATTTTCAGGGCAACTGTCTGCAGGGCATTTGGACAAAGGATCAGAAGCACCTGCATATCAATTTAAAGGAAATGTTAGCCATTCAGAAAGCTCTATTGGCCTTCAGGAATCTTTTACAACCAGGACAACTACTAATACGGACAGACAACACCACAGTTATGTGGTACATAAACAAGCAAGGGGATCTCATTCCTACCCCTTTGCAGACTAGCCATGGATCTATGGAACACAGCTCTAGCTTGCAATCTGGATCTTCAAGCTCAGTTTCTACCAGGGAAACAAAACTTCCTGGCAGACAGTCTGAGCAGAAACCTTTCGGATCCACACGAATGGATGCTGGACACCAAAATATTCAGGATGATAACAGCAGTCTGGGGATGTCCTCACATAGACCTCTTTGCATCCCATTTCAATCATCAACTACAGAATTTTTGCACCAGGACTTTCCACAGAGAAGCTTGGAAAGTGGATGCCCTGTCATTCAGTTGGAGGGACCTCTCGGGATATGCCTTTCCGCCTCTTCCTCTTCTTCCACGTGTCTTATTGAAGATAAAACAGGACAAGCCCAAGATGATTGTCTTGCTGGCTCCAAATTGGCCTCGGCAGTTTTGGTATCCAACTCTAAAAAACCTATGCCTGGAGCCCCCTTGGGTTTTACCTCAGTCTCCGAACCTTCTGTCCCAACATCAGGGTCAGGTTCTACACTCTCATGTCAGAACTGTCAGCCTGGCGGCCTGGTTAATTCAGGGCCTTTGATTTCTTCTTTCCTACCCAAGCAGGTTATGGGTATCATTTTAGAAGCCAGATGTCCTAGCACTAGAAAATCTTATGCAGGAAAATGGAAAAGATTTTGTTCCTGGATGCAGGCTCAGGATTCTGATCTTCTTCTTCCTAACATTACTTTAATTTTACTTTACTTGACAAATCTCTTACATAAGGGTCTCTCTTTCTCTTCCATCAAGATACATGCCTCTGCTATTTCTGCTCATTATAATACAGACCCTCCCATCTTTTCCCACCAGCTCATGAGACAGTTTCTCAGAGGAGCTAAGAACTTAAGACCTCCTAGATCTCCTCCCATTCCTGCTTGGGATCTCAACTATGTTTTGGAAAAACTAACCTTGCCTCCTTTTGAGCCTGCTGCCTCTTCTGACATCAAGTTTTTATCTTGGAAGACAGCTATCTTGTTAGCCCTAACCTCTGCCAGGAGAGTTTCAGAGTTACAAGCTCTTATGGCTGTGGAACCTTATATTATTTTTCATCAAGACAGGGTATCTTTGAGGACTAATCCTACCTTCATGCCTAAGGTGGTTTCCAAAGTGGCTTTAAATCAAACTATCCACTTGCCAACCTTTTTCCCCACTCCTCAAAATAAAGGGGAAAGGATCTTACATTCCTTGGATGTACACAGAGAACTACGTTTTTACCTGGACAGAACCAAGGACATCAGAAAATCAGAACAATTGTTTTGTTTCTTATGCTTCAAGTTCCCAAGGTAAAGCCATTTCAAAACAGACCATTTCTAAGTGGATTGCTCATGGAATCAGATTTCGTTATTCACACCATGGAAAGCAAATCCCAGGGAGTATACGGACTCATTCCACCAGAGCTGCTGCCACTTCTGCGGCCTTCCTCAGGGGAGTTCCTGCCAAAGACATTTTGGAAGCTGCAACTTGGAGTTCAGTGCATACTTTTTCTAAGCACTACAATCTACCTCTCTACTCTAAGTCTAGGGCAGGCTTTGCCTCTGCAGTCTTGCAGGGCCTTTTAGCCGCCCCTTCTTCTTTATGACCACCTCCCTTTCTTTCAGCTTTGGGATTCTACCCTACAGTCATGACTGCAACAGTGAAACACGATGAACATAGTACAGTTGTGTACACCTACTATAAATGTAGATGTTCGAGTGTCTTCACTGTTGCAGTCTGGGTTTGCCTCCCTCCTGTCCCCTTTTATTTTTACTTTTGTGTAGTTCCCTTTTTCACCATTCTTCTGAGGTGTATTTGCAAAGGTTATGGGACCTTTTTCATTTTGGGACTCCTGACATCTGGGGCCAGAAAAACTGGAGAAGATGGCATCGACTGTCAGCTTTGTACTCCTGGCGCTCTGACATCAGGGAGCATGGTTGAACAGCCGACACCGGACCCAGACTTTGGGATTCTGGCCGACCGAGGGCTGCCTGCCGGCAGGGGAGAACCCTACAGTCATGACTGCAACAGTGAAGACACTCGAACATCTACATTTATGGTAGGTGTACACAACTGTACTTTTTATGAGCACTGGAGTACATCTGCAGTTGTTCAGATTTTAATGTCTGCATAAATTTTATCTCAGCATTCTGCAGCTGACTAGTTTGCCATTGGATGTGTGTGGTAATTTTGTAATGAAACCAGAAAACTCAGTTTTGTGTAAGAAATTAGACTCTTCTCAGCTAAGTCCTCTTTTGGTATCCTTGAATGTTCACAGCCCAGCCTAAACTTGATCATCTACTGCAGTTAGGGAGTGGAGTGGAGAGAAGATAGAAACCATTCTTTTCTTTTAGAAACTGTGTGTGTGGGTTTCCAATTGTACCTCACCAGTATATTTTACCATCATTTCATGAGCAGTGTCCATTCCTACAACATCCGCCTATTTACTTAGTTTTGCATTCCTATATTAAAGGTTTGTCACCAATATTTCATTGCTGTAACACCTCTACTAGTACATTCTTCCATTCCCTTGTGACAATGTCTTGTGTGTTAATTGTTTTATTGCTTGTGCACCTTCAGTATAGAAGATGTCAGTAATAACAGCTTGATTAACATAGCTCATTTTGAGTAGACTGCAGGATGTCGTTACTGAGTAATATAGAAACCAGAGTTAGTCATATTTCTCCTCCGTTAGAGTCTGTATCTAATTTAGCTCAGTAATTTGGTTTATCTTGCCTCACTCACTGTTCTTCTTCTGCATGTGCATTAACATGAGACAGCAGCACCCATAATCAGAGGCCTCTTTATTTTTCCCAACGTTCAAATGACTATGTATCCTGTAAGCTGCTTGATTAACCATCTCATTGACAGATGTTCTTCGTGTTTCACTGTTGCAGTCATCACATTTGGATTATCTGCTTGCATTAGCCCTCAGTCTGCCTGATTAACAATGTCTTGGGTCGTGCATGTCTCTTCTTCCATGACGTCAGGTCGTCAGGGTTATAAAACATGCAGCTGGCTCCATTACATCAGTCTTTCTTGCCGTGCGGTGCCCGAAGCAGAAGCAGTTCGCAAGTGTTGGTCGGCCGACTCCTGAAATTTTCGTTTTTGAGTTTCAGAACCGAAGTCTTTAACTAAAAGCTGAGTACCCCGTTGGGGAAACTTTTTCTTGCTCTAATGTCAGTAAAAGTAAATAATTGCATTTCTTGTGGAAAGCAAATACCTCATAACGATTTTCATTCGTACTGTATTCCTTGCCTAGACCCTGACCACGGCATACCTCGCTGTCTGTTTCGTGCCTTATTTAAACCTCGAACTATCCATCGTCTGTATATTTTCGCTTCAAATATTTTGGTGCTCGGTTCAATTATCCTGATAAGTCTTCGGTAAGCCGTCCGACTACCGACATTCTGAAAAAACGCAAAGATAAAGACAGACAGGCCGCCTAGGTCCAAAGCTGCCGACGACGCTTCTTCTAAGCCAGTCGCCAGTTTGCCGGTACTCAGTGAGGTGCTTTTGCAGCCACTGATACCCGCTACTTCAGATTCGCAGGCCTCTACTGAGACCCATTCGGAGTCCAGTATGCCGTGAGATGCTTCAGCTGTGGAACCTGCGAATGTCTCTACCTTGAATGGGTCCGGAGCCGCTGTGCAGGCACCAGCTTCTGAGGGTGTATTCAGGCCTACTGACTTGCATATTAAACCTACCCCATCTTCTTCTTCAAGGCCTAAATCTCGAACCATGCCTAGAAAACTGACGCCCAGACTGCATGGTCAGGCCTCTATGCCTAAAAAACAAATGATAGGAATGGCTGAAGACCTTATTACTTTAATCAGGGGAAGCCAACCTTCCCCCTAAGAGACCTAGGACTGAGTTTGCTTATGATACTTCTGACCAGGATTTTGAAATTTCTGATGTTCTTCGTCTTCCCTTGCTGCAGTCCTGACTATTGGGTATAGTCCGCGTCCCAGTCGGCCCAAATACCAGAGTATAAGGCTGACGTCGGTCATGGCGCCTTAGACTGACGTCAGTACGTCAGGGTACTAATGCGCATGACCGACGTCATTTCCTCAGTCTTTTTTGCCGCATGGTCCGATGCAGAAGCAATTTTGCGAGTGCAAGTTGGCGTTCTGAGATTTTCCGAAACCGGAGTTTCAGACCGAAACAGAGTTGGCTAAGTAACCCCGTTGGGGAACATTTTGGTTTTTTCTTGCCTCAGTATTTAACCGGATGTCAGAAAAAGTGAATAACTGTATTTCTTGTGGGAAGCAGATACCGCATAGGGATTATCATACATTGTGTATACCTTGTTTAGGGCCTGAGCACGGCGTTGTTGGTTGCCGCTCTTGTGCTAGATTTAACAAGCGCACTATTAAGAGGAGGCTTGATTGTGCTAGGTTAGTGTTTGGGAAGCGTTGCAATTATAATATGCCGTCGGATGCTCCGACGCCCGCTTCATCCAAGAAGCGCAAGGACAAAACAGTGAAGCCTAGGGGTGAGGAACCGGCAGTCCCGGACGTCGGTTCTTTAGAAGGCTCAGGGAGCCAGAGGTTTTGCCAGGAGTCTCTATGGAGTCTCAGGCAGATACTTTACTGTTACAGGATGTGCCCTCTCAGGAGGTAGGCCAGGCTGAGGGGGCTTCTCAGGTAACTGTTCTTCCCTCTCTTCCCAAGGTAGTTAGGGCCTCTCCTTCTGTTGCCAAAGCTTCTTTAAGAGGTAGGCCAAGTTCAGCTTCTGTGGGGGCTTCTCCTAGCATTTCGGGCTCTGTGCCTAAGAAACATATGCTTAAAATGGCAGAAGATTTGATTACTCTGATTAGAGGTTCTATGCCCCCGCCTGATAAGAGGCCTAGGGTGGAACAGGAGTTTGATAGTTTTGAACAGTGCTCACAGGCTTTAGAGTCTTCTGTGGAAGACTTGCAAGAGTTTCCTGCTTATTCTGATTCTGATGTGGATGATTCCACTCCTACAGCTTCTCCTCCTGAGGATTTTTCATTTTCAGAGACTCTTCACTCCATGAGGGAGCACTTTAAATGGGAAGGCCAGGATTACTCTGATTCCAGGAAAAGGCTTAGGGAATTCTTGTTTTTACCCCAGCATAGGCCCTTAGCTATTCCTCCTGTGTTGAATGTGGTGGAGGATGTTTTTGCAGAGGCTTCCCTGAACCCTGACTCCTTGCCTCCTGCTCCTGTTAAGCCTGATAGGTATTATAGGGTGCCCGAAGCTCATAAGTATTTGTTTAAGAGTCCGAGGGCGGACCCAGAAACTGTTTCTCAGGGGCCTAAAGGTGTTAAAGCTTCTGTGGTTAAAAATCCTGTTCCCTCTGATAAAGAGGCAAGGGCTTTGGATAGGTGGGGTAAGAAAGTATATACTTCTTCCACTCTAGCCATGAGGGCGTTGAATTGTCAGTTTCATATGCTGAAATATCAGAATTATCTCCTTTCACAATTGAAATCTAAGGTGGATGCTTTGGCGGAAGGTATTGAGTGTAAAGAATTGCTGGATTTGGTTCATGTGTCTGAACAAGTGGGTAAGCATTCTTTGCAGTGTGGTTTTGATGCTGTTCAGGCCTCCTCGAGGGTGGCTGCTACTAGTTCTGTTCTTCGCAGACATGCCTGGTTGAAGGATCAGAATTTAGCTGAGCATGTTAAGACCAGGATTTTGGATGCTCCTTTACAGTCTGATGTGTTGTTTGGACCGCCTGTGGAAGCAGTTTTAAAGAAAATGGAGGACAAAGCTAAGTCTATGCAGACTGTTAAAGATTTTTGCAGGTGCAGCCTCCAGTTTAGTAGAAATTGGCCTGCTAAGGGGTGGACATATCCTGCTTATGGTTCCCAGTCTAGGGGTAGGTCTAGGCGTGGTAGGGGCAGGGCTCAAGGTTCGTTTAGGCCTAGATCAGACAGTTCACCTGCTCAGACTTCTGGTGAGGGCAGGGGTCAGTCCTTTCGTAAGCAGAACCAATGACCTGCCTTTTCAGCTGCCAGTGGACTCTCGTCTGGCAGCTCCTTTGGGAGGAAGATTGTCTCTTTTCACAGAAAATTGGGATTTAATCACTCAAGACAGATGGGTGCTGGATATCATTCATCACGGTTACAGATTTTATTTCCACACAATGCCCCCTTTCAAAGGCATGCCAGATGTTCCTCCTCCACAAAGAATAGAGGCTCACAAGCAAGTTTCTCAGTTGCTCCAGATAGGGGCCATTCAGCCAGTCCCTGTATCAGAAAGGGGCTTCGGATTTTATTCTCGCCTGTTCCTAGTACCAAAGAAGGGGAACACGTGGAGACCAATTTTGGATTTATCTATCCTCAACACTTATCTGGACATTCCCAAGTTCAAGATGTTGACGTTACAGCAACTGTTACCTCTGCTGGGCAAGGATCACTGGATGGTAACTTTGGATCTCAAGGAAGCCTACCTTCATGTGCCTATAAGGCTAAGTTGCAGAAAGTATCTGCGATTTGAACTGGAGATTTTCATTATCAGTTCTCTGCATTGCCCTTTGGCTTATCTACTGCCCAGAGTATTCACAAAGGTTCTGGCTCCAGTGATAGCTTACTTCAGGCTTCAAGGCATTCAAATCTATCCTTACTTGGACGACTGCCTGATTCTGGCTCAAGAAAAGGAAGACCTTCTACAGCATCTGGAATATGTCATAGCAGTGCTAAGATGCCTAGGGTATTCTGTGAGCGAAATAAAGTCCAGTCTAGTACCCTCTCAAGACATGTGCTTTCTGGGTGTGAGACTGAATACAGCAGCCCAGATGGCCTTTTTAACCCCGGACAAACAAAAGAGTCTGTCACTTTACTTCCATCAACTATCTCATCAGTCCGTGCTGACTGCAAGGACAGTCCTTCAAGCATTAGGGTTCATGGCATCTTGTATTCTGGTGCTTCCCAATGCCAAACTGCATATGAGGAAGCTGCAATGGTATCTCAAAATGTATGGACACAGCACTGCCAAGATTTCGACACTGTCATTCATATAATACCTTGCCTTCAAAAGGAATTCTTGTGGTGGGCTCAGGAATGTCACCTAAACAAGGGACTCTCTGTGACCCGGCCAGAGGCGAGTCAGATTTTAACGACAGATGCCTCGGACACTGCTTGGGAGCTCATCTAAATGGAAAGTGGATACAAGACAAGTGGCCTGCCAGACTACAGCATCTACATATCAACATGAAGGAGATGTTAGCAGTCCAGTTTGCATTGATGGCGTTCAAGGAGTTACTTCTTCCAGGGCAGGTGTTGATTCTAACAGACAACACAACTGTCATGTGGTACATCAACAAGCAAGGGGAACACATTCTTATCCTCTATGCAGGCAAGCAATGATTTTATGGGAGACTGCGTTAAGCCTGCAACTGACTCTTCAGGCAAGGTTTCTGCCAGGAGCACAGAACTCCCTAGCAGATGTATTAAGCAGACAAATCATGGATCCCCACGGTGGAAACTGGATCTTCATGTATTTCAGAAATTGACAGTGTCATGGGGAACTCCAGACATAGATCTGTTCGCTTCTCCACTAAACCACCAGCTGCCAAAGTATTGCACAAAGGGTTTCATCACACAGCTTGGAAAGTGGATGCTCTGTCTTTCAGTTGGAAAAACCTTCATGTCTATGCCTTTCCACCTCTGCCTCTTCTTCCAAAGGTATTATTAAAGGTCAGACAAGACAGGCCAAGGATGATTTTGATAGCTCCAGATTGGCCTCGGCAACACTGGTACCCACTTCTAAGGAGTCTTGTAAAGAAGCCTCCATGGCCTTTACCTCTGATTCCTCATCTGTTATCTCAGAAGGACGGTCATCTGCTCAATGTCAAGCTTCAATCTCTTCATCTCACAGCTTGGCATATTCTGTGTTGAAGCACAGCAGGTCTCAGCTTCCTCAACAAGTTTTAAATGTGATTATGGAAGCTAGAAGGCCTAGTACTAGGAGAGTGTACGCAGAAAAATGGAAGAGATTTTTATTTTGGAGTACAGCAAAGAATTTGGAGATTTCAGAGCCTAATTTGAGTGTGGCTCTTCAATATCTTACTGAATTATTGGACAAAGGTTTGTCCTTCTCTTCCATAAAGATTCATGCTGCAGCAATTTCAGCTCACTATGATTGTGACCCACCTTTGTTTTCATCCTTTGTTCAAGCAGTTTCTTAGAGGGGCAAAGAATATAAGACCCCACGTAGAGCTCCTACTCCTGCTTGGGATCTCAATTTTGTGTTGGAAAAACTTACTCTACAACCTTTTGAGCCTGCAGCTACTGCTGAATTGAAATATTTGTCATGGAAGACTGCTTTTCTGTTGGCTATTACTTCTGCAAGAAGGGTGTCTGAGTTGCAGGCCCTTATGGCAGTGGAGCCCTTTTGGTTTTCCATAAGGACAGGGTTTCATTACGTACTAATCCTTCCTTTATGCCTAAGGTGGTTTCTAGTGTGGCTTTAAACCAAACTATTCATTTGCCTACGTTTTTGCAGATCCTCAAAATAAAGGGGAAAAGATTTTGCACACTTTAGATGTACACAGGCAATTGCGTTATTATTTGAGCAGGACTAAAGATTTTAGGCAGTCTCAGCAGTTACTTGTTTCTTTTGCTTTGAGTTCACAGGGCAAGCCTGTGTCAAAACAAACTATTTCTAGGTGGATTGGCTTTTGCATTGCATTTTGTTATTCCCATCATGGCAAAGAGGTTCCAGCTGGGATTAGGCCTCATTCCACTAGGGCTACTGCCACTTCAACAGCATTTCTAAGGGGTGGCAACTAAGGATATTCTGGAAGCAGCTACTTGGAGTTCAGTGCATACTTTCTCTAGGCATTATCACCTGCCTATATACTCTAAGACTAGGGCTGGTTTTGCCACAGCTGTTTTACAAGGCATGTTGTCAGCTCCTGCTACTTTATAATTTGCCAGCCTCCCTTACCTCTGCTTTGGGATTCTACCCAATAGTCAGGACTGCAGCAAGGGAAGACGAAGAACATAGTACAGTTTTGTACCTACCATTTATTTATTATATTTACGGGCTAGTCTAACTGGATACATGTCCATTTTCAGTAGAGGCCCGGGGAGAAAAGCTCCTAGGTAAATACAGCTAAATTAACAAATTTCTGTGAGTCAAGAATATAAACAAAATCAATACAAAAAATAAAAGCAAAAAACAGACTGATTTACAGGATAAAGTTTAACAATTCAAAGTAAATAGTCAGTATGGAATTCAAGCTGAACAGGATAAGCAGTTCGTATGGCAGAACTTAGAAAACAAAACAAATTATTTTTTTTTTTTTTTTCCTGAAGGGAAGATCAGAGTTTAGGGTGACTATAGAGCTAGTCAGGTTTGGAACAGTAACATAGCCAGTGAGATTTGAGATATACTTTCAGATTGTTTTGAAAATGGAGGGAAGTGTAGAAATTTCATTTGGTAGAAGATTTATCAAAGTTTAGTTTATTGTCGATGGTGACTCCTAGTAGTTTAGTGGTAGCTTCAGGGGATATAATAGTTTTGTTGATAGAAGTAACTGTGAAAGGGAGAATTTGCTGGTGGGAGAGAATAGAAGGAGTTTAGTCTTTTGGGTTTAAGAGAAGCATCTGTGGGTAAACCATTTCTCTACTGTGTTGAACACTTGTTGGATAGGAGGTCTGAAGATCTGCATATTGTATACATGAGGCTTGAGGGATGGCTAGGTGGAGGTCATTGATGAAAATGGAAAAAGAGGTCCAAGTCTGGATCCTTTGGGGGACACCGAGGTTGACTTGACTGGGTAGAGAGGGACTTGTGCCATAGTACTGCCTGCTGTCTATTGTCAAGGTGTACTGAAACCACTGTATGGAGGATGAATCAAGTGATAGGGATTTTATTATGGTGATGATTTGGTGGTTCACCATGTCAAAAAGCTTTAGATAAGTCAATGAATAGGGCAGAAGAGTTTGTTTAGACTACGGTGTTTGTTGATAGTATCTAAAGCCATGCTGACAGTTAGCTAGAAGGTTATTTTGTGTTAGGTGTTGAAGCAGTTGTTTGTGGATGCATTTTTCCATAATCTTAGCTAGAGGTGAGAGGAGGGCAATAGGTCACCTTTGTGGAGGATAATATGGGAGATCTTCCATATAGAAGGGATATAGCTTTCAGTAATGGTTCTGTTGATAAGGATTGATATTGGGAGGGCAATGGCTTTAGCAGCTAGTTGCAGAAATTCTGCAGGTAGTTGGTCTGCTGAGGAGAGCATGGTTTCAATTTCTGAAGGATATGATGTGTGAAGTTGAAAGGAGGGAGAAGAGTTTGTTTTAGTAGGTAAAGTGAAGTTCTGAGGTGAGAGCTGGCTAGCTAGTGTTTGTATAGTGTTTGTGAAGAATGTATTAAAATCATTAGCTATATTTATTGAAGTTTTGTGTTCAGTATTTTGGGGGCTAGGAGTGGTTGATTGTCCTGGGTGTAGTAGTTGATTGATGCTGGACCAGAACTTTTGTGGTTTTGATTGATTCAGTTGTTGGGATAGTAGGTAGTAGTTTTTTTTATCTAATATTACAGCTTTTTTGGTTTGGTTTCTTAGTTGTCTGAAGGTTTGTTGGTGGATGGGACTCTGAGTCTTTTTCCATATTATCCATTGTTTGTTTCTATCTTTGATTTTTTGTTTGGTTTCTTTAGAGAGCCATGGTGCATGTTTGGTTTTTGTTCTAATTTGTCTGGTTGGGGCATGGTGGTTCAGGATGGTAAGGAATGTAGATGTTCGAGGATTCCCTTGCTGCAGTCCAATTTACCCTCCCTCCTTCCCCTCTGTGTTTCAGGGTGGTTGTGTAGGTGAGTTTACATGCTTATATTTTTTGTATATATATTGCTGTATATATTGTACATGTTTTTTGGTGCAGGTTGTTTTTGGGACTTGTCTTTTTGGGTCTTCTGACATCTGGGGCAAGAAAAGACTGAGGAAATGACGTCGGTCATGCGCATTAGTACCCTGACGTACTGACGTCAGTCTAAGGCGCCATGACCGACGTCAGCCTTATACTCTGGTATTCGGGCCGACTGGGACGCGGACTATACCCAATAGTCAGGACTGCAGCAAGGGAATCCTCGAACATCTACATTTATGGTAGGTACAAAACTGTACTTTTCCTCTGATGACCAGGATTTACCCTTATCTACCTATGAGGATTCTGATGCTGAGGACTCAATTCCCTCTGCTTCCCCCCAGAGGATTTCTCTTCTGGAGAAACCTTATATACTCTCAGGGAGCATTTTTGTTGGGAAAGTCAGGTTTTCTGTGATTCTAAAAAGAGACTTGGGGATTTCTTACTCCTGCCCCAGCATAGGCCTTTAGCCATACCTCCTGTACTGGACATTGTTGATGATGCTTTTTCAGTATCTAGCTTGGCCCCTGACTCTTTACCTCTTGCTCCCAGGAAACCTGATAGATATTACAGGGTTCCTGACTCTCACATGTTTCTTTTCAAAAATCCTACTGCAGATCCTGAGACCATTTCACAGGGACCCAAGGGCATTAAAGTTACTACTGCCAAAAATCCTACCCCCTTTGATAGAGACTCCATGGAGCTTAATAGATGGGGTAAGAAGGTATACACTTCTGCAGCTTTGGCCATTAGGGCCTTAAACTGCCATTTTCATATGTTGAAGTATCAGCATATTATTGGATTGCTTAAACAGAAAATGATGTTGATTCCTGATTGTGCTGAAAATAAGGATTTACAGGATTTAATGCATTTTGCTGAACAAGTTGGAAAACATACTTTGCAATGTGGTTTTGATTCACTGGAGGCATCTTGCAGGGATGCTGTAACAGGGTCTGTACTTAGAAGGCATGCTTGGCTTAAGGAGCAATCCTTGCCAGATCATGTTAAAGTTAAATTACTGGATGCTTCCTTAAATCAGGACCGCCTGTTTGGCAACAAGGCAGAAGTAGTTCTTAAAAAGATGGAGGAAAAAGCTAAATCTATGCAAACTGTTAAAGATTTTTTACAAGTACAACCTCCAAGATGTAGTAGGCATTGGTATTTTCCTGCCTCTTCCAGACCTCCTCAGTCCAAACGCAGATCCAGCAGAGCACCCAGGCTTCAGTCCCAGGGTACGCACAGGACTAAGCAGTGGGGGGCCCCACTTCCAAATCTGGGAGTAATAAAACTCCCTCCTGTGGTAAACTGTCTCAATGACTTCTTTTTAAAACTTCCAAGCACTTTTCAACTGACTGCCCCTTTGGGGGGAAAGATTGCTCTGCATGCAAAGAACTGGGAAATCATTACCCAGGACAAATGGGTTTTAAATATAGTGTCCCAAGGATGCAGATTTCAATTCCACACGTTACCAACCCCAAGCAGTTGGCCAGATCTACCCCCAAATCAGTGGGCAGAGGCCCAAAAGCAAGTACTCTCTCTCTTAAGCATAGGGGCTATTCAGTTGGTACCAGAAGAGGAAAAGGGACAAGGGTTCTACTCGAGACTTTTCCTGGCACCCAGAAAAGACAATTCATGGCGTCCTATCCCTGACCTGTCTACTCTAAACACCTTTCTGGTGATTCCAAAATTCAAGATGCTGACTCTTCACCAGTTGTTTCCTATGCTAGGCAAAGATGCTTGGTTGGCAACACTAGATTTAAAAGAAGCATACCTGCACATCCCAATCAGGGAATCTTGCAGAAGATACCTACGCTTCAAAGCAGGCTACATGCACTATCAGTTCTCTGCACTGCCCTTTGGCTTATCTACTGTGCCCAGGGTATTCACAAAGTGCCTAGCTCCAGTCATTGCATGTTATACCCATACCTGGACGATTGTCTAAATTCAGGCAGAAACTCAGGACATACTTTTGAATTATCTGTCCTTTGTACAAAGGGTGCTAACTTGTCTGGGGTTCACCATAAACAAAAATAAATCACACCTGGTACCCTGTCAACAAATTATATTCATGGGAGCAAGCTTGAATACAACTTCCCAGATGGCTTTCCTCACGCCAGAGAAATAAATTAATTTGACATCCTACTTCAAACAAGTGGCCACAAAAACCCTGCTTATCTGCAAGACAAATACTGCAAGCCTTGGGGTTCATGGCCTCCTGCATTCTTCTAATTCCATATGCAAGATTGCATATGAGGAAACTACAATGGTATCTAAAAAGCCTATGGTATCAACATCCTCAGGATCTAGAAGCAATGATTCCTATCATACCTTGCCTACGCCTAGAGTTGCTTTGGTGGGCAGAGGCCTGCCAACAAAATAAGGGATAACCATTCACACTACCCCATGCCGCCCAAGCCCTAACAGACGCATCAGACTATGCATGGGGGGCTCACCTGGCAGGGAAGTGTATTCAGGGCAAATGGAGCCCAAATCAAATGCACCTGCATATCAATCAAAAAGAAATGTTAGCTGTACTGAACGCTCAGGCAGCCTTCAAGGACCACATCCTTCCAGGACAATTAATGGTAAAGACGGACAACACCACTATTATGTGGTACATAAACAAGCAGGGGGGTACACATTCTTACCCCTTCTGCAGACTAGCCATGGCATTGTGGAACACAGCCTTGAGCTACCAAGTGCATCTACAAGCTCAATTCCTGCCAGGAAGACTAAATACATTGGCAGACTAAGCAGAAACCTCATGGACCCACACGAGTGGAAACTGGAACCAAGGATTTTCAACATGTTGACAAGCAAATGGGGAAGCCCAGATATAGACCTGTTTGCCTCCCCCAGAACTATCAATTGGACAACTTTTGCACAAGGACTCCCCACAAACAAGCTTGGAAAGTGGATGCTCTGTCCTTCAGCTGGAAAAACCTATCAGTTTATGTCTTTCCTCCTCTGCCTCTGCTCTCCAAAGTACTACTAAAGATCAAACGGGACAAACCAAGGACGATTTTGATTGCACCTGACTGGCCACGCCAACACTGGTACCCCCTCTTGCACAGTGTGTCACTGTTGGCCCCATGGCACCTGCCTCAGACTCCTTCCCTGTTGTCTCAGCAAGAGAACCAGATTCTGCACCCTCAGCTTCAAACGCTGAACCTAGCAGCCTGGCTAATTACCTAATCTCTCCTTTACCATCCCTCAGTAAACCAGTGGTGGATATCATTTTAGAGGCAAGGAGGCCTAGTACTAAAAAATCTTATGCTGAAAAATGGAAAAGATTCTGTGCCTGGAACCAATCTCAAGGGATGAGCACAGCAGCACCCAATTTACCTCAGATTTTACAATACTTAACTGAGATGCTTCACAAGGGCCTGTCTTTTTCCGCCATCAAAATTCATGCCTCAGCCATTTCAGCTCATTATAACACAGAACCTCCCCTCTTCTCTCATCTACTGCTCAAGCAGTTCCTCGGAGGGACCAAAAATTTAAGACCACCCAGGAGAGCTCCAACTCCAACTTGGGACCTTAACTTTGTCTTGGAGAAACTCACTCTTCCTCCTTTCGAGCCAGCTGCTACTGCAGATTTAAAATTTATTTCTTGGAAAACAGCTTTCTTTTTAGCAATCACTTCAGCAAGAAGGGTATCTGAATTACAGGCCCTTATGGCAGTGGAGCCTTTCATCATCTTTCATGTGGACAGGGTGTCCCTCAGAACCAATCCCTCCTTCATGCCCAAGGTGGTATCCAGTGTGGCTCTTAATCAGCCCATTCATTTGCCAACCTTCTTTCTTAATCCACAGAACAAAGGGGAATGGATACTGCACTCCTTAGATGTGCACAGACAACTTTGATTCTACTTGGACAGGACTAAACCTCAAAGGAAATCTGAATAACTGCTGGTGGCATTTGCTGCAGGGACAGAGGGTAAGGCTATTTCAAAGCAAACCATTTCTAAATGGATAGGCCATTGCATTCATTTCTGCTGTAAGCACCATGGAAAACCTATCCCACAGGGGATCAGACCCCACTCAGCCAGGGCTGCATCTACCTCTACAGCCTTTCTCAGAGGCGTCCCTACCAGGGAGATCCTAGAAGCTGCTACCTGGAGTTCTGTACATACTTTCACCAAGCATTACCATCTGCCAGTTGTCTCTAAATCCAGAGCTGGCTTTTCCCCTGTAGTCTTGCAGGGACTTATAGCTGGTCCTAATGCTATCTAAATTCCTCCTCCCATATTTAGCTTTGGGAATCTACGTAAATGTGATGACTGCAACAGTGAAACATGAAGACCATAGTACAGTTGTGTACACTTACCATAAATGTGATGTCCGAGTGTATTCACTGTTGCAGTCCTGGTTACCCTCCCTCTAGCTCCCTGACTTTTCTTGGCTATACCTCTACTCTTCTTTGCTATGCTTAAAAGCTTTGTGGTGTATTTGCTTTTTTGTTGGAGGTATAACCTTGTATATTTATATATTTAATTATTTCTCATTAGGGGGGCACCTGACATCTGGGGCAAGAAAAAACTGATGTAATGGCATCGGCTGCATGTTTTATACCCCTGACGACCTGACGTCACAGAAGAAGAGACAGCAACCGACGCAGGACCCTAAGACTTTGCTAATCAGGCTGTCTGAGGGCTACTGCAAGCAGATAACCCAAATGTGATGAGTGCAACAGTGAATACACCCAAACATCTACATTTATGGTAAGTGTACACAACTGTACTTTCCCTGTTTTCATTCCAGGAGACCTGAATTAAGTCTATCTCTTGTGCTATAGCAGACCTAATATTGAGTTCTTGTGAACCTCCCCTTTATCATTTGCCCACTTCTTCAACCAGTTTAAAACAGGTCAGTATTCTGGGTGAAAGTGCCCCCCCCCCCCCATGTCATTTCTTTTCACAAAATAGCCACTACTTTTTCCATTCACAGTACTTTGCTAATCATGCAGAGCTCTGAGCTCCTTGGGGATCCCTTCTTCAGCAAACTGACCTGTCTTGCTACACTTATTGGACTGCCTATGGATAGTACATATTAGGATGGTATTATTCCCTTCATAAACCTGTACAGTAGCTTTATGTAAACTAAATAATTCAAACTTCACATCTGCATATTGACCTGCAAATGCTGTCATTAGACACTTTGCCACCTTTGACTCCAAAGGGTGCATACTGTCCCTCTCTGTCAAGCCTTCAGGCAAGTTCTCATAACTGAACTTGCCATTCATTGGAAAAGATATGTAATTTTAATCAGTATGTTATGTTAAACAGTAGCTCTGTGCACCTCTGTGATAATCTGTGCTACTCCATCTGCTTAAGCAATCATTCCGGGATTGACATCACATCTCACATCTGTGATAACCTTTGCTACTCTAGCTGCTTCAGCAGTCATTCCAGAATTGACTTCCCATCTCGCCTCTGTGATGATCTGTGCTACTCCATCTGCTTCAGCAGTTATTCCAGCATTGACATCACATCTTCCTTGTTCCCCTCTCACTAAAGCCATTTTCGTCTCTATAAGTCTTTATTCCTAAATATTTGACTCCTTTCTGAACCAAAATTGCTTGTGATTGTAGTCCAGCATCAAAGCCTAAGATTTATTCTAATTTAAAGCATATCTTGATAGGATGCACAGTCCTCTTGTACATTCCTGTATATGCAGAATGGAAATATATGGGTCAGTCATTTAAAAGAACATCATCTACATATAACTAGAGTTTGAATTTCTCCCATTCATGCACCATTGCAGGCTTAAGCTTTGAGAATTTCCCCCATTTCTGTTTTTTTTTTATTTATTTATTTATTTTGTGGTCCTATTAGAAATGCAGTACCCATAACTGTGAGTCGCACAAGTGTAGAAAATGTTAAGTTGCTAGAAAAATAAAATATAAAGCCATTAAAGTTTTACCGTCCTTCACCGTCCGCGTGTTGGTAGTGTGAGGACTGCATCCAACATCCTGCTGCTTATATATACCTGACTCTGAAACTGCTGCACTTTGAAGTAAAGGAAATACTCTGTGATAAAAATAAAATAAATAAATAAATAAATAAAATATCACAGCCTTGAGCTTGGTGTATAGTTGAAGCTTTTCTCCTGTGGCCTGTGCTGAAAGGAGCTTGTTTGCCCAGACGGACTTTACCAGTAAAAAAAAAAAAAAAAGAAAAGAAATGGAAATAAATTCCCTACATTCAGACTTTGTCTTTTTATTATGTATTCCCCACATTCTGACATTCCATTTTGCTGCTCTGAAGATCATAACTGCGGTTTTATGTTGCACAGCACAATCTTGTCTACAGTGTATACAGCATTTTTATAAATTCTTCTGGAAATCAAAATTAATAATTACTCTTAATGGAAAAGACCACCATAGATCCTGACAAATGCATCTTGTGTTTCTAACCTTAACAAAAGGGATCCCTTTTTTCTTATTTACTACTATACAATAGTACCGGGGCTGGTGGTAGTAATGTGATAGCTATCTGCTGCATAATACAGCAACCCTAAACAGATATATCCAAATAGAGATAAGCACATCTGTTTCATATCTCAAAACTGTCACTGATTTCATCTCATATTTTTGTCATGTTCCTTATAAAATTTCTGATTTTCTGGTAAATCACAAAGAATTGCAGTTAGTCAGTAATGTCGTACTACTTACTGTTCAGAAAATGTACATTGGTGCAGAATCTATTCTAATAACTTAATTGAATTAGAATAGTACTTATTCTCTCTCTTTTGGGGCCTTTGTCCCACCCTTATTTTTTTACTTTGTATATGTTTGAGTAAAGAAGTTGAGAAATGTGGTCCTTACACTTGGCAAGTACTTTCACCAAAATCTTGTAAGCACAAATTAATAGTGTTTATTGATATTCATTAGCACATATGGGAGTTTTTAATGGCTTCAGAATATGGTGTACCATTTGATTACCTCTAGCATGGTGTTATCACTGTACCTTTGACACCATTATGTACCTTTTTCATCAGCGGGAGAAACTCCTTTCTCATTTCACTGTAACATTTGAACAGAAGCCCATCATTTTATAGACAATTGTGCTTTTTTGTGTCTCCAAAATTGTCATACTCATTAGCTGGATTTATCAGTCCTATCATCCTATCATCCTTCTAGCCTTTTCTGTTAACTTCCTCAGCCTCATACAGCTTTGTACAGTAGCTCCTAAATAGTTATTTCATACTGTTGGTAGAGATGCAGCATACTTCCTGTTGTAGTCTTAATTACTGTTGTCCTGATAGTTCTAACCAGCCATCTTCTTCTTTGGTGATTCTTATATATTCCAGAGACTTCGTTGGTGCCTTTTCATCTTTCATAACCTGAACTTTTTTTTTTAGTAGTCTCCTATTTTTCCAGATATTCTAACCTCTTCATTGGCTGTGATACCAGTAGTTGCCCATAACCCTGTCCCCTTGAACTTGACCGTTATAGACTTCTTTGTCTTGGACTTTAGGAAAGCCGAAATCAGGGACCTGTTGAGTGATCCCTTCATTAAAGTACATTCTAAAACCCATCCCCATCCCAATTAACCAGTGTATGTATTGCTTGTTATTCAAAACAAAATTTAATCTCCACAGAGGTTATCATCCCCTGAATACACTTATCATTTAGACCACTAGACAGTGACCATAGAAGTAGATAATGTGTATCTTTCTTCATATCAGCAGGAACATAACATCCAACAAAAAATGAAATTCCATCTGATATGCATTTGTCATTTTTGGGTTGACTATAAAAGCACTCTGTTTTGTAGTTTGCACAAAAGCCATTCCCAAATGCATGTAAGTCAAGAATATCCTCTCCTGTATTGTGGTGCAGGGAAATAATATTCCATCCTGAAGAGCCCTAAACAGACCAGTTCATTATAAGATTTATGTCACTCACTTCTGTTAGTTCATAGGTTGGTACTAGGCTATCGGCCCTAGGGGCCTAT
Source organism: Protopterus annectens (assembly GCF_019279795.1). NCBI lineage: Eukaryota > Metazoa > Chordata > Ceratodontiformes > Protopteridae > Protopterus > Protopterus annectens. The sequence continues at coordinate 90,414,025 of NC_056736.1, read as the reverse complement.
ACAAGCCTAGCCATAACAATTCCCTAGCTATTTCTTCCCACACTATTTAATTCCCTGGAACCCTATCTAGCAGAGTGACTGACGTGATCCCCGGGGTGAATTTCCTTTCTTCCATCCATCATCAAGGTTCCTTTTGAAGAGGGCCAAAGAGGCGCTCTGCTTGACATGTATGGGCAGTCTATTCCAGAGTCTGGGGAGTCTCTGGGTCAGGAACCTATCCCTCCAGCATGTTTTGTTTATTGTGATGACAAGGTTTTGATCCCTGAGCATGTGGCTCTGAGGGATTGGGATTTCTGTAAGTGTAGCATGTCCAACAGCTGTAGGTTTTACATGGTCTTGTATGTTAAGCAGAGATCGCCTCAGAGTAGACGATATGCGACAGAGTATAGCTGGAGTTTTTTAAAGGCGGTCAGCATAGGGCATCTGCTTTAGGCCTGTGATTCTTTTAGTGAGGTATTTCTGCAGCCTTTCCAGTTGTTGCAGATGTCTTGAAAGGTACATACCAAATGGGGCGTTGTATTCTATAATGGGTCTAATGAGGGATAAGTACAGTGGGACCTTCTTTTTTCTGGTGTGCCACATAGAAGGATTTCCTGTTGTGGCAATGTGATTATTGAAGGTGAGACCACTGTCCACCTGTGTCACTAAGTCTCTTATCACGCTTTCGGTGTTTAGTGTACTGCCACCTATGTGATAATTCATGGGTACATGTTTTTTCCCCAAAGGGGATAACTATACATTTCTTGGCATTGAGCTTGAGCCCATGGCTCTGGCACCAAGCATCTGTTTCTGTAAGGCCCTTTTGTAGAGTATCCACATTATTTGGGGATTCAATAATGGCTCCCAGTTTGCAGTCATCTGAGAACTTTGTTAGCCAGAGTCCCTTAGTGTTGGCCTGTACTTCAGAGAAGTAGATGCCAAACAAGAGAGGTCCCAGGACTGAACCCTGAGGTACTCCACTGGTCACTTGTCTGGAGCTGGATTTGGAGTCAGCTACTTTTACAGTGTGGGTTCTGTCAGTAAGCCAGTTGGCAACCCATCGAGTGACGTAGGGATTAATGCCCAGCTTAGTAAGTTTATCTATGATTCCAGAGTAGAGGATGGTGTCAAAGGCCTTGGCGAGGTCCAGATAGGCTGTGTGGACTGTCTTACCCTTGTCCACAGCTGTGGAGATTGATTCAAAGACGTAAGTAATGTTCAGGAGACAAGATCGGCCCTTCACAAACCCAAACTGGGTGGGGTCCAGTGTTTTAAGGTTGCCAATGTCTTTGTTTAGAAGTTCCATGATAATACGTTCCATGGCCTTGCAGATCAGGCTTGTCAGACTGATGGAGTGGTAGTTCCTGGGATCCAAGGTGGATCCCCCTTTGTGGAATGGGATAACTGTAGCTGTGCGCCACTCAGTGGGCACGAAGCCTGAGGTGAGGGTATGATTAAACATGACACTTAGGTGAGGTGCCAGTTCATTTTGTAGTTCATGTAGTACACAGCCCGGGATGTCATCTGGTCCCATGGATGCTGCATTCTTAGCTTTGGAGAGTGCGTTTTTTTACCTGTGTGGCCGTTATTACCGGAATTTGGCAATCTTCCAGTATTGAGATGGCTCATTTAGGGGGTGAGGGGGGGGTGAAGTTGGCACTGAATCGATCTGCCAGGTTATTGGCAATATCCTTGGGATCAGTATATTTAATGCCATTCTGTTGTATCTCAGACTATGGATTGCAAGTGTCCCTTAATGATAGCTTTCTTTAGTCAGGGAACAAATGACCTGATGATAAACTATTGGCCTTCAAAACTTCCCAGCTGTCCTACTAGTTTTGTAAAACCCAGCTGATATTCTTTGTATTTCACTGCTGCAGTAATGCCACTTCAGCTGTTGAAGGCCTGTTGATCGGCCTGCTTACCGTAGGTTAGCAGCCATCCCCCCAGCTTGCTGCCGGATGCCCAGCCCTTGTGCCATCCTCTACTGTCATTTTCAGTTATTTTTTGCTGGTCATTTCAAGATAGATGTGCAATTCTAAGTCTTTATCAGTCCATCAGCCAGCCTGGCTTCCAGCAGTTGTAGAAAAGTACCATGTTCTGGGAAAAATGGAATACGTTTTTTAATTGTATTTTTATTACATGCTCAGGTTAATTTTGTCCATTATTGATTTATCACTTAAGTGATAGTATGAGTTGATACATTAGTAAAAGAAAAAAATTGTTTCCATTAGTATTGTTTTATGGTGTGTACACAAATTGCTCATTTCCTGCCTTCCCTTAAATCAGACTCCTTCTCTTTTTGTGCGTTTTTCTGCATGTATTATTCCCTTGAGGTCCATTTATTTCTCTAAAATGTGTTCATTCCTTTTTCTTGAGATCCTATTTCCATTTCTTTTACTGTACAATATTACAATTACTGTTACAATTGGGTTAAATTTTGATTTCCGTTTTCAAGTGATTGTTTTTAGTTGCCAGTAGCACTTCCCAGCTCAAAAGAATGATTTCCTTACTTCCGTTTGTTTTAACATTTCTTTCAAATTACCCTGTAGGAATTATTTTTGCAAATTTGCTAATGAATTGCATTCCCAAAAAATGTTCCAATTTCCTCTCTCTTCCTTCACATTTTCAACGTTTACTATCTGCCTTGAGGAGACACCCCCTAAAGTCTTCTTGGGGAAGAAAAGTACAGATTTTTTCCCATTGTTCATTTGTAGTTTGTCTTTCTGTTCAGTAGTACAGTAAACTCTGAGTTAACTGGAACTCGAGCAACCAGGAAAAAAATCAAAGAAATACAGTACAATTTTCATGTGTTGCACTTTGCCCCCCCCCCCCCGAAACATACCTTACATTTTTAGAGTTTGAGTTTTAAAAAGGAAGATAGGAATATAATTCCTCTCTCCCCAACCCAAGAACAAGCCAAACCAAGCAAACAGTATGGGGTACAGTATTAGTCGGACCTATTTTTAATAGTAGCTCTCAAGCAACCAGAAACTACAGTTATCTGGCATCTACTAATCCCCATGGGTGCTGGTTAACCGAGATTTTACTGTACTCTTCTTATTTAAAATGACTTGTACCATTGATCCCTGTGATGAACATGTAGCAGGTGTGTGATAAACTCACCTTAGCAGTAGATGTTTGAATATGGTATCACTTTTGCTGTATAGACTTCGGTTTTCTAGACAGGCAGAAAAGAAGAGTTAATGATTCTTGCTCCTTCCTTTTCTTTCTAACAACTCCCTGTGGTGAACAGCAGAATTGCCTGCCTGTGGGATTTGTGGCAACCTTAAAAGAAAAACACAAGCATGTACCAGCACTATAGTGAGCAGAAAGAAGTTTTATGTAAACTGAATGAACGTAATGCTGGTTTCACATACAGCTGGCCATACCAGTTATGAGCCACCCGTACCATGCTGGCTGCTGGTGGCTAGCATCATTTTTTGGGATTGGATCTTCGTTTCTCACACACACACACACACACACACACACACACACACACACACACATACACATACACATACACACACACACAACACTGAGGATGTGTAAGTTTCTCTTAATTTTCTGCTCTGCATCCTATTGATGTCCTTAGCTTAGCTTGGGGAAGGGACCAGCTCATTCTGTGAGTGTTCAAAGGTCTGGCCAGATGGATGGATGTCATACTGTGACTAATTCTAGTGTTATGATGAACTGTACTGCAGCAGTGATAATCATATTAAAACATTTACTGTTCTGGTGAGTTTTTAATGCAACTGTAATTTATTACTGAAAATATTCTGATACATGATGCAGCATGTTGATTTACTGAAAGAATGTGTGTTCTGTGTCCCTTACAGGTTTATTTCTCATTCTAAAGAACTCTGGTGTTACAATGCCGTCATCGCTGATGCAAGGCTTCCTTTAACTTCTGACATGCAATCTAGATGCAGCATCTTAAGCCCAGAGCTTGCTTTACCCATTGGACCAAAGGCTTCTACAACTAGGTCGCATGCAGCACTCCACATTCTAGGTATAGTCTTGAAAAGGCTGTTTGTCATCAGATATTATTTGCTTGCTTTAAAGTGTTGACATGAAAAAGCTGATATTTACTACTGAACATTTTTCTCTTTGGGATATGTAGTGGAGATGCTTCATGAGTAATAGAGATTCTGTTTAAATCTATATATGCACATATGCGCGCACGGTTCCACTTTCAAATCTTGAAATACTGAAATGTCAAATTTCAGTATCTCAAGATGAAAATAACAAAAGTTAAAATCCCAAAACACGTGAATTTTCCCAGGGCAAGTAAACACTTCCCCATCATGGGGAGATGTGGCTTTTTCCCCACTATAGTGTGATCCTGGAGTATATATATATAGTTGGGGGTGTGTGGGGGGCATAGCCCCCCCACCTAGGTGGGTTTCCGATGATACAGTGTGTACTTTGTAGTTTTGGGCAAGTGTTCACTTACCCTGAGAAAATGTCTTTGTTCTAGGATTTTAACTTTCGTTATTTTCATCTTGAGATACTGAAATTTGATATTTTAGTATTTCGAGATTTGAAAGTGGAACCTAGCACACACGCACATACATATATATACACGTATAAATAGCTCAGTAACATCAACAATATTTCATATACACTTTCAGCTGGGATTATTTTTTTATATGTGGGTATTGGAACTTTGCTTCAGTAGTGAGGCTGTATCAGGGGAACCTATAAAGACAAATATAAGAAAAGAAGGTATATTTATGAAGAAATATATGAGAATATTTGGTAATGAAGGTGTGAATTCAGTAGTATGAAATCAGATAATATACATATTCTCAAAGGTACAGTTACTAGGCTCAGCTAGATAGAAATTATGCTTCACAGGAACAGTTGAAAGCTTTGACATACATTCATTAACTATTTCAGATCATGTGCCAGTAAAAGCTAAGATAAAGATGCAAGATGATAAAATAAACATGTGATACTAGTGCTTTTCAACTTACCTGTTAAAAAGAGAGGAATTTCAGGTATGGGTAGTAGAAATGATCTGTGAGTTATTTAGGAAGATGTAAATTTCTTTTGAAAGGATAGCTATTGAATGGGATGAAATGAAAGTAGGGTTTAAAAACATGGTAGAAATAACAGAGAAGGAGCTATGGGAAAGAAGAAATATTTAGAAGTGTTGACAAAGGCCTTACAACTCTGGAGATGGAGTGCTGCCTTTATAAAGCAGTGTGTGAATCCTAGTCCCATTGAAGCCACTCTACAGATTACAAATTCTTTAAGCTGTCAGGCAGTTGGTGCATAAGGCTAAGGCTATGAGCTGAATCCCTGTGGTACAGTTGCTTAGTGTGTGACCTTGAGAAGGTCACTTAACCAGACAATGCATGGAGGTCACTGAGAATTTGGGCTAGGCTTCTCAGTGGTCCCCCTGGATTGCAGGCCTAGTGACTACCTTTGAATTTATGAAACTGTAAGGTTAATTTATTGCAAAATAAGAGGAATCTCACAGAATAAGGGATGAGTGAGTGCAGAGTACTAAAGGGAAAGTAAGAGTATTTGTGTAATATGCATATGTTTTGAAAGGTTGCTACAAAACTACTTCTGATAGCAAACCCAGAGCAAAAAAAGCTTTTAGCACAGTGACTTCATTGACATAAAGTAGAACAGGTTGTTGCCAAATGTACAAAACCTTTGTCAAGAGAAATAGCCAGAATTCAAATAGAAGTATGAGAGATATTTCAGAAATGTTGAGTTTTTATAAAAAGTAAGTCCATTTAGTTTTATTTACAGGTAATTTTTTTTTTTTATCAACCAGAGGAGAAATTGTGGACAATAATAAAGAGTTGAAGTAATTATTTGTGAGGGAAGAGGCAAGAGTTTAGTGGAATAAGTTGATCTCCCCATAGAACTTGGTGGTTTAGGATTACTTGTATGCAGGGACACTGTAGAGCTGTACATTTAAGGCCCATACACATAATACAAGCAGAAGGTTGTAAGTGAAAATAGATGATGATGAAGAAACAGGGGAATTTGAGAAATAAGGCAAAAGCAGGATTTTGGATGCAGATCCTTAAGGAGAATACAGGTATTTGATATGTTGTATTCATAAAGCAATAATATTTTAAGAACTAAGCCAACATGAAAACGGAGAAAGAAGATTTTATTGTTAGGTATGACTGCAAATGAGAGTATAGAAAATAGGCAAGAGAGGGTTGTAATTTACTGGAGAAATTTGGCAAAGGAACCAGTGTGCTGGGAGCAAATAACTAAAGACTGAAAGGTAATAGAGCACGATGAGGCTTAGCAGAGGTTTGGACTTCAGGTTATAGCATGCCTTCCCAACCGGGGACTGATAACAAGAGTGTAGGTGAAGAGAAAGGGATAAGGGAGTGTTAAGTGAAAGACCAGGTTTGGTACAGTTTCTAATTGCGTAGAACAGAAGATGGTTTTAAAAAGGGATAATGAGTAGGGCATATAAAGTACTGCTTGATAACGGAGTCGATCAGTACTTGTTAGAACAGTTTGGAAAGAGAGACTGGAAAGGTAATTTTCAAAGAAACAGTGAAAGGGCATATGTATGGCACCTTAAGTATGCAGCAAAGTCCAGAAGGTTTAGGATTTTTGCAAGTGTTTGCATAGGTATTTTTAATATCCAAAGCAGACTTTGGATATTTTTTTCCATGTAGCTAGCAAATGCTGTTGATGTGATGCAATAGAGAGAAGTGGCTGGGAACATGTATTTTAGGAATGTATCAAGCTGGCAGATTTAAAAATTTCCTGCAAAGTGCTTTGTCAGAAATGTTGGCGGAACAAATGGCTTTAACTAAGAAAAATTCTTTTAACCTGGGGCATGGAATCTGAGTTGCCTAGACATAGTAAGGCCTTACTAAATTTAATGCTATTGGGTACCAAAAAAAATGCAGTTACTAGAAAATGGAAATCAAAATATAAGCCAATTGTAATTTAAGTACTGAACATTGTAAAGGAGATAAAACAAGTAGAGGTAGGATCTGGTTCTTTTGTGAAGGGAAAAGAAGATGACATTGAAATAAATGGAATTTGTAGGAACAGTGCATGCAGAATAATGTTCAGAAGGAGGAATGAGGTTTAAGGGAAGGCAGAAACTGAACAATTTAATGTTAGTGAATAATCATTAAAAAGAAAGAATAATGCAAGAACATGACAGTTGTAAACATAGTTCATTTAATTTTCTATTAATTTTTTGCCTGTGTCTTAAATGATGATTTAATAGAGATGTTTAATGTTGAAATTCTGTTTGTACAAGACTACTACTAAAGAAGGTAATATATATAAGTAGAGGGTCGGATGCTTGTCCTTCATGGTGGTGGTGGGGGGGGGGGGTACAGGGATCTTGCTCATTGGAAGTTTGCTTGTTTTGATCTATGCAGGTAGGCTAAGATCATATGTGTTCCTGGACAGTTCTGAAGAAGGAGGAGTTTTTTCAAGAGTGTTTGCTTGTCTCAGTCATGAGAAGGAAGCAAGAGATATTCTGTGTAAGCAAAGAGATGTTATCTATCATCTCTATGAAAAAAATGGCATTTATGTAAAGAGAGCGTTTTTAATTTTTTTTTATTTCCTACAACAGCCTGAGTTAACTGCAGTGGAAAAAAGTTTTTTTATTTTCTGTGTGTATGTACTTTATTATGCAAGTACTTAACATTGTGTTTTGGAATTGTACGCTGGGCTTAATTATGTTTGAAATGGCTACTGATTCCATCTCCCATTGTCTTTTTTGCTGGGTGAGATGACACTGTGTCTGTTTTGTCTGAACTTTGCTTTTTCTTTCTGGATCAGTAGGTCACTGCTTTTATTTTTTATTTTTTGACTAGATCAACAAGGTTTTCTCATTGATGAGTGTTAAGTTTGCATGGACTTTTACAGCAGCATCTGTTTTGTGGGGAACTTTAACTGCAGCATTAACTTTTTACTTGCTTAATGATAAGATTCTCATTATCATCATCTGTGCGATGAGCTCTGGGCTGTGAAATGTGTGTCTGTCTGCCCATTTATGCAGTGTTACTTGTGCACTCTAGGTATTCACTACAGTAAATTTGTGTATCTTAAAAGCTGAAGTAGTTTCTTCAGTCTTTTTGATTAACACTCAACAGATGTAGTTTTTATTTGGAATATTATAATGCTGCTGTTTGTTGACCATTGATCACTGTATACTGTTGCCCCAGAGAGGGCACTTTGTTTGATTGGTTTTAATGTTGCTTTGGTTACATGCACTGTAGGTGATCTGCTCTCTTTTCTACATCATGTAGTAAAATCTTCCTCACACTGATTAGTATTTTCACCCAGTGGTAGACCAGTGATTTTATTTTTATCATGATAAACAAAGAATCAGCATTCTCACCTACATTGTCACTGTTAGTAGTGATTGCTGTTCCTCATAAGTTCATATCTTCTGAGCATTTTTTTTTGTGATTCCCAGTGTTTGCTGCTGTGTTTAATGCATGTGTTATTTTCATTAACATTTTTAGTGAGATATTCCTTTTTGTTTACTTTCTAATAAATTTAATTTCTTCCATAATACAGAAATTACAGTAAATTCTCAGTTAACCAGAACTCAAGCAACCAGAAAAAAAAATCAAAGAAATACAGTACAATTTTCATGTGTGTCCACCCCCCCCTGCAGAAACATACCTATGTTTTTAGAATTTTAAAAAGGAAGATAGGAATAAATTCTGTCTCTTCCCAACCTAAGAACAAGTCAAACCAAACAAGTTGTATAGAGTACAGTATTAGTCAGGCATTTACCAATCCCCATGGGTGCCAGTTAACTGAGAGTTTACTGTAGATGTAGTCACTAACAGCCAAGTCTGCTGATTTATAGGTTCGTAGGAGGTTACTAGGCTAGCGGCACTAGACCCTTTACAAGCCTAGCCATGTTAATCCCAAGTATCCCAATTTGTTCTTTTTGGGTAGTTTGCAGAATGAATTTATGAACAGAGTAGGTCTGTGATCAACACTGGATGTCCCTGTTAGATTAGTACTACGCTAACTGTCCTTGTAGGCTATTGTTTTAAGCAGTGGCAGTTACCCCGTCTGAGAATCAAACACTGCACATTGTGTCTGGAAGGGAAGTACCTTAACCATTATGCCAGCCTCCCTGATTGATAAATCCCATTTCAACATCATGTTGTGACTGCAGACTTGAGAAGTCTTGCTACTACAGATAATCCCTGTATGCTGTAAAAACTGTGTTAATGCTAATATGCTTGAACAGATGCTGTTATTAAAATCAGGAAAGGTTACACGTTCAGTTTTTGTACATTTTAAATGTGTTTTGTTTTTTTTTTTTTTGTGAAATCTGTGAAAGTTTACAGTTTTGTTTAGAAAGACAGGACTTTGCATTTTTATTTTTTTCTTTACTTGCTGTAACATTTGGCAAACTTAATGTTTTAATGTGCTTGTGCTTGACTCAGTTGTATTCTTGAAGACCTTTACACAGCTTTGTTATGCACACCTGTTGCAGAATGCACAGCCTGCAGAAGATAAAAATACCACCAGTTTTGTTATCGTCTTCAGGAGCCCCCCCCCCCCCCGATTGTTTAAGTAAGTATAATCTCATCCAGGAAAACGCCCTGCAAGCATAGTCTATGATCCTTTAGTCCTTATAAAATGTAGTTCTGCATACTTCCTAGTTTGCCATTCAGTGCACACAGGAATCCACTAATCGGATGTTTCTCCCCACAGATATTTGTAAATGCTGTTAGTAGCCACTTGTATTTAGATGTAGTTTTAAATGGGCTCTTTACTGTAAATGAATGAATAAGTAGGCACACAGTCTTTCTGACTTGCTCATAATTTCACTCGCACATAGCTGGTAGCTGTCATTTACAGATCTCACATTTCAACACCTGGTGTATGCTTTTGCCCCAGAGTACCCTTAACTACTCAGGAGTAGTTTAGGACATTTCTAGTCTACTCCTTCAGGTACACAGTTTACATTTTTAACTTTGTTAAATGGGCTTGTCCATGAATATTTTGTTTATTTTTTACTACTAATTTATATTTTTAAAAGTTATTATTTCATTGATTTGATATAATGTACATTTTTAGCCTGAGTGCATGCCTAAGTTAGATGTTCCTCGTGTTTCTCTGTTGCAGTCATCACATTTGGGTTATCTGCTTGCAGTAGCCCTCAGTCGGCCTGATTATCAAAGTCTTGGGTCCAGCGTCGGATGCTGTCTCATCTTCCATGTCAGGTAGTCAGGGGTATAAAGCATGCAGCCAATGCCATTACATCAGTCTTTCTTGCTGTGCGGTGCCCGAAGCAGAAGCAGTTTGCAAGTGCCGGTCGGCCGACTCCTGAAATTTTTGTTTTCGAGTTTCAGAACCGAAGTTTTCAACTAAGCTAAGTACCCCATTGGGGAACCTTTTTCATGCTCTAAACCAATGTCAGTAAAAGTTAACAACTGTATTTCTTGTGGAAAGCAAATACCTCATAAAGATCTTCGTTCATACTGCATTACTTGCCTAGGCCCAGACCGCGACGTACCTCACTGTCAGTTTTGTGCCTTATTCAAACCTCAAACTATTCGTCGTCTGTTTTTTTACACTTCTAAGTATTTTGGTACTCGGTTCAATTATCCAGAAATGGCTTTGGTAAGCCACCCGACTACCAACGTTCCGAAAAAACGCAAAGATAAAGACAGAGACAGACTGCATAGGTCCAAAGCTGCCGAAGACGCTTCTAAGCTAGTCGCCAGTGCTCATTGAGACACTTTTGCAGCCCCTGATACCCGCTACTTCAGATTCGCAGGCCTCTACTGAGATCCATTCAGAGTTTGGTGTGCTGTGAGATGCTTCTTCGACTGTGGAACCTGCGGATGTCTCTACCTTGGATGGTTCTGGAGCCGCTGTGCGGGCACTGGCTTCTGAGGGTGTATTCAGGCCTACTGATTTGCATATTAAACTGACACCATCTTCTTCCTCAATGCCTAAAACTTGATCCTTGCCTAGAAAACCGATGCCCAGACCGCATGGTGAGGCCCCTATGCCTAAAAAACAAGTGATAAAAATGGCTGAAGACCTTATTACTCCAATCAGGGAAAAGCCACCCTTCCCCCTCTAAGAGACCTAGGACTGATTTTCCTCCTTCTTCTGATCAGGACTCTGAAATTTCTGTTTCCTCTGAACAGGATTTACCTTTATCTGTTAATGAGGATTCTGATGCAGAGGACTCCATTCCCTCTGCTTCCCCTCCAGAGGATTTCGCTTTTGGTAAAACCTTGTATACTCTTAGGGAGCATTTTTGCTGGGAGAGCCAGGATTACTCTGACTCCAAAAAGAGGCTTAGGGATTTCTTACTCCTGCCCCAACACAGGCCTTTGGCCGTCCCTCCTGTATTGGACATTGTTGATGATGCCTTCTCGGAATCTAGCTTGGCCGCTGATTCTTTACCTCCTGCTCCCAGAAAACCTGATAGATATTACAGGGTTCTTGACTCTCACAAGTTCCTTTTTAAAAATCCTACTGCAGATCCTGAAACTATTTCACAGGGACATAAGGGTGTTAAGGCTACTACTGCCAAAAATCCTACCCCCTCTGATAGAGATTCCAGGGTGCTGGATAGATGGAGTAAGAAGGTATGCACTTCTGCAGCCTTGGCCATTAGGGCCTTAAACTACCAGTTTCATATGTTAAAATATCAGCAGCATATTATTGGATTGCTTAAACAGAAACTGATAATTCCTGACTGTGCTGAAAACAAGGATTTACAGGATTTAATGCATTCTGCTGAACAAGTTGGAAAACATACTTTGCAGTCTGGTTTTGGTTCTTTAAAGGCATCTTGCAGGGCTGCTGTCACTGGGTCTGTACTTAGAAGGCATGCTTGGCTTAAGGAGCAAACTTTGCCTGATCATGTTAAAACTAAATTACTGGATGCTCCTTTAAACCAAGACCGCCTGTTTGGCAACAAAGGAGAAGTAGTACTTAAAAAGATGGAGGAAAAAGCTAAATCTATGCAAACTGTTAAAGATTTCCTGCAGGTACAGCCTCCCAGATTCAGTAGGCATTGGCCTTCTAAGAATTGGTCCTTTCCTGCCTCTTCCAGGCCTTCTCAGTCCAAACCCAGAAACAGCAGAACACCCAGGCTTCAGTCCCAAGGTATTCACAGGACTAAGCAGTGGGGGGCTCCCACTTCCAAAACAGGAAGTAGTAAGACTCCCCCCTATGGTAAACTGTCTCAATGTCTTAACTTTAAACCTTCCAAGCCCTGCACAACTGACTTCCTTTAGGGGGAAAGATTGCCCTGCAGGCAAAAAATTGGGAATTCATTACCCAGGACAAATGGGTTTTAAGTATAGTTTCCCAAGGATACAGATTCCACTTCCACTCCTTACCAACCCCAAGCGGTTGGCCAGATCTACCCCCAAATCAGTGGGCAGAGGCTCAAAAGCAACTTATCTCTCTTTTAAGCATCAGGGCTATTCAGCCTGTCCCAGAAGAAGAATGGGGACAAGGTTTCTACTTAAGACTTTTTCTAGTACCCAGAAAAGACAATTCCTGTTGTCCTATCCTGGACCTGTCTATACTAAACGCATTTTTGGTGATCCCAAAATTCAAGATGCTAACTCTTCATCAGCTGCTTCCTATGCTAGGCAAAGATGCCTGGTTGGCAACACTGGATTTAAAGGAAGCCTACTTGCACATCCCAATAAGGGAAACTTGCAGAAGATACCTATGCTTAAAAGCAGGCTACATGCACTATCAGTTCTTTGCACTGCCCTTGGCCTATCTACTGTGCCCAGGGTATTCACAAAGTGCCTAGCTCCAGTCATTGCATTTTGCAGGCAAAGAAATATTCATATGTACCCATACCTGGACAATTGTCTAATTCAGGCAGAAAGCCAGGACATACTTTTAAATCATCTGGCATTTGTAAGGAACTTTAACTTTTCTGGTGTACACCATAAATGAAAAGAAATAGCATCTTGCACCCTGCCAATAAATTGTATTCCTGGGAGCAAGCTTGAATACAACTTCCCAGATGGCCTACCTTATGCCAGAGAAACAAGTTCATTTGACAGCCTACTACAAACTACTGGCCACAAAGACCCAGCTATCTGCAAGGAAAATACTGCAAGCCCTGGGGTTCTTGACCTCTTGCATTCTACTAATTCCATATGCAAGACTGCATATGAGGAAACTACAATGGTATCTAAAAAGCCTGTGGTGTCAACATTCTCAGGATCTAGAAACAGTGATTCATATCATACCTTGCCTAGGCCTAGAGTTCCTTTGGTGGGCAGAGGTCTGCCACCAAAACAAGGGACTGCGATTCACTCTATCCCCTGCCGCCCAAACCGTAACAACAGACACATCAGACTATGCGTGGGAGGCTCATTTGGCAGGGAAGTGCATTCAGGGCAAATGGAACCCAAGTCAAATGCACCTGCATATCAATCAAAAAGAAATGTTAGCTGTACAGAATGCTCTGACAGCCTTCAAGGGCCACATTCTTTCAGGACAATTATTGGTAAAGACAGACAATGCCACTGTTATGTGGTACATAAACAAGCAAGGAGGAACCCCCTCATATCCTCTCTGCAGACTAGCCATGGCTCTGTGGAAAATGGCCTTGAGCTACCAAGTGCACCTACAGGCTTAGTTCCTGCCAGGAAAGCTAAATACACTGACAGATGACTTAGCAGAAATATCATGGACCGACGCGAGTGGAAACTGGAACCAAAGATATTCAACATGTTGAGAAACAAATGGGGGAGCCCAAAGATTGACCTGTTTGCCTCCCCCCAGAACTTCCAATAGGACAAATTCTGCACAAGGACTCCCCACAAACAAGCTTGGAAAGTGGATACCCTGTCTTTCACCTAGAAAAACCTATCAGTTTATGCTTTTCCCCCTCTGCCTCTCCTCTCCAAGGTACTACTAAAGATCAAACAGGACAAACCAAGGACAATTCTGATTGCACCAGACTGGCTATGCAAACACTGGTACCCCCTCTTGCGCAGTGTCACTGCTGGGCACCATGGCACCTGCCTCAGAGTCCTGCCCTGCTGTCCCAGCAGGAGGGCCAGATTCTGCACCCACATCTTCAAACCCTGAACCTGGCAGCCTGTCTAATTACCTAATCTCTCCGTTACCATCCCTCAGTCAGCAAGCGATGGATGTCATTGTGGAAGCTAGGAGGCCTAGTACTAGAAAAACTTATGCTGAAAAATGGAAAAGATTCTGTTCCTGGAGCCAAACTCAGGGGATGGCCACAGCAGCACCCAATTTACCTCAGATTCTTCAGTACTTAACTGAGATGCTTCACAAGGGCCTTTCCTTTTCCTCCATCAAAATTCATGCCTCAACCATTTCAGCCCATTACAATACAGAACCACCCCTCTTCTCTCATCCACTGCTTAAGCAGTTTCTCAGAGGGGCTAAAAACTTAATGCCACCCAGGAGAGCCCCTACTCCAGCCTGGGACCTTAACTTTGTAATGGAAAAGATCACTTTACCTCCTTTTGAGCCAGCTGCAAATGCAGAGTTGAAATTCCTTTCTTGAAAAGCAGCCTTCCTTCCAGCTATCACTTCAGCAAGAAGGGTGTCTGAATTACAGGCTCTCATAGCAGTGGAGCCTGTCATCATCTTTCATGCGGACAGGGTGTCCCTCAGGACCAATCCCTCCTTCATGTCCAAGGTGGTATCCAGTGTGGCCCTTAATCTGTCCATTCATTTGCCAACCTTCTTTTCTAATCCACAGAACAAAGGGGAACGAATACTGCACTCCCTGGATGTGCACAGACAACTTAGATTTTACTTGGACAGGACTAAACCTCTCAGGAAATCTGAACAGTTGCTGGTTGCATTTGCTGCAGGGGCATACGGGAAGGCCATTTCAAAGCAAACCATTTCTAAGCAAACCATTTCTAAGTGGATAGGCCACTGCATTCATTTCTGCTATAAGCACCATGGAAAACCTACCCCACAGGGGATAAGACCACATTCATCCAGGGCTGCATCTACCTCTACAGCCTTTCTCAGAGGTGTCCCTACCAGGGACATCCTAGAAGCTGCTACCTGGAGTTCTGTACATACCTTCATCAAGCATTACCACTTGCCATTTTTTTCTAAATCCAGAGCTGGCTTTGCCTCTGCAGTCTTGCAGGGCCTTATAGCTGGTCCTAATGCTATCTAATTACCTCCTCCCATCTTTAGCTTTGGGAATCTACCCAAATGTGATGACTGCAACACTGAAACACAAAGAACATAGTACAGTTGTGTACACTTAACATAAATGTAGATGTTCGAGTGTATTCACTGTTGCAGTCCTGGTTACCCTCCCTCCAGCCTCCTGACTTCTATTGACTATACCTCTATTTTTATTTGCTATGTTTAAAGATTTTTGGTGTATTTGCTTTTGTGTTGGAGGTGTAACCTTGTATATAATTGCTTCCCATTATGGGGGCACCTGACATCTGGGGCAAGAAAAACTGATGTAATGGCGTCGGCTGTATGCTTTATACCCCTGACTACCGGAAGATGAGACAGCATCTGATGCAGGACCCAAGACTTTGATAATCAGGCCGACTGAGGGCTACTGCAAGCAGATAACCCAAATGTGATGACTGCAACAGTGAATACACTCTAACATCTACATTTATGGTAAGTGTACACAACTGTACTTTACCTATAGTCTTAGTGAATATTCATCATAAGGATCACTCCTATATTATTATAGTTTTCTTACGAGGTTACTAGGCTAATGGCCCTAGAGCCCTTACAAGTCTATCCATATTTATCCCGAGTTGCCCCAGTTGTCGGTCGTTATGTGAGTGAAGTTTGCAGAGGTAAGGGTCTGTGGTTGTTAAAACACAACTAAAACATGCATACATTTTCACTAGAAACATCCATGCAAAACTGAAGGCTTACAACCAAAAGCTAATCCAGTATCTACCAGAAAATGAAGGCAAAACATACAGGTAAACCATTTGCTACAAAGTGCTATTTTAGCACCATTAAAGCAAGTAAGAAGACTTCTTTTGAACATAAAGTATAGCTATTTCTTCAATATGACCAAATGAAACATGATACAAAGGACCTCCACTACAGGAGGTTTAAAATATTACACAGTGAAGACTCTTTTGCTTGGTCTTTCTTGTAGTTTTTACTAAATGGTTTGCTGTGACCTTTTTTACCTTTGGTTTGGATGATGTTTGAGATATTTTGCTGTCATCTTTATGTTATTGACATCAGGCTTGTTTTTAAGCTCTGTGTTGCTAAAGTATGGCAAACAACCCACTTATTCTCTACCAATTAGCTCAGAAAAAAAGGTGAAGTATGGCATGTCTTACAGCTAGTGGGATTTTGCCTTATTGGCCTGAATGCCCCAGCAAGGACTTGAAGTAAAAAGTCATGTACATTCAGAAGCCATGAAGCTGGAACACCGGTATGTTCTCAAGTGGTCATTTGCATATATCCCATGGGTCTCCACTCCATGAGCTTTAAGGTATTACACGGTAAGACTCTAGGTTTGCTGTGCTTTTTTTTTGCAGTTTTTTTTTTAATGATACAAAGGAGATTGTTGGTGTATTTGCAGAACCTATGGGGGGCCCAAACCTGGCTTTGGATGCCACCACCTTGGCTTGGTGAGCTTCTTGAGAATCATTGTACCTCAAACAGCAGGGACTATGTCAAACATATTTTATAAAGGAGGGTGCTAGTCAGCATTTATCCTCTTATAGTCTTCAAACTGGTCTTAAGACCTGGAGTCCCAGATGCAGCTGCCATTAGTAAAACAGTGATTATAAGTCATCAGCAAATGAAGGGGGCTTAGATTCTAACTTCTCTTTGCAGATTAGCTGTCATCTCCTGAATATGGCACCAAGGCAGATTATCACTTTGTCTACTCCATACCTTAAAAGCTTAATGCGCTGTTAGATCACTTGAGCATCTCTTCCCCCAGTCCCAAGTTCCAGAAGTCTTTCTTGACTTTGCATTACTTTGGCAACCCAGAGTGAGAGAGAGAGGACATTCTGCCTCCCCATAGAACTATCACATTCTATACTTCAGTCCCATGTCTTACACAAGACAGCCCTAGCAGTGCATGCCATTTTGAGTCTTTGAAACAAAGGTCTTCTGTGTGCATTTTTCTTCCATACTCCTGATGCTGGAGTTCTGAAAAAGGTAATGCAGGATCAAGCTAGATTAATCTTGGTGGTGCACCAGTGACCAGGACAACATTTGTTCTCCATGGTTAAAATGAGCAGGGGAGATCTCTGGGGCTTTATCATAGTTTGCAACCTTTTTTCTCAGCAGAGACTGCCTTTACTACACTTGACCTATGCAGCCTGGAAGGTAGAACCTTGAATCTTGTATTGGAGTCCTTCCCATTTTAGATTCTCAGAATTATTGGAGAGATTAAAAGATCTTGTCAGAAAATCTACTTTTTGTTTATTACTATTTTATTTACATTTCATTGACTAGGTTAGTCCCAGTAGGCCTCTGGCTTCTTTTCAGAGGATACACGGTGTCATTCCTACTCAGTAGGGGAAATGTGGCTAGAGCACTGTGAAACGCTCTCCTTCTCTTTATAATTGTCTTGGTTGTGTCATCAATAGTGCGTTAGCTTTAGAAAATTAATCCAAGCATTTGGAGTAGGACTAGAACCCATAGCCTTCTGATCTTTCAGCAGTAAAGGTAAACATGCTACCTGTTGAGAAGCCGACTCTGGCTAGTTGGCAAAGTGGACCAAATTTTGCACTTTGGTACAAGTAAAACAGCATTTAAGCCATGGTAACTTTAGCTGAACATGTCCTCCTTGATCTTTCAGGCTTGTTTGACAAGGGCCTTTCATATGCATCAGTTAAGATGTGTCATTCAGCCTTTTCAGCTTACCTGATGTTAGAATCTCCTTTAGTAGCTAACCCCACAATGATGCAAATTTTGAACTGAATACTAAATATGTGGTCTCCAAAAACACATGATGCCTTGCCAAGCCTCAGGCATTACCACGTGTCTCCCTAATCTCCCACAGAGAAATCGGGTTGTGCTATGGGCCCTCAGCCTGTTCAGCTCTTTCCTTCCACCTCCCAGAAAGGGCATACCCCATCCTTTCTGCATGTGCCATCAAACACCCAAGCTTATGATTGAATTCGAGTAGTCAGGGCTTTATCCCTCTGAAAATAATTCTTTGTATGTATTTATTTGCTTTCTTGACTGTTATTGTTGCACTGGGCATCTAGCCTGCAGAGAGAAGCTGCAGCAGTGAAGAGCGACAAATAACCTCTTTTTTGAAAATAGTGCAGTATTTGAGTGTATAAATAGGGCATTATGTGTGAATATGCTGCAACTATATGCATTGAATTAAATGAACTATTTTTAGCAGTATAGACATGGCATAGTACAACTTTGGATTGTATTTGCAGGTCTAACATCCAGAACCATGCCAGATTGGACTTGTTTTAAACACCTTTATTCAATTGTCACTTAAGACATTTGCACACATATATTAATAGAAAAAAAGAACATTTTTTTCATGTTTTTATACATACTGTATATGTTTCCTTTCATTATATTAACTGTCATTCATTCTAGTATTACATAAGTTGCTCATTTCCTGCCTTCCCTTAATCCTCACTCCTCATCCTGACTCCTGAACACTATTTGGAATGTATTGTTCCCACAAATTCCATTCACTTTTATGTAATTTGCCCCTTCCCTTTTCTGAAGATCCCAATTCCAGTTCTTTTATCTCTAACAATATTCAGTACTTTAATTACAGTTGGTTTTGCATTTTCTAGTAATTGCTTTTTTGGCAGCTAGTAGCAATATACTTAGTAAAGTCTTACTGTGACTAGTCAATTTAGATCCTTAGTTACAGCCATTTGCATTGCACTCCCAGAAAACATGTTCTCATTTGCCTTTCTCTTTCCTGTCATACTTCAAAGCATTTGCTGTCTACCAGAGGAAAGTTTTTTTTTTTTTTTTTGAAGTCTGCTTGGGTTATAAAAATACCTGTGCAAATACTTCATGCAAAAATCCTAAACCTTCTGGACTTTGTTGCACCCTTGGGAGACGTACATATACCTTTCCATTGTTCATTTGTAAATTGCTTTTCCAGCCCCTCTCCCCAATGTTTTCTAACCTCTTCTGATTGATTTTTTTAGTTGTCAAGCAAAATTTTATATGCTATACTAATTATCCCTTTTTTAACAGTGTCTTCCGTTCTTGACTCTAATAAAAACTTTACCATAGCTGGTCTTTCACTTAGGACTCCCTTATCCCTTTCTCTTTGCCTTTACTCTATCAATGTCTAGTAGGGAAGGTAATCTGTAACCTGCAGCCCAAACTTCTTCTTGGCCTCATCCCACTCTGTTACCTTCCTCTCTCTAGTTATTTGCTTCAATAACTTAGTTCCTTTGCCAGCTTTCTGTGCTATATTCCATCTCCCTCTTGCCTATTTTCTGCACCTTACATTTTGTCAATCGTATTGGTAAAAATCTCCTTTCTCCATTCCCATGTTGACTTAGTTGTTTGAATACTTTATGAAATTTTATAATATTCTGTATGGTGGTTCTTAAAGATCTGCATCCAAAATCCTACTCTGTCCTTATTTCTTGAATGCTGCACTCCAACTTCATCATCCCTTTCCACTTAACCTTCTGCTTGTATTATGTATATGAACCTTAACTGCGTAGTTCTAAAATATACACGTATATCAGGTAATCTTAAACCACCTTGCTGTATGGAGAGGATTGGCTTAACCCACTTAACCCTCGCCCTGTACTCTTTCCAAATAAACTTCATTCAGTGTGACATTTTTTGCATTCAGTGTCACATTTGCCATATGCCAGTACATACTGCAATGTTACACAACGTAGTAAGAGACTGAGCTTAGCCCCTGAGCCTTCCAGTTCTCATACGCCTTTTGGACTTGATAGACCTCAGTCTTAACTTAAAAAAAATTCAAATTTGATGCTTAAAGCATCTAAGCCTTTAAAGTGTCTATGTGGCTATCAAATGATGAGCAAGTCCTTCCCAGACATTGTGTTTGTGCATACTTCCACAAGCAAAACTGTCAGAAGCTCCAAATAAAAAAAATTATGTTCATTAATGCAACAGATTTGTGAAAAACATTAGATAGACCAAGAAACATTGATCTGTTTGGAAAAAGAAGCATCTGAGGAAGTGCGAAAATATAAACAACAAAACCTAGATATTTTTGAAAGGTATAAAAAAGAAATATGGGCATGGGAAAGAAAGAGAGATTTGATATGGTGCAGTATTTATGCAAAGTTGAAAGCCAAATTAATCAAAACAAAAAAGACAGCCTCAAAGATATTTGAAGAGAAATACAGGCAAAGGCATCCACATATGGAAAATTTTACAATAAAAAAATCACAAAGATGGAATGTAGAAAAGATGATTAGTAAAGTAGAAGTTAAAAAAATAGAAGTTGAAGTTATGAAATGCCTGAGAAGTGAAGGATTTGGTGTAGAAGGTCTAAAACAGGTTATATCACAACATGATGGAACAATTCCCCAAAGTAAAAAGAAACAGGAAGATCAGGAGACATCTGAA
Organism: Protopterus annectens; assembly: GCF_019279795.1. Classification (NCBI taxonomy): domain Eukaryota; kingdom Metazoa; phylum Chordata; order Ceratodontiformes; family Protopteridae; genus Protopterus; species Protopterus annectens. The sequence goes on along the minus strand of NC_056736.1, from coordinate 90,393,505 downwards.
GAAGAAATATGGACATGGTAAAGAAAATGAGATTTAATAAGGTGTAATATTTATGAAAGGAGAAAGCAAAACAAATCAATAAAATAATACCAGCAGCAAAGATATTTGAAGAGAAATACATGAAAAGGAATCCAAACATGGAAAACTTTACTGTACAAAAAATAAGAAGACAAAGAGGAAAGGTAGAAAAGATTAGTAACGGAGAAGTTGAAGAAATAAAAACTGAGGTTATGGAGTTACTACGAGGTGAGGGATTCAGTGTAGAAAATCTAACTCAGAAAACACCACAGAAGGATAGAGCAGTGGACATCCAAATTAAGGAGAAACCAGTGGAACTGGAAGCACCTGGTCATTTGCCATATGAAGATATTTTGGAGCCTTCCACAGGAAACCAGTATACATGTTCAGTTGAAGCTGGACAGCAAGGACGGGAACAGGAAACTGTGGCAACTCTGACACAGTCAATGTTGAGGAGGGATAGGCTAGTGAATTCCCTTATGACAGAGCAATGGATGACACAGGATGAAATTGAAGAGAATGTACTACAGGAAGATGCTATATAACTTTCCATATAATTCCTGCAGGAAATGGAGAACAAAAAATGTGTTCTCAGATTAGAAGAATATGAACTAAGAGAAGAGTTGCTTGATTTAATAGAAAAAAAGTTAGTTTGATAAAACAAATGAACACAGTAATTAGGACTGTTCATAGAGATTCATGCAATATAACAGAAGTAAACAGGATATATTACTGTGTAGATAAATTAATAACAGTTAAAATTCTACCACAAAAACATAGGGTAGCACGGAAAAGGAAGGGGAGAAATCGAATACTATCATGGAAGTATTGAACAGAGAAAACTATAAAGCAATTAAGACAAGAAGTGTCACTATTAGAAGAGTATAGAAGAGGGGACAAATCAACAAAAAAGTACTCAAAGATAGATGTGATGAAAGTAATGCACAGTATCAGAACAGATCAGGTTCTATCATGCACTATTGCAAATAAACTAAAAAATCTCAGCGCAGGCAGAACAACTTAGGAGATATGCAGTTAGATATAAAGGAAAAGTACAAAGTAAGCAATTTATTGATGACCCCAAAAAGTTCTGCAGAGAATTGAGAAACAAGGCAAAAGGAAATGAAATGCCCAAAAAAGAAATAAATACATTTGGAGAAATATCTATGAAGATCCTGTGGAACATAATAGAGATGCTAACTGGATAGAAGAAGTAAAAGAGAGAATAAGAAGTTCAAATGTACAAGATATGAAGTGGGATGAAGTAACGGCTAGAGAGAGTGAAATAAAGTTAAGAGAAGCCTCCAACTGGAAAATCCCAGGCCCAGATGCAGTACTTAACTTCTGGCTAAAAGTATTAACATCTTTGTATGAAGATTTAGCCATGAGTAAGAACTATTTATATGCACACCCCGAACAGACATCAGTCTAATTAACAACAGGAAAAACAATGCTCCTACTTAAGGGTGAACCTTCAAGTTATCCCAAAAACTATAGACCAATAACTTGCCTTCAGACAACGTATAAACTGTACACTGGAATTGATGCTGACAGAGTCTGTAGTCATTTAGAAATAAACAACCATGGCAATAGAACAAAAGGGTAATAAAAGAAAGTCATATGGAACAAAGGATCATTTGTTGGTAAATAAAGTCATAATGGAGAAATGTAAAAAGGGGAGGAATCCAAGTATGGCATGGATTGATTACAAAAAAGCATTTGACAGTATCCCACATTTATGTATAAAATAGTGCTTAAAATGTATAGGATACATCCTACACTGATCAATTACATTACAGTGACCATGAAACAGTGGCAGACCACTTTGCAATTAATTATTCCAGTGATAACAATTCAGAGGGGGATATTTTAGGGTGACTCTTTCACTGCTGCTATTCTGTCTTGCCCTTAACCCATTAAGCTGTCTACTTAACACATTAGGCCATAGGTATAATTTGGCTCTTAAAAACAAAAAGTGTAAAAATGTCTCATCTTCTTTTTGTGGATGATTTTAAAATGGTATAGTTCATCAGGGGAGGAACTGAAAGCACAACTGCAAGTGGTTAAAACTTTCAGATGATATAAAAATGTCATTTGGTCTTGATAAATGTGCAAAAGCAATCTTTAAAACAGGAAAGCTGCAGCAGCAAGAAAACATCAGTTTGGGACAGGAATGTGATATAAAAGAACTTGAGCAAGAGGGAATGTATAAATATTTGGGAATTGATGAAGGATCAACAATAAAACATGAACAAATGTGAATAAAACTAAGTAAGGAATATTTTAGGAGGCTTAAATTATTCCTAGATGTCAATGCTGTTTTGAGTATTAAAGTCCAAGCTATAAACCAATTTGCTCTTACTATCTTAACTTACAGCTTTGGAGTGAGTGATTGTCCTCAAAAACATGTTGGACAGGTTAGACAGGAAAACAAGAATGATTCTTCATGTTCATCCCATGATTTACAAAAATCAGTGCATACCAAGATTATATATCCCACGTTCTGAAGGAGGTACGAGCCTCCTCAAAATTGATTACATGTATAGTTCTGTAATCGTGGGACTGCACACACAGTGTATCTGTTGACTTCACAAGACCCAAATGTAATGAAAGTTCTTAAACATGAGGAGAAAAAGCCTAAGATGACTTCCCTGCTTAGTTTAGCAGAAGCATATCTGCATCAAGCGGGAATGGAAATCAAACCAGAAGTAGATAAAAATCAGGCAGCAACCGAATGTGCCAAAAAACAAAAGAAAGAAAATAAGGTGGAGGATCAGATGAGAAGGCAAGAAGTGTGGAAAATGCATAAATATAGCTGCAAGTATAGGAATCTCTTGGAACAACTTTATGTTGATCAAGATCAAACTTGGGAATGGTTAAGGAGAGGTGAATTTAAAACAAAAGATGAAAGGTTGCTATTGATGGCTAAAGATAGTGGACTTACATACACATTGGTTTAAAAAGTCCATTGAACATGTGGTAGAAATAGACAGATGTAGGTTTTGTAAAACAGAGCTGGAAACGGTCACACAATTTGTAGCTGGCTGTGATATACTAATGTCAGAAAGATTGTATACTGAAAGGTATAATAATGTGGCAAGACTGTTGCATTGGGGGTTGTGCAAACATTATAGTACTGAAGTGGCTGAAAAACATTGGAAACATGAGCTGCAAAGCATCAGAGAAAATGAAAGTTTGTGACATGGGATCACCCACTACCAGCAGTTCAAAAAATAGATGCGAGAAAACCAGATGATGTACACTATGAAAAGAAGACAAAAGTAGCATTGATTATTGAAATTGCTACACCTTGTGATTACAGTATGTTGTGTACAGAGAGACACAAAGTCATAAAATATCAGGATTTGCAGATGGAAACGAGGCCAGTGTGGAAGGATACCCAGACAGTTCCATTAGTAGTAGGGGCAGCAGGTCTTATAAAAAAGAATTTACAGTCATACTTGGATATGTTTACCAGTACATTTAACTCCATACAAATTGCAGGAGGAGTTATTACTGGGCACATTGTTGGTGCTGCAAAGAGCACTTTTGGCTAATATCAAAGATTGAAACAATACTAATTTCATAAACTTTAATCGTACTTTGACTTAGGAATGGGGTCCATTCCTGTCATGGTATTAGAAACCCAAAAGACTTGGAGAAATTAAAAAAAGAGTGAGGCATATGAGTAAAATACTGCCATACATACCTAGTGATTTAGCATGGCTATCTGTCTTGCTACCAAAAGGTCAGTGGCAGCTGAAAGTGCCCAGTATTGGAATCAGTAGGGTCCTAACCCTAACTCTGTGCACTGTCAAGAAAGGCCAAAAAATATGAAGGGCACTTGTCCCTCATATACTACTGAAGGAGATTCCATTTCAGTAGTCCTTCAGTGTGCCCTTATTGTAAGCTGATCCTAGGTAAGCAAGGCATTGCGATTGTACCTTTTCTTCAAGTTATTTGGATGACAAGAAGCCTGCAGGTTGTGTAGCCCCCACAACTGCTCCTACCTTGTTGGGGTGTGTATCCTAGGGTGTAAGTACTGCTTTTACCTGAATGATTTGCAGGAACACACCCATGGCTTTCATGATCTCGCTTGCAGTCTGTAGCATTACCTGGCCATTATTTGGTGTTTACAGTGATAGTAAGGATTCTTTCTCCAAACGTTAGGGTGACTTGTTGACCTGGGTCGAAAAAAAGGGTCAACCTGGTGTTATCTGCCAAGACCCGCAGGTGACACTGTATATTTCAGAAATATTTCTGAGGTCAGGTGGGATTGCACCCTTTGGTATTATGACATGCTTGGGCCCTCTGCAAGCCTCTTGAGCAAAAGCACCATCACTGACAAATTCTTTATCAAACATGTTTTCTCATATTTTGATTCCAGGGGAGTGTATCCCTCATGCATGAGTTAATGCACATCATCCATGTTCAGGCACAGTTTTGTCAAAGCTGCTGAGGTGCAGCATACTGCCATTAGCTATGAGACAAAGGCATTGATCCCCTACCACATCCCACCTTAAGCTTACTCTTCTTTCACGGAAGTCATAAGGTCTGTTGATGTTTTCTTTGGACTGACCGTTGTTCCTCGTTCTTTCCTCAAGAAAAACGTTTCCCTTTCTTTTTGCTCCTTTATCCTGCTACCCGTCAGGCTTCCTTCCCTCCATTTGCTCTGTTATGCTCTTCATTTTCCCCTAGTAAACAAGAGCCGTATGACCTTTTTGTTTTCCCAGAGAAGGGAATCAACCAGTGGAGAACAAGGATATTGCCTACCTGAGGTTAGGAGATTTTTACTTAAGGCCCTAAATCCCTCTGCACATACCCAGTGTTGCCCAAGTATTCATCATACAATGCGTTTCAACGAGGGCATGTCACTCATTTTCATAAGCTCTGTACCCTTCAAGACAGCCGTTCCTCCCTTGAAACGATTGCTCCTGTGGGATCTCCAGTCTCCACTAGAGATTCTGCAATGAGACCAAGCACCTAAATGTGCCCGACCTTCTCTTCCCAAAGAGAGACAAGTCAACAAAGCTGTGTCACCTATCTTTCCCAGTGCCAGCTCTAGCAGATGTCCAAGCCAATATTTGAGCTCTGGTCACTTGGGCCATATCAGGCTCTTCATCCCTCTACGCCACTGATTAATGAGTAATGCTGGGTCCCCCTCCCACCAAAACATCTTTTGTTTTTTTTTTTGTTTCCTGCAGAACTTCATCTGATTGTTCCTCTTCCTGCATCCTAGTTGGCCTTTTTGTTCTACAAAGATGGGCATTCCCAGGCTAGATGAGAGCCCTGCAGCCCCTTTCTTCCAGCTTGGGAATCACAACTGACCTTCCTTTCCCGGCAAGAGTTGGATGTTTCAGGTCAGACCAGCTTGCTGGTCCAGTGGGCCAGTTTATTCTGTCTTACAGGGTGTAACCCCTTGGCAGCTCTTTCGAGCTCTGCAGTTGCCATCTCCCAAAGAAAAGAGTACCTTTGCATGCTGAACCCCCCCCTTGGCTTACAAGTCCAAATGGGCTGTGATAGCTTTGGCTAGGACTCAACTCTGTATAATGCAGCCAGCAGTAGTTGCTCACTTCCTTCCTGCCTGGCAGATTCATTCAGGTAACCAAGCCACCATGTGAACTCTGGTTGCTTGCTCCATAGTTAGACCTTTAGCTTTCTCACAGTGCCACAGATTTGTAGCTCTCTCCACCAAAACATTTTAATGACGATCTGTGCATTAGATGGAGCCACCTTGGCCTCCCCCGAACAAGTTATCAAAGATACTATAAATATAGCCTGGAAGTGCCTGGTTTCCAGGAAAGTGGATGTTTTCTGATCTCATCAGTTTATTGAAGAAAGATCGTCATCTTTGAGCAGATTTCATGATGTTTTTGTGCAGCTTATTGTCCATAGGCTGTAGCAGTATGTCACTTTGCTGACAGAGGAAGAATCGAAATCCTTCTGTGAGGCAGGCAAGAGTTGTTCTCCTCTCATGCTGAGGATTAGCTATCTTAACTGTTTTGTTTCGCCTCTCCTCGGTAATGGATCAGGCAGAAGGAAAGCTTTCTTCCCTCCTTAGGGCTGGGTTCAAGGAAGGTATGGTCAAGACCCTGCAGCATTATCACTCTACTGACCATGCTGTTGCCAGGATAGCAAGGAAAAGGCTGAAATCATGGGATATATCTCAAAATGAGGCAAGCATAAATATAAAGCCCATAAACACTAAACATAAAACTAGAAATCCACAAACATGGGAAAAAAATCATTTAAAGCCCCACTGCACAAGAAAATTCCCTTACTGAATCCATTAACTCCATGATAGTAGTATCATGAAGGAAGGGTAGACTACCTACAAGGAAGTCCTCTCGTTTTGCACCACATCTTCAACATTTTCCTTCAAGAGCAAACAAAAAAAAAAAAAAAACAGTACAGCTCTTGAGCTTCAGAATCATTGTAGCATGCACTAAGCACAAATACTGAATTACAGAGCTATGCAGAGAAAAAAAGGAAATTTGCCATCTAGTTTATTTTTCTTGTTTGTGGATTTGTTTCTGTGATCAAAATTTGTGATGTCCTTCTTTTGATGTTAATCCAAAGCATTTACTTTTGCATTTTGGCCGTAGCATAACCTGTCCTCCTTCAAGGAGTTAGTCGAACAGTTTGTTGTAGATGCTACGTTTAAGGGAGAGGTTATAGATTACCAACCTTCACAGGAGCTGATGAATGCCTGTTATAGAGGAAGCAAGCCCTTAGCATTCAGGTGATCTCTTCGATCCCTCTTTACATCATCTTTTTTTTTTTCTTTTTCCTTGTACCAAGTCATTAAGAAGATAATCCAGCTGTCCCAACTGTTGAAGTATTAACAGTCATCATCTTCCTAGGGAATAAAGGGGGATGTCTTTCCTTATCATGGTTGCAGTGTTCATTACATGTGGGATCTCCTGCCAAGGATAGTCCAACTTGCAGCCAGTATACCAAAGTCCTTATAATATCCTTCCAGCATCATTTGTCAGGCATATGCTTCCCTCGCAGGCATAGGGCATAAAGGTGACATATGTATGCTCAATACCCAGAATTCCTTTGCCACCACTCTGAACACCATGGTTGAATGTCAGTCTGAATGCCTTTTGCTGAGATGGTTTCTACGAGCCATTTACAAATAAGTGCCCCACTGGAGTTCTTTCTTTTCTTTATTAGGAGTTCATGTCGTCCAGGAAGGGAAAATGTTAGTGTGGGAGGCAGATTCCCCGTAAAGATCATCACAAAGAAGTGGTGCCTGTTCTGCTTAAAGGGACAATCCCAGT